>NC_041357.1:8233701-8548701 GCF_900634415.1 Cottoperca gobio
TATGTACAAACAGCTGGAATCAAACTTTGTTGTCAAGATGTTTTTAATAACCTGTAAATGTTTCAACTCACCTGAAGCCTTTGACTTCTTTCTTTAATTTCTCTGTCTTTCTGCAGGAATCTGAGATTGCTCCTGACTGTAACCATGTAAGTACAGACACACACACACACACACACCTACACACACCTACACACACACACACGATGAACATATTAATGCATAAATAATTATAATCCAGTAATAAAATAGATATTATTCTGAACTGTACTGAATGTGCTGAACTTAACATTCGTGGTGTTTCTATCTAGGGTCATCTCTTCTCTGTTTAACATGAATAATCTCCCTTCACCTGTTGCCGTTAACACTGTAAAAGATAACAGAGCTTTGAAGAATCCTCAGCTTACATACGACCGTAACTGTCGACCTTCACAAACTTCCAATTTACTTTCGCCTTTAACATTCAATTCAGTCTGAGGTTCCTAAAGCTCGTCTGAGTGTCCTCTGAGGATAAAACTTCAGTGTTCAGAGTTCACAGCAGTTAACGGCAGACAGTTTTATGAAACGCCACAAGGTTAATGGACCACTTGGACTATCTTTGTTACAGCGCTGGAAAGCACTGGATGAAATTAACATGTCACACACACGGACTCGTTTATTTTCTTGGCGGCCTCACTGTCAGTAGCTGTTATCTCTTAGCTACTGCAGCTGCAGTCACGCTGTCAGGAAAACAATAAACGCATAAATACAAAGAGAGAGGACAATCTAAAGACAAGAGACACATTTTTGGGAACCTCTTTGCATAATAAAAATATATTATTATATATTATATATTATTTCCAAATTAATCGTAAATTTATTTGTAATTTGTGTATAAATTGGATGTCTCTGCTGCTGTATACATATATACATGTATGAAACTTTAATGCTTTTGTTCCTCTCCCTCAGTTCCTGTGGAACTATAAACTCAATCTGACCACGGATCCAAAGTTTGAGTCGGTGGCCTCGGAGGTCTGCAAGAGCACCATCGCTGAGGTCAGTGTGCACCGCAGACGTGACTCAGGGCTCAACTTCCTGTCAAGTTTAATGGACTTATTGAACTTAATGCAGTATGAACTTAATAACAGTGTTTTTATAGTATTGTCAATCAAGCAAACATATGTACATGTGGCAGTACGTGGCCGCCGGCTGCTGGTGTGGAGATGTGAGTGTCTCAGCTGTGTGAGAGCAGGATTCTCACACTGGCGCCTGAACATTGACCAATGACAGAAGGAGAAGGAGGTTTAGTGGAGACAAACCGTTTTTGTGACTGATTACCTGATTCTGTCCAGCTGAGACACTCCCATCTCTCCACCAGCAGCCGGCGGCGTAACCACACCCCACTGCCACAGTATGTTTCTATAAACGTTTATTTACACAACTAAATTTAATTTCAAAACTCATCACAGAGACAAACAGTTTAACTTTGTCTTTCTAGAGAGAAGTTAAATACAGTTTGTCCCTTTGACCCGTCGTCACATGTTCAGATAAAGGAGTGTAACGAGGAGGAGCGAGGGAGGGGCTACCTGGTGTCCTGCCTGGTGGATCACCGTGGCAACGTCAGCGAGTACCAGTGCAACCAGTACATCACCAAGATGACCAGTATCATCTTCAGCGACTACAGACTGATCTGCGGCTTCATGGACAAATGTAAAGAAGACATCAACAGCCTGCACTGTGGCAGCATCAACGTGGGACACAAAGTGAGTGAAAACACTCGCGATGACGATGATGCAATGAAAAGCTCAGCGCAGTTTGGTTCTGCACTTTAGGGGCTGGGCATGAAAGATCATTCTTGACCTTAGAAACTTAGTGCGACTTACTCATTCTCATTTGTCCCCGTTCCTGGTCAGGACATCCACTCCCAGGGCGAAGTCATCGCCTGTCTGGAGAAGGCGTTAGTGAGGGAGGAGGAGCAGCAGGATCATGTTCATCCAATCAAAGAGGAGTGTCAGAGGGCGATCCTGCGGGTGGCAGAGTTGTCGTCGGACGACTTTCACCTTGACCGACACCTTTACTTCTCCTGCAGGGACGACCGCGAGAGATTCTGTCAGAACGTAAGGAGACGCTGCAGGGCTTTA
This sequence comes from Cottoperca gobio, assembly GCF_900634415.1. Taxonomy (NCBI): domain Eukaryota; kingdom Metazoa; phylum Chordata; class Actinopteri; order Perciformes; family Bovichtidae; genus Cottoperca; species Cottoperca gobio. The sequence goes on from NC_041357.1 coordinate 8,235,819, forward strand.
TACTTACAAATAATAATACAAACAACAGTTTCTACATTCAGATTATATTAAAATGATAAATGTTTGGGGTTCAAATTTAGTATCATCAGCAGCTTGTCACATTCTGACAGATTTTCTTTTCTTCTAAGTAAGTTTAGAGAAAAAAAGAAAATCCCCTTTGTTTCAGTGTTAAGAAATCCTTAAATAAATTGCTGGATCTTTAACCCATCGGAAAACTTTCCACAAAATTCCATGAAAAAAAGTTTTGTTCTGATAACTAATTAATAAAACAAACACATTAAAAAACATAAAGCTCTACGTGGAGCTAATTAACCCTTGTTGATTTATGATATAATATCTTTTGTTCCTCCTCTCCACAGACTCAGGCAGGAGAAGGGAAAGTCTACAAGTGTCTGTTCAATCACAAGTTTGAGGAGGCCATGTCAGAAAAGGTAAATATATATATATATATAGAGAGGCATAAACTCACCAACTCGGTTGTGTTTCGAAATCATGGTGAGCTTGTTTCGGTCACTAATACTCCCCTCTTCCTTCTCAGTGCCGTGACGCTCTGACCACCCGTCAGAAGCTCATCTCTCAGGACTACAAAATCAGCTACTCTCTGGCTAAGGCCTGTAAACTGGACCTGAGGAAGCAGCGCTGCAGCCTGGACAACAACCAGCCGCGAGCCCGCGAGGCCCGGCTCTCCTACCTGTTGCTGTGCCTGGAGGCTGCTGTGCACCGCGGTGAGTGGGGGAGAAGGGATTTACACCTCAGTTTCCGGCCATTTACAGCAGCAGCAGGTGTTTTTAGCGAAAAACCTCAGAAAAAAAATCTTTAGCTAAAGAGACAGATATTTTTCTCTGTAGTTGGTGGAAAACAAAACGGAGCTAAAGGGAGAGTAAATGTTTGACTTGGGGACACATGATGATTCCACATGAATGCTAATGTTGCTCCCATGAGTGCCGGATGTGTAGAAAGGCAACTAAATAAAATAAATATGTACACCCTCGTGCCCTCATAGCGTAAGCTCATGTGTCAGTAATAGTTTAATCTTGTGCTCTGCAGGTCGTCCGGTCAGCGGCGAGTGTCAGGGCGAGATGCTGGACTACAGGCGGATGCTGATGGAGGATTTCTCCCTGAGTCCGGAGATCGTGCTGCACTGCCGGACGGAGATCGAGGCTCACTGCTCCGGCCTGCACCGCAAAGGTCGCACGCTGCACTGCCTGATGAGAATCGGGCGCGGCGACCGCAGCACCGCCATCGACAGCGTCTGCCAGGGCGCCGTAAGTCACCGTCGCTATGATGCTTCAGTGTTAATGAGATACTAAAAGCTGAAAATCGTTTTCTGCCAGATGTCCCGTGGGCTCAGAGGAACGGAGAAGGAAATTACATGGACCGTTAGCATCATTTAACGGAGTCAAGTGGCTTTTGGTCGCTTTTGCACAGAACAAGAGCCACGATAGCAGCCCTGCTTTGTTTTCTCTAACTAACTGGCCCCCTTTGAATTTTAGTTGAATACCCCTGTTGTAGAGTGTGTATCTGCAGGAGCGGGTTGTTGCAGCGATGCTGGCAGTGAAGGACAGTTAGTTTTTCAGTGTCATCCAGATTCCTTGCAGTCAGGGAAATAACTGAGGTGCCGATGATGATGATGATGATGATGATGATGATGATGATGATGATAGTAAGGTCTTGGATGGGAGAGCCCTTTCCCGGAAGGAAAAGCAGTTTGGTCTTGTCAAGGTTGAGTTTCAAGTGGTGTGCGGACATCCACCGAGAGATGTCAGCCAGACGAGCAGAGATCTGTGCCTCCACTTGTGTTTCAGATCTGGGAAAAGACAGAATTAGTTGAGTGTCGTCTGCGTAGCTGTGGTAGGAGAAGCAGTGAGAGTGAATGACAGAGCCAAGTGAATTGGTGTACAGAGAAAAGTGGAGGAGACCCAGGACGAAGCCCTGAGGAACCCCAGTGGTGAATTGACAGGGGTCCGACAGAGATAGAGTTCCCCTGTAGGTGCGGTCCTTTTAGGCAGGATTTACCATACTGCGGGTCAGTGGGGTTTAATATGTTGTTGTCAATAATGAAGTATACAAATGTAAATAAAAACCAGCTGCTGACATTTAATATTTTTCTTCTTTTTTTCACTGCAGCTGCAGACTTTGATCCAGTCTGCCGACCCCGGAGCCGACTATCGCATTGATCGAGCGCTCAACGAGGCCTGCGAGTCCGTCATCCAAACCGCCTGCAAACACATTCACAACGGAGACCCAATGTGAGCCGCTTGCACACACGCACAATATGTCAAATAGTCTTACATTTAAATGACCAGTTCTCTAACCTTGATTCACATGATTGTGATTGTGATGTCTCCAATTGTGTGTGTGTGTGTGTGTGTGTGTGTGTAGGATCTTATCGTGCCTGATGGAGCACCTGTACACGGAGAAGATGGTGGAGGACTGTGAGCACCGACTGTTGGAGCTGCAGTATTTCATATCCAGAGACTGGAAGTGAGTCTGAATCCATCAGCGTTCGTCTGTTCGTCACCTTTTAACATTATTAACACGACAATTAATATTCCACAGATACAACAACAAAACATTAAAGTTGACAGTTTGACAAAACTATCTTACTTTAAGGTCCACTTCTTCATCAACATATGGAGATGTTGTCATCACGTAGCCTACATTTAAAATTTGAATGTACGCATTTTGTGTTTATACCTGAGAAACTACCAAGTCTGGTATATTCTGTTATTATATATATATATATATATATATATATATATATATATATATATATATATATATATATATATATATATATATATATATATATATATATATATATATGTCATATATATATATACATATATATATATATATATATATATATATATATATATATATATATATATATATATATATATATATATGATAATTGAGCCACAGAAATTGTACACTACTGAAATAAGAAGGCAAGCTATAGGCGTCTCAAAAACTTCCCATTAGAGTTAATTTCACAGAGACCAACAAGACCAGGTGAAAATAATTATTTCAGTCATTAGATTAATGTCCAGATGATAATAAAATAAAATAAAAGAAGAAAGATTAAGGGTTCATATAGTGACCCCATGTTCAGATATTTCACTGTTTTTATTTATTTATGTTTCTTTTCTTCACTGCAGAGAATTTCACTCAAACTATTGTTAGTTTATTCAATTAAAGAATGGTGTTTATCCGTCTTTGAAAATTAACTCTTTAAATATTGTGAAAAATCTTTAATATCTGAATTGTGACATTTTTCCCCTCAAAATATTGGCATGAATCCTCAAACGATGGCTTTAATCTTCACATAGTTTGTTTTCACATGTCTCTAATGCTTTCCTTTAACACAGAGGGAGGAAGTCATGTCACTGTGGTATGACGTCCCTATGTTTGTCTTTCAGACTGGACCCCGTCCTGTATAAGAAGTGTCAGGGTGACGCTGCTCGACTCTGCCACACACACGGCTGGAACGAGACCAGCGAGCTGATGCCACCGGGCGCCGTCTTCTCCTGCCTGTACCGCCACGCCTACCGCTCCGAGGAGCAGGGGCGCCGGGTACGATGACGAACACAAACACACGCTCTGTTTTCTAATGCTAGATCACTTTCTGTCCTTTAAATGTGATGACAGGAGGAGGTGTTAATGTATTTGGGCTTTATTTTATCACTATGGTGAACTTTACACGGTCTCTCTGACAGCAGGATCAGCAGCTGTTACTCTGATGTTTTAACATTTTACAGGTAAACCCAGCCGAGCAGGTAAGTGGCCGGTGGATCACCTAAATCAATCGGTATTGATCCTGGTGAAGGGTTAAATTGATGCTGATGGAGATGATTTAATGTATGTCTGTCAGTCTCTGATAGGCCGGGGTGATTTCATGTGTTGGGGTGTGTTTGTGGGACTTCCTGCTCAATATTAATGGCCAGTTTGTCACTCTGCTTACCAGCAACTCAAATCATCAAAATCATTTAAATGTGATGGATCATGAAAGTAATTGTTCATGTTTTAGTCTTATAACTACACGGAGGCTTCATTATCTTCTGTACGTAGGCACAGTGGTATCACGCTCACAATGACGTTAACAGGTATAATGTTTACCTGGTTCACCACTTTAGTTCAGTGTGTTAGCATGTTAATGTTTGCTAATTAGCACTACACACAAAGTACAGCTGAGATAATAATAATAATAATAATAATAATAATAATGAGCCAAAATATTGGACAACTTAAAGTTTTGACCTGATGGTGGCGCTAAAAGTCAGAGGATCGCATACATGATGGCATCTTTCATACATAAAGTGCTTCTTGAAGAGCTTTATAAAAGAAAGAAGGAAAAGCACGTCAGTTGAAATATATGTTTTAAAAAATAAAAATAATAAACTGTTGAAATCCCACCTTTTCAGACCACATGCATCAACACTTTTCTAAAAGAAGAGAAAAGCCTTGAACATCTTTGTGATTTGTTTCGGAGAGATGCATTGTGAACAAAAGTGTCTTCCAAATGAAAGTAATGATGAAGCCCGGCTGGCCCTGATATCCATGTAATCAGTGTCTCAGCAGGAAGGTCCACTTGGCACTGATTTAGGTAATTGTACTTGTCGGTGAGAAGAGCCCTGACAGCTTGATTTGATATCATTATGTGGTCACATAACCATTCTGTGTTTCAGACCTTCAGAGTGAGCACATTTTAGTCGGTTTACACTTCTATAAAGAAAGCTTTGTTTAATGTTTAGGGTAATAAACACACTAAACACAATAAAGGTTAAAGACGAGGGATGACCTTTAAGGTTTTTACAGACAGCTGTTATAGTGTTAATAGTGTTTTCACAGTTGTATGGTTGCTGAGTCAGAACAACACAATACCATGAAGAAGAGTGATTGTAAAAATGAATCAGTTACAAGAACAACAAGCTGTCATTGTGCTCCATGCCACGAAGGAAAGATCAGCATAAAGTATTAATAGGAAGTACAACATGGTAGTGACTCTAGTCAACTTACAAAAATAAAACACCAGAGTAAAAGTAGAAACTGTAAAACACATAATATTTACCACCAGTAATTTCACTGGCTAAAAATAACTAATTCCCTCTTCTATGTATAATAGACATGTTCACGTCTTCAGACAGCTTGTGGTGTGATTGTGCAGTTGGTCTTCTGAAGGTTACAAATAACGCATTGACAACATGAGACTATAAACAACTAACTTTGGCTGACGTGAGGTTTCCCTCAGTGTTGGGCTGCAAGAATGAGTATTTTCATAATCAATCAATCCCAATTTATTTATTTTTTATTAATCGATTGATCATTTATTCTATGAAGCATCCGGAAACATTGAAAAATGACCCGAAACGATATTCAGTTTACTATCAAGGTAAAGCAGCATTTCATCTCATTTGAGAAGCTGGGATCATCACGGTGGCTTAACATTTTTGCTTGAAAAATGACAAACAATAAATGAGTATCGAAACATTTGCCGATTAATATTTTGTCAATGCACTAATCAGTTCAGATCTACATATTTATTTATACACGTTTTATATACTCTGGTAGAAGCTCATATGTGCTCGTGTGTGTGTGTTTGCAGTTATCTCGGGACTGTAAGATGGAGGTTCAGAGGATTCTCCACCAGAGGGCGCTGGACGTAAAGTTGGACCCTGAGCTGCAGAAACGCTGCATGACCGACCTCGGCAAGTGGTGCAGCGAGAAGACGGACGCTGGACAGGTGAGACGGACACATGCTGTGAAACAGTTCTTACTTTAACCCAGTGGTGGATGTTTGAGCGCCCTCTGCTGGTTCATCACAACATTTGTTTACAATGAAACTCTTCAGGAACCGTTCATTAAAACCCTTACAGGAGGAGAGTGTACTGACCATTTCACACATTTGTGTGTGTGTTTGTTTGCGTGTGTGTGTGTGTGTGTGTGTGTGTGTGTGTGTGTGTGTGTGTGTGTTCAGGAGCTGGAGTGTCTGCAGGACCATTTGGAGGACCTGGTGTCTGCCTGCAGGGAGGTCGTGGGGAACCTGACGGAGCTGGAGTCCGAGGTCATTATTGTTGAGAGGAACTGAATGTTCACCTGAGCAGCTAATGTGTTGATCTGAATGTTGGTTTGTCTCACCTGCACATTTTGAACTTCTTGTCTCTTTTCTGCAGGACATCCAGATTGACGCTCTGCTCATCAGAGCCTGTGAGCCCATCACTCAGGCCCACTGCCATGTGAGTACATGCTCTGTCCTCTGTGTACTCAGGGGGTGCACAAATAAAATAAAACGGCTGAAATTATGTCTCATAATGTGTGTGTGTGTGTGTGTGTGTGTGTGTGTGTGTGTGTGTGTGTGTGTGTGTGTGTGTGTGTGTGTGTGTGTAGGATGTAGCTGATAACCAGATGGATACAGGTGATCTGATGGAGTGCTTGGTTCAAAATAAGCATCAGAAGGAGATGAACGAAAAATGTTCAGTTGGCGTGACACACTTCCAGCTGGTCAGTTGCCATGACAACATCTGTCTCTTTCTTACTCTATATTTCTTTATTTTTTTCTATTTTCACTGCAAGTGCTTTTATACATTTAAAAGTGAATGTCAAACTAACATCAGTTTTCATATTCAGCTAACTATAACTATGTCTCGTAACCCTTTCATTACTTCTGCCGAGGAGGTTTTAATTTAAACACCTGCGGACCGGCTTTAGTGAAGTTTGTTGTAAAGTTTGACGAAGACACAAGTTCCTGGTTTGGAAACATTTCTACATATTTTCTATTGTTAATATACATTTAAAGGATTGTGTGACCTCTGAGAGCTTGTTGTTTTCTGTCTCTCTGTCATTCACATACATTCGTGATATCTTTCTATAAATTATTATAGTTACAATTCATTCCAGATATTCTTTACACTAAAATAACAACAATATTATCCCTACAAAACAACATTAGCTTTTGTTCTGACTGCATTGCGTGGTTATTTTACTGTCCTCTAGACATGTAAACTTGCTGTGAAGAGTGTGAAACTTGAATTGTTCCCTTGTGATATTCGATTGTTACAAGATCTAGTGGGACAAAAGAGCAACGTGGAAAACTAAGACGGATGACAATGTTTGTCTGTGGTCTCAATATGATAATAAATGGTCAACTTTCAGCTTCAAATGAAGGATTTCCGGTTCTCCTATAAATTCAAGATGGCCTGTAAGGAGGACGTTCTCCGCTTGTGTCCAAACATCAAGAAAAAGTGAGTTTGATTTCCATGAAAACTGGAAACTTTGCTTTTGAAGCTTTTGTTTTTCTTCTGATCTTTGTTTTGTCCTTTGTTAGTTGAAAGAGTTTTCTGCATCCATTGATCAGATTTAAATGAACATAATTGACACGTTCCCCGTCCACCACGTCGCAGGGTCGATGTCGTCATCTGTCTCAGCACCACGGTGAAGAACGACACGCTGCAGGACGCCAGGGAGCAGCGGGTTTCACTCAAATGCCGTAAACAGCTGCGGGTGGAGGAGCTGGAGATGGTACCTCACACACTTACTACTGACTAAACGTTCTAGCTAATGTAACACTGTGAAACTACAGTTTTGTCAACATTAGTAAGTGAACTTACAGAATACGTCTCCTCCCCTCCCCTCTCAGTCGGAGGATATTCGTTTGGAACCAGAGTTGTACGATCCCTGTAAGTCCGACATCAGTCGTCTGTGTCCCAACGTGGCCTTTGGTAACGCTCAGGTGAGGAACATCGGACGCAGAAGAAACGGCAGAAAAATAAATGAAAAACATTTAGTTAATGTTTCTGGTGCTCTGCTCTTCCTCTCCCCCCTGCCTTCCCCCCCCTGCCTCCCCCTCTGCTGCTCCTCAGATGATCGAGTGTCTGAAGGAGCAGAAGAAGCACCTCAGTCAGCGCTGCCACCAGCGCATCTTCAGGCTGCAGGAGGTGGAGATGACCGACCCCGAGCTCGACTACCAGCTGATGAGAGTCTGCAAGCAGATGATCAAGGTGACGAAGAGGAGGAGGAGGTGTTCCTAGATCTCAGCAGCTCTAATAAAATGACAAATTGATTGTTTAAGCGGTTTTGTTGTTGATGGAATTTCAAACTTCTCTCCTGCAGCGGTTCTGTACTGACGCGGATGCCAGGAGCGTCCTTCAGTGTCTGAAACGGAACAAGAACAGCGAGCTGATGGACCCCAAATGTAAACAGATGATCACCAAGAGACAGATCACACAGAACACAGGTCAGTGAAACGTTTTAAAGAGTTTGATAATATGAAACACAATTTTGTAAATCTGGCTCAACATGCCCAGAATCCACGTTCACCTCCCTGACACGCCTCCACACTCCTCCTCCTCTTCTTTCTCTTTCTTCTCCTCCTCCTCCTCCTCCTCCTCCTCCTCCTCCTCCTCCTCCTCCAGACTACAGGTTGAACCCGGTGTTGAGAAAAGCTTGTCGAGCCGACATCCCAAAGTTCTGCCAGCCCATCCTGAACAAGGCGAGTGAGGACAGCGAGCTGGAGGGTCAGGTCATCGCCTGCCTCAAACTCAAATATGCCGACCAGGTTAGTCCACGACGACATCACAATCAGCCTCCTAATACCTCTGGTGGAGAATACAGTAAAGTAAAAACAATACAACTAAATAAATAGATACTTTTTAAAACATAAGGATAAAAAGGATAATAGAAAGGATAAGTAAGGTAACCCTATAAAGTTGTTGGTTTTGAAAGGTACATTGTTTATCCTATAATTCATACTGTGTCTTTGTCATGATACTTTTATAAAATGAGTTCATCTTACTGTTAATGGCAGTGGTTAAAAACAAAAGAATGAATTCTGAATCGCTGGTGGTTGTTGTCTTAAATTGTGTGTCTTCTGGCTGGGGTTTGGTTCAGAGGTTGTCTCCAGACTGTGAAGACCAGATCAGAGTGATTCTCCTGGAGTCAGCGCTCGACTACAGACTCGACCCACAGCTGCAGATGCACTGCACAGATGAGGTGCGCACACACACACACACACACACACACACACACACACACACACACACACACACACACACACACACACAGTTTTCCTGTTTCTTGTTTCCTCTCTTTAACCCCCAGCTCTGCTCTCTCCTCCTGCAGATCTCCAGGTTGTGTGCGGAGGAGGCAGCAGCTCAGGAGCAGACCGGCCAGGTGGAAGAGTGTCTGAAAGTCAACTTGCTGAAAATCAAACAGGAGGGCTGTAAAAAGGTCAATATTATTTACTATTGTTGTTATGTCCAGTGCACTAATTTAGGATTCTTCAGTCCCAAAGGTATTGGTGACTTTGTCTTGCTATTTATTGCATATTCCCAGACAGTGTGTGGATGGGTGGAGATGATTTGAGCTCCAGTTGGAGTCGTAGAAAGTACCAGTTTTGTAAGTCTCTCGAAAAATGTAGAAAAGACTGAAGTGTTGATGCTCAAGTGTTTCCAGAGCAGGCTGATAGTTTCAGGTAATCTTATATAGAACTATTTGAGTTGGTTAACAACATGCTTTGTTTTTGTTAAATTTGCATTATTATGTGGTATAAAAAGGGACTTCTTAAAATATAAATCCTCCTGTTGGTGTGTTCAGGTGTCTGTAGACTGTAGGAAAAATGCATTTAATGATCAACAAAACTGCCCCACGAGTGTAAGGATGGATGGACTTTTGCAAGAAAATGTTTCTAATGTCTTGATATTTATTATTTCTCTATCCTGACCTTCCTTTAACGATTTTTCTAAATCTCAGTTCGATGATTCATCATATGGTCTGAATGGATTTGGTGTCGGTGCAGAAACTCAGCCTTGTTTCGCTCCATCTTCCTCTTTTCTTTGTTGCAGGAAGTCCTGAACATGCTGAAGGAGAGTAAGGCGGACATCTTTGTGGACCCGGTCCTCCACACAGCCTGTGCACTGGACCTTAAACACCACTGCGCTGCCATCACGCCCGGCAGAGGACGACGTGGGTGCTTTCACACAATTCATTTATATTTACAGAACATTGTTAGTTTTGATGTGCTTCAGTGCTTATGTAGTGTAATTCTCCGCTGTGTGTTTTTAAATGTCTTAATTTGCTGCGCCCTCTCTGCCTCCAGAGATGTCGTGTCTGATGGAGGCGTTACAGGACAAGAGAGTTCGTCTGCAGCCGGAGTGTAAGAAAAGACTTCAAGACCGCATCGACATGTGGAGCTACGCTGCAAAAGTAAAACACCAGGAGGATCACCTCATCTTAAAAAGACGTGAAATGGTTTTTTTTTTGTTCAAGGTCATAATAAATATAAATTTGGAGGCATAAAATGTCATATAAGACATTTAAATAAACTTGAATACACTTTTGCGTTTTCTTATTTTATTTTACATCTTTTATTATCACTGTTTTGTTTCTACGCTCATTCGCTTACACTTACATTTTGGGAGATACACTAATTTACTTTCTTGCTAAGAGTTAGATGAGATAGATAGATTGAGCCAGAGGGTGATTAGCTTAGCTTAGCATAAGCACTGGAAACAAGCTAGGAAAAATAAAATACACTTACCAACACCTTTAAAGCTCACTAATTGACATGTATCTCATTTGTTGATTCTGTAAACATGACATGTGAAAGTTGTGTACTAAAACTGTTTCTTGCCACCTGAGGGAAAATAGTTCCAGCTCGAACTTCTCCCTAAAACCATAGCTTGTTGCTTAGTCTTTGAGCTAGATGCTAACATCAGTATGCTAACATGCCGATGTTCATCATCTTAGTTTAGCCTGTTAGCATGCTAACATTTGTAAAGTATCACTGAACACAAAGTACAGCGAGGCTGGACCTGAGAGGCACCAGAGGGGAAATCAGAAGATCAATAAAGTTATTCCAATTCATCCTGAGGAGACCACGAATGTTTGTACCAAATGTCATGCTAATCTATTAGTAACTTTTCCCTCCGTCCTGCAGGTGGCGCCAGCAGAGGGCTTCTCAGACCTGGCCGTGCAGGTGATGATATCGCCCTCCAAGAACTACATCCTGCTCATGATCTCACTGAGCGTGTGCATCCTCTTCCTGGTGGGGCTGCTGTGCGGTCGGATCACCAAGCGAGTGACGAGAGAACTGAAGGACCGGTAGAGGACGAGAGAGCGCTGACAAAAGACTGACTCCTCGCACCTTCCTCCTCCTCCTCTTCCTCCTCCTCCTCTCTCAGATGCCCGGTCTGTAACCAGCCAACCTGCACAGTGCCAACGCCAGTGCCCACATCTGGAACTCCTCCCTTTATTGGCTGCTGCTGAATATTTGCATCAAATGCAAAACAACCCCCACGACTCTCACGAAAATCTCCAAACTGATCGTCTGATTGGAGCGTTTCTTTCCCTCCATGATTATATTTCCTTCCCCCAACAAATCTGCTTCTTCTGAGGATGTTGTTTGGGGTCAGATGTGAGGTCTCCCGGCATCTTTTTAGTTTCTAAATAAGCGCTGTTCATGATGTGACTGAGGGCTGCTGCTTCTGAGGTTTGGATTGCTTTCCACTCGTTGAGTCCTGATGCTTTTTTGTGATATTTAACTCAGAGACTGGAGCATGTAGAGCAACACGACGTTGTTTCTTTCTAAGTGACTGCGGCTGCCTGAATCGCACACTGAGCAACTAAACTTTGGGGTTGAATTCTTTGACACGTTCCTGTTGCTTTCAAACATTTACTTTTCTCGTCCATCATGAAGTCCCGTCCTCTTCGCTCCTGTACCTGATCACGTCCGGCTCGAGAGGTACGTTTCTCAACGTCAAGTTTTGGATTCTTCTGGAGATCTTCATCATGACCTGTGTCGTCCCGTTCTCTGTTGCCTTTAATGAACACAATCTATCACATAACACATAACTTAAGCAACCTGCTTGAGCACAAACATGAGCATTTGTTTGTGTTTTGTTCGGGAGGAAGTTAATATCGATATGGCATTTAAACGGCTGGTTTTCGCCGCATACAAATGTTTTAAATGTGCTGATAAGTTATGCATCAATGACATGCTAAAGGTCAGACCTGCACTGAGCTGCAAACGTCGAAATGTTTTCCCCTCAGAGGTTTTTACTCTGCAGGCCCTGAGGCCCAGTTCTACATTTATTTGTTTCCACCTACGCGTAAAGTTTATTTACAGACATGCATGTACACAAACCGTAGACAAACATCAGACGTGAGAGAAAACACAGTCTGCATTTGGCAATACAAGTCGGAGGTAATCATTTACAAAGATAAAAGCTTTTTCTGTTTCAAATAGCAGAGATGAAATAGCAACACCTCTAATGCTGTCTACGTCACACTGCATGTCTTTTGTTTGATCCGTACACAATGTAAGAAATGTAAAAACAATTATATGTGGTTTGGACAGGGAGTCATACGGGAACATCTTGAGGGTGAATCCTGGAGTCTGCATGGGTTATCAAGAAATAGGTTTTACATTTCTGTTTGTATACAGATTAAACAAACGGGACATAAAGTGTTGGTAGGCGTATTTTATTTGACTTTGGACAGAGCCAGGCTAGTTGTCTCCCCCTGCTTCCAGTATTTATGCTAAGCTAATTGCTCCAGCTCTTATAAAACCCACTGTACGCCACCTGTCCACACGGCTTGTTCTGCTGCCCCCAAGTGGCCAAAAGACTCAATTAAAGCTGCTTCAAGTGGCCTTGACTACAGTCTGAGGGGCCAGTGTGCAGCAGTCAGAGTGAGTTGGTGTGACTGAAATATTCTGATCTGTGTTTAGATTGCCATTTATTTCCACATATCACTATCGCCTGAAGCTTGAGCTGACTAACATCAGATGTAATATTAAAGAAAAGATAAAAAAAAGTGACAAATGACGTTTGGCTTTATGCTGACTTCACAAGAGATTAATCAATTTTGGAAACTCAGATGGAAAATCCCTGCTCAGTATTTTACAGACTTGTGAGCCATACTCATTTTTTTGCAGGCAAATGTAACTTTAATTGTAACTGAAGAGACGCAAAAAATATTTTTGCAATTTAATTTTTTTTCCTGATTAATATTTAATTTTGCACTTTAACTTGATGCACGTCACGTCTGCAGTGCGCTGACATCACTGGGAAATGAGCCTCATTCATTTGTAAAAAATATTTCTAAAAGGTAACCTCACCTTTCTTTTAGCGAATGTTCTGCAGCTTTTATCTTAATTTTTGTAAATGATTTAGAAACAGAACGTCAGCAGCATATTCACAATATGTCCTGCTCATTTACAAAAGTTGATTAACTGAAGTTGCAGATCATTTGTGAACCCGTTTAAAGGAGCGTCCTCTACCTGAAGGCCGAGCCGGTCGATGGTCCGACAGAAACGGCTCGCCGCTTTGAGTTTTCTAAATGATCTTTGTTTCTGCCGACTTCAGGAAATAAAGACGGCTATCATCATAACCAGTTTTGTACATTAAGTCTCTACGTAAACAAACTTGATCGGTGTGCAGTTTTTTTTCTTTTTACATTATGCCATGTAATATGAACCGTAACAGATTTATCATTGTGAAGTTTGATTTTGCTGTACAGATAAAAATTTGTCAATTTAATAAAACTGTCTGCAGATTTTCATATCTTTGGCTCAAGCAGAGTCTTTTTAAACGTACATGTCCTGGGCCTTTACTTAAGTTTATCAAAATGTGTTCATGCTGCTGTAATAAAAAGAAATCTCACTTAATGAAGTACATTTACTACTAATGTACTTCTACTCCACTACATTTCAGAGTCAAATATTACATTTTTTAATCCAGATACAAGTTTGCAGATTCAGATAAAAAAATACAACAAACAAATGACGATGTAATTTATAGATTAAGATAAAATTGTAATGATCCTTGGAGGGGAAGTCACAAGCTGCCCAGCAGTATATTAAGTAGTTTAAATTATCTCAACCTTTAAAGGGATAAATGCATTAATAATAACAATACAAATATAATAAACACTATTCTGAAATGTGCAAATCTGCATAATGAGTACTTTTACCAATTATACTTTAAGTAATATTAAACAAGTATTACAAGTTAATCACGTATATCTTGATGAAAATACTGTAGTTTTACTTTTCTAGTGATCTGAGTGCAGGTGAACCACCAGATGACGCTGCGCTCATTTAAAGTAAGCAGAGCTCAAAGTTTCTGGAGCAGAGGTCCCCTCATCATCACACCTGAGCACTAACTCAGAGATAATGCTACCAGGTGAGCCCTATTAAACTATATTGATTTCCTCAAACCCTTCTGAGGGAGATTGTCATAGTTAACATTTTCTGTTTTAAACAAGTAATCAATTGATCATTAAGAAAACACTAACATTTATAAATAAACTAAACTCATATTTAATTGTGAAATATTGTAATTCAAGGTTCAATTACGAGCTTTATAATTTTTTTACTATATTCAAAATTGGCAAATAAAGTGAAAGTGAAGTGGTTTAGGCTGCAGATTGTGTTTTTAGTTAAACTTTTTATGAAAGAGCTGCAGAAGTGCGCCAACCTGCAAGTCACAAAACAGTCAAAAACATGAATGGGACTTTTACTTCTTAAACCAAAATATGCCTAAAATATCTCCTACTTACCTGCTTATGTACTTACCTGCAATCTCTGCAGGATACTATATTAATTACAGCAGTATGGCAATAATAGACAAAAGAAAGTCTGTGAAACCTCCCAACTTCCAGAAAGCGCTTTATTGTTGCTTCCCACTTAATGTTCTGTACATGTTATTATTTTGTAAAGAAAAGTAAAGAATAAAAGGAGCAGCACAGTAGCGTTAATTATCTCCATTACCTCTCATTATTCGGACGTCTACGTGGGTTAGCTGTAGCGATGCTCTGATCAGCAGGACAGAGGAAACTCCCTCACACACACACAAACGACAAACTTAAACATCACAAACCCAAAAACCGGACAGAATATTATCACTTATTTCAGATGTTTGAGGTGCGTGCGATTCATGGTGGCAGCACAGCAAAACAAAATGAGCAACAAACCACCTTCCACAGGTTAAATGACCCAAATCTAAAACAGTCAACTTTCCTCTCCCCGCCTGAGTCGGCCTAAACTGAAGAATGATGGCAAAATTAAAGAGGACAATAACTTGGAAAGTAAATCAGTTGACTGTAAAAATGCTATTTAAAAAAAGAAAGAAACCGAAAGCCACAGTTTACACCGTTCATAATCAAAATCAGGTGACTTAATATAAACATACAGCTATCACATAAAAAAAAGGAAAGAAAGTGAATTCAGTGTGACACCTAAAAACCTATAAAATAACCGAAGCATAGCATTGTCGAGCTAAATGAGCAAATCACAGTTAAAACGTTTTAAAGTCCTAACAGGAGATTCTACTGGTTTCTACTGGGATCAGACTGGAGGTCATCATCAGGCGGCTGTAGTTCCTCGGTCAGACAGCAGGGCGGCACCATAACATCTCTGGCCTCGCTGACTAAGGCACTGACAGTCTTTCATTGGGTTCATTTCAAGCAGGAACCACCACAGCTGAGCGGAGAGGACGGGGAAGTTGAAGGTGCCTCCAGCTGCAGTTCCTCTAACGGCCACTAGACGCTGGATCAAAGACTGCAAAAAGTCTCAAAATCTATTAAAGATTGTTAATAGAGACAAGTTCATTTCATTTATTAATGAGAATAGTGAAGCTTCATTATTTATTTATTTTACATTTTTGTAAATGCACTATTCACTTTCTTCGCCAGAGTTAGACGTGAAGATAGATATCACTCATACAAGACTACAGCCAGCAGCCATTTAGCTTAGCTTAGCATAAAGACTGGAAACAGGAGGAAACCACTAGCCTGACTCTGACCAAAGGTAACTAAATCAAAGCATAGCTTCCACACACCATTACCATTAAATAATTATTAAATGTTTATTCCTGGGTAACCTCATGCAAACAGTTGGGTGTTTCTTGCCAAAATGCACCTTGGGAGTCTTATTTAACGTACACCTCAGTTTTTATGCTGGTTATTTTTGATCAAATAACCAGATATTTTCTAAAGCAGTTGTTAATCTTCTGTACTGATGCTTCATGATCCGAGCCGTAGAAGCACTCTCGTACAATAAAAAAAAAAAAAATAAGAATGGGACTTTTACTTTCAAAAGAAAATGTAGGACTTTGAGTCTTTATGCTAAACTAAGCTAAGCTAGCGGTCGGCTGGCTTTAGGCTTATAAGAGATAGGAGTAGTGGTATCTATCTTTTCATCTCATCAACTGCAAGAAAGCAAATAAGCTCTTCCCAAAATGTCAAACTATTTTTATTACACAAAAACATATTTTGGGGCTTGTTTGATTGATCAACAGATGTTTAAGCCAATCACAGTCAGCCATGGTAGTCGCTCTCACTGCTTTGATTTAATGACTCCAGTAACTGAAAATTATGGCAGCGAGCAGAAAAACAAAAATCCAGAGTTTGATAACTTGCATCCATGTTTCTCTCCAGCGTCCTTGTTGGCAGGCCTCCGGAGACTTTCTCTTTGCCTGTAAAGCTTCTTTCAAACAACAATGTCGTTGACCTCGAGCTGAGTAAACAGCCTTTCACAACAAGTGGACTTTTCCCACTGGCTGATTTTCAGAAATCGCAGCTCAAAAAAAAAGTTTTTTTTAGTCAGCCACCAAAAAACTGTCTGGTTTCACCGTCTACATGTCAGCACTACTAGCTTGTGATTGATACTGGCATCTCGATTGTCTGGGCGCGCCATCAGGAGGCCTGAACGTAGTTGGCGGGGTAGAGGCCGACCTGCCCGTTGCTCAGCTGTCCTTTACACCAGCCCTGCTCGTCCTCCTCCCCCATCTTCAGCAGCTCCTCGCCTGGAGGGAAGATGGTGGTCAGAAATCTTAAATTAAAGCATTGCGTTTAATGATTGAACACTGAAAATGGAATGAGGCATTTATTTGTGATTAAGATACTAACTGGAGAAGGAGATGCCACCCATCCCAGTTTATCAGTGATCTGGTTCTAGTTCAGGATAAGCAGAGCTGAACTTGGCTAAGCTAAGACCGAAAGTCTCTCCCTCTGCAGGTCCCATCAGGTTTCATTAACTCGTAACTCGCGTTACCTCCAGCAGAAAAGTGAGTCACCACACAGAGATGAGAGAATCATTAAAGGCTCTGATAAAAGATGAAAAAGATAACCGTTCTGAGAATAAGGCCGAACCTTAGCTTTGTGACAGTGTGCCGCTGCTGCCGCTGGGCCAAACAAAGCTACAGTCGTTAAAGAGGGACTACACACCAAATTAATATACTCACAAACTGTATATCATTGTTGGTATATGTTAATACTGATGAAATAAAATGTATGTTTTGTTTAAAACATTGCCTTTTCTGCCTCAAAATGAGCTTCTACGAGTCTGCTTGGTTTGGTTTGATTTCTCTGACCCCTCTCTAACTGAGACAAAGTAGACCATGGAGTAAACACTGCATGGTCTACTGAAAAAGCTCTTTGGATCTATACGAATCACAAGGCAATCACAAGGGTGTCGAAAGGCGTTGAGTTTGCAGCTATGAGTGGAGTTACTCTTTAAATATAGGTGAAGGACAATCTTCTGAGCATCAGCACACAGTGCACACAGAAACTGTTAACACAACTCTCGTCATACAAATCATTTAAGAGCTCATTTGCACTGAAAAGAATAATTAATCTGTAAATCATTAGTCTCTATACAGTGAATACTGTATATCTGATGAGTCAGTGATTCATCAAACAACAAAGTACATCGATAAACTGAAGTCTCTTATCTTATTATTAGTATTCTGTGTTTTCACCAACCTTTCTTTCTTTTAAGCACTTCAATATAAATCGGATTAATGAGAAATCAGACAAAACATCAGGAAGGATCAGGAATATAAAACCACCCAGAGAAGGTTTTATTTCCAACAAGAATAATAATGTAAGCATTTAATAAAGCAGAGTTTTTCTTTTTACGTAAAAGAGAAAGCTGGAGCAGCAACTTATTCCATCAAAAATAAAAGCATCGATCGTCTGAAACACTTCTCAAAATGCTTTTATTTTCAAACTGAACAGATGTGAAGCTGCACACATCATACAGTCACAGCAGAAACACTTTAGAAACTTTTGTAATAATGATTCAATAGTCACAGAAATAAGCCAGTTTTGTATCCTATATATACACACAGTACTGTATATGAGGTATAGTTTTATTTAATGTTTCTGTGACTCAGAATCAATAATGCAAAATGTAACAAACTCACGGCGACCAGCTCAAAGGTCACAGTGCTGACTGACATGCAGACCGACATGCAGACTGAGGTGAGATGCAACAGCTGTAATGTTTTATGGCCGTCTGTCCCACGACATCACACTACATAATGTAACATATACATTACAGTCTTATTGCATTTGATCATCAGCACTCATGTCTGAAACAAAGAGTTTCACATGAGTGTGTAAATGTGTTAAGTCGAGGCATCACAGGTGAACAAAAAGGAATAGATATCCTTTTGGACATTTTCAGGCTGTGAAATATAAACCTTTTCTACTAGGATGTACAAATATATATATGTTCATGAAATCTGTAGTTCCAAATAAGTTAAACAATTGATATAAAAAGGAATTTATTTTCTCATTTAACTGATAAATCTTTAGGGATAAAGAAAATACTATGTAAATAAGTAAAATACGTTGTTTTAAGAAGATTTACAAAGTTAAATTAAGATAAATTTAAGTTACTTTGCTGATTCAGATTAATAATACAAGATTCTTATGAATGAACATGAATGCATCACTAATAATAATAATCCACAGAGTATTTTTATACTGCGTTATTAAAAACATCTGAGTAGTTCTTCCATGTGTGGCCCCTTTTAGTTTTCTCATATACGTTTTTACTGCAGCTGATAATTTCTTATTGTTTTTATTTTCAGGTGCATCTTATGAAACGACAGCAGTCATAATACTAAATCCCATGAATCAAACCAAAACTCAACAGTCTCAAGTGTGATGCCTCCCCCTCGGTGAGCGTTAGTAAGTGTTAATACCTGCTTTAAAGCTGAGCTCATCGGCCTCCTGGCCCACGTAATCATAGATCGCTCGGACTCGCACCCCCTCTACCTGATCCTCCTCGTCCTCTGCTTCCCCCACACCGTTCTCCGCCACCTTCTTAGGACTTTCCTCGTCTGACCAGTCTGACGAATAATCCTTCACCCTAAAAGAGGAGAGACAGGAGGTCAGGAAGACACAACTATACGGAGTCCAACATTTTCACCAAATGCCGGTTATGTTTCTTTAACAGAAAAACCGTGCACAGCAGCAGCACAAGTTAGAGAAACACACAACCATTGTCCAATATTGACCTGGAAGCCTTTACTTGGAAAACTATTGTTCAAGCACTAAATATTTAAGTTCAATTATGTTCAATTCAAACCTAAATAAAGTTGCAATCTTGTATTTGGCTCCCCCCCCCCCCAACCCCCATCTCCCAGGGTTACCGTACATCACGCGGACCCCTTTAAACTTAATGTGCCCCACCTGAGGTGTTGTAAATAAACTAATGGAGGCTCTGTAGCTACATCACACATCTCCTGGCAACCACAGCTGTCGTCATCATGGGCGTCCGGTGGAGCACAGAGTGTGTGAAGGTTCAGGCACCACAGTGAGCTCTCAGAGGGAGACCAGTCTTAGTACGGACACCAGAATATAAAGACGAGCAGGACTCTGCTAATGGCTGCACAGACAGTCACTTTAGATGTCTGGAAACATTTTCTACCTATTTTATTAGAGTGTCAGAATTGTAACTGTAATGCACTACATAGAACTAAAACATTTCTCCCTAAAAAATAAAAATAAAATCACACAATGCATCACCTTTTGATGGATGTGGAAATTAATTACAGATATGCAACACTACAACTTCCAATAATGTCACAATTTACTGACCACTGAAGACACACTGTCATATTCTAATCAATTTATCAATATGGTTTTTTTCAGGGCGTCTGTAAATTATTTGAAGGTATTAAACATGGAGGCAGAAACAGTACATTTGTAGTCAGAGGGAAAAGCAATATCATTTTCATAGTTCCGTAAACCAAAAGTATTCCACAGTTTTTATTTAATATTAAGCCACTTCCTCTTCCGATCAGACAGCATGACATAACAAACAAACCACGTTTATGTACGACTCAAGGGGAATATTAGCACATTTGATCCCCTCGAGTGCAATGGTAGCACTTTTGAGAACTAGCATAAGCTGACATAGCAATGAATCAGCTGAATGTAGCTCGTTTGATAACGTCTGATACATGCTAGATAATATTAAAACAGGTGTCCCATATACAAAGGCTGAGTCTTTGCCACAGCGGCCACTGGTTCGAGTCTGACCTGTGGCCATTTGCTGTATGTCGTTCCCCTTCTCTCTCTTCCCCTTTCACAATCTGCACTTCACTATCATAAAGGCATGAAAAGCCCAAAAATGTAACTTAAAAGTAAAGCCCCCCCCACATGTTTTATGTGTTATTTTATCTAGGCAACAAATACTTATTCCATAATCTTTGTTATTTGAGCAAGCCTGCATAATAGGAGCATAACAATTGGCAACACATGCACACAGCCATCGGATTTACCAACGAAGAAGTCCTTTTGTAAAGCTAGAAAGACCTGGAGCAAAGAGCACAGGTTTTAAACATTATTATTTGGTGGAGTTTAATGTGACTGCTTCCCGTCTCATCTGCAAGAAAAACCTGCTGTTCTCCAATCTCAGCAGCAGCTTTACTAAACATTTGGATCAGTATGGCAGTTTTGCAGTGTGTTTGTTAAAGCTTTGCTACAGCCCAGGGAGGGATGGGGCTGTGTTTGTGAAGCACCCTCAGCAGCAGACGTGATGGGATTAGATAAAGAAGTAGAACAAGTGACTTGCAGCCAAAAGTATTTTGCTCTTGAGGAAGAAAACTGCTGGGGTGGGTTTGAACAGAGGCTAAATCTGGCACACACACACAAAGCGTTCTAGCTACTACTAAGAGTGCATTATGTACAGGGTGGTGCACACACACATTCCTCCCTTCAAGCAAACAGCAGCCTTTTTGTGGATAAAAATAGGTGTTGGGTGGAGTCCTATAATGAAATTGTTGTAATTTGGAGTTGTCCTCCTACCTGCCGGTGTCCAGGGTAATTGGACTCGGTGGGATGTCGTTTCCACCTGAGGAGACAATATTGGTGAGGGTGACCACGTTGTCCTCAGACTGTCCACCTCGGACCTTCCTGCTGATGGAGCGACTCGCCTCCGGAGACCACTCCTACACACACACACACACACACACACACACACACACACACACACACACACACACACACACACACACACACACACACACACACACACACACACACACACACACACACACACACACACACACACACACACACACACACACACACACACACACACAATTAAAGCAAGACTTTGTAACTTCTTAAAGAAAAAATAACACACTTGTCATCTTACAGAGGAAAAGTATTCCATGAATTCAATAATGTAAGCAAACTTTGAATAGATATTAATGTCATGTCTAAGTCTGTCTGCTGACTCACCGGCACTTGTACACCTACTAATGATATCTGTCTTACTGTGTGTACAGACAGAATGCAATGCTTATATAGACGCGACGTAATTGCATATACAGTCAAAGTAAGTTCACCCAGGGCAGTGCAAATTGGTACGAGTTGAAAATATTTAAACTTAAGCTCTTGTATTTATATTCCATTCTGATATATAATTGACTGGTAAACTGTACATGTAAGCTTATTATTGGGAAAAAAATAATACATTCAAATTACAACTTATTTAATGCAGTGAAAACATAACAATAACACCTGCTGTGACAAAATATGTTGCTAATAAAATAAAGTGTGTTTTCTTTCTTAGTAGCCAGTTAATGATCACTTCTGTCCTGTGGTACATAATCAATGGAGTTTATCAGATCCCGGCCAGACAAAAGCACACACTGAGACACACTTTGGCCGTAACAACAGGGTGCTGACACAAGCAGGATGCAGTTACTGGTATTTACAGTCTCAGTGGAGCACAGAACAACCTCCACACTGTCAGCACTACAGGAGTGCGTGTGGAAACCCAATGTCCTCACAAATGTAGAAATTACAAACTATACATGCAGTCTGTACCTCTCAAATATGATGATTACATTTTGCTGCTCCTCTCTCTTTAAAAGCCAATCTTTAAGTATAATTATGCAGCAGAGGAGTTTAGGTTAGAGTTGTGAATAAATATAGTCAACAAAAGTACTGAAATACGTGTGTGTGGACAATGGCTCTCTGTTTGCGTGTCAGCGGCGCTGTGGGAATGCCAGGAGATTCCTCAGAGGATAGAAGCTCGCTCCCTCCCTCCCTCCCTCCCTCCCTCTCTCCCTCCCTCCCTCCTTATTTTTAAATTCTGGAAAAACTGTGGAAGATAAACAGTGTTCACTTTGTCATTACAGCAGAGATTCTCAAATTATAAAGAAGTGTCCAAACCTAAAGTGTTCAGAAAATCTCTTGTATTTGTTCAAATATTCCAAACAGTCAAACTCTTAACATACGTCCTGATCTCTACACGTTACATTAACCTGACACTAAATAACCACCTGACCGTTACTTGACTTCATAACAAACACAGCTGAATTATACTTTAAGCCGTTAGTGCTGAATACTGAACTGACTGTAGAGGCCTCGGCTGCCACTCTTTATTGTTACACCGATACCCAGAATGATTACACTTGACTTTAAATCCCCTATGATGCATCTATAAGCAGTGTATACATACACAAACGGTTTTCAACACGCCATAATGTATTTGTGAGCAGCTATATTATCTAACCTCAGCTGTCAGTTAACTCGGTCCACCTCAGGAACATGAATGCAGTCTAATACAACAGTCTTGCAATAAATCAGACTTTATATATACACACACACACACTAGTTAAATTGCCTTATACTGAGAGGCGTTTCTAATATTTAGTCTACACATTTGATTTAAAAGAGACGCAGCGCTACTCTCTGGTATTCACACCAAACTCTGCTTAGCTTTTAAAACATGAGGAAGTTCTGTTTTTCACGTGTCGGCATCAGCCTATTGGTGTTTTACTATGGTTGTTTAACCTTAAAGGAACAACACTGCAGCTCTGAACTGACTGCACTTTGTTCAGCATCGTGCTACTACTTGACAGGCTTCGTTTGAACATTGGCAAAATAATCTTTACTAAAAAAGAGTTAAGTGTGATTTTCAAACACCAAATACAGATAACATACAAATGGATTAAACATCTAAAATCTTCAAACAGACTTTCTGTAGTTCAGTTTCTGCATTTCTGAGTGTTATAGGTCAACTGTTTTGGTATGCTTTGAAATTTGAGGATCCAGGTCTGGAACACAACACACACACACACACACACACACACACACACACACACACACACACACACACACACACACACACACACACACACACACACACACACACACACACACACACACACACACACACACACACACACACACACACACACACACACACACACACACACACACACACACTTCTATCTCTATTATGACTTGACAATTGGGTTTACAGACCTTTTCACAGACAGAAAATAGCACAATACAAAGATTCCTTCATTGTGAATCTGGAACAGAGGAAGAGGGTGTGGAAATACCTGCGCGTAACAGATTCAAATATCAGTTATATCATACTCAGGCTGGATTCATAAAACCTCAGTAAATAACAGAACTGATACTTACTTCTATTTTCAACTTCAGTATTTAAAATGTCTTGTAAGCATAAACTGCCACAACTGCTTTGAACTATTCACTTAAAAAAGGACCAGTGTGTATGATTTAGGGGGATTTATTGGCAAAAATGGAAACCTTGCAACCACCTCTCAGCGAGAAAGCGAACCAGTGTATATCTCAAAATGTAGAACTTTGAAAAACCAAATCATTAGTACTTCTGTTTTCCATATCTGTAAATATGCATTTGTCTGTGTGTGTGTGGTGTGTGTGTGTGTGTGTGTTTGTGTGTGTGTGTGTGTTTGTGGACATTCCTGACCCCACTTCGAGCTCTCAGTAACACAACAAGGCTTTCACTGGAAGCCTGTTTAAAATTCAGTCTGTCTGTCTTTAATGCACGCACAGACAAACTTCTGCAGTCCTGCACAGCACTCTTGTTTTCATCAAGATGTTTACAGAAAGAAAATGAATGAATTTATACAAATACTCTACAGAGTGAAGTGTGCGTGTGCGTGTGCGTGTGCACACCTCAAACTGTGGCCAGTTCATGCTCATGCCCGGTCCGTGGGTGTTCCTCCACCATCTGAGATCTTCAGTGTCATTGGCTACTTGGATGGTCTGACCCAGGTCCCGGAACAGGCCTTTAAACCTATTGGACAAAACGACTGTCAATCATCACATCTACTGTACACCCTCCTCCCTTAAAATTCTGTCATTAGAGACTTCAAATTCAACTGTAACGTTCTTTTGTCTGACTTTGTGTCCTATAATGTTTGTCATGAGGACCTTTCTAATCCCTCTTGTTTAAATTAGGAATTGACCCGTTCTTCTATCTTAGTTATTTTATGTAGATATTTTTAAAAGGCCTACGAAATGATAAACATGAATTTCTACTGATGATAGTAAATGCTATTTGTGTTGTAAAATGATGTGTTATTTATGACACAATGATCGCAGTATTTAATAAATCATGATTTAGTATGTCGACCACCGATGTTTACATTGCCGCTACCGGAAACACCCGACGCCGTGTTCTGACGTCACAAGTAGAACACAGTCCACCAGTTGAAGACATAGACAGCACGGCAGCCATGTCGGGCTCTGGCTCTGATATTTCCACAGAATAGATTGTTGTCCGTTCTTTCTCGTAATAATTGACAGCAGTCTTTGCTGGACGCTTCAACGCAGACGAACACTGGCGGCGGCTGTATTCTACTTGTGACGTCATCGTCCGAACATTGCTGAAGTGGATGCTCTCGGCACAGCGATCAATTGTTGTTAGCGGAAGTCATTTTTATGCCGTTATGATCGTGATATATAACGAATACATCAATATTAAAAATATATATATGGCACATTTCACAATAGAAATGCAACCTCTATCATATACCAAGGCCAATAACACTGACGAAATATCATTTCGTAGGCCCTTTAAATGATTTTTGGTGCCTTAGATAATGTTGCTGTAACAGCTTGATGCGTAAATAAGCAGCTGTTTGCTAACAGGTTCATCAGATCAATTAAAAAAATTATGAAATGTCAGCGTTGCGTTCACTACTTTCCGGAAAACAAACATTAATTTAAAAGCAACCCAGATGGTGATGTATCTAAAAACAGACGACAGAGCCACTGGTAGAGAACAGATCAGACTCGTGCTGTGTCATTAACTTAAAGCTGCATTTTTGTCACTTCGGGGCAGCAGAACAAGCTGTAAACACAACATTGACATTTTATCCGATTATGAAGTTGTCCTGGTGAACATTCTCGTTTACACATTAGACTCACACAGAGCAAGATGATCATTTAAAGTTGTGTTTGTGTCCGTCTGATGAAGTCCAATATTCACTTTCTCTTAGCTCTCTACCAACTCCTGAGGGAAATATCGGATTCTTTAGCTGCTAAACGACTTCTATGTTCACCATCTAGACTGACTTTTAATGGAACTGGTCATTTCCTGCTCTGAACATGGCAGACCTAAAGTGCTCATATACTGTATGTTAGATTTAGTGATTACGCTGTGTATTCTGGGGGCTGTGCCTTTAAAATCCTGAAGCCTTCATTTAAAAAGGTGGAATTCCAGATAAGACTATTGTATGTGCATATTTTCTAGTCGGCATTATCAGCTCCGTGCTGGCTGGTTTACACTCAAAGAGATGATATGAAGGAAAAACCGGCATCTATTGATCTGCATCCAAACTTCCCTGCAGCTGCAGGTAAATGACTTCCTTTTTAAAGAATGAGAATAGTTTTAAGACGCGTGAATTTACCCCTTAAGGGGTCACAGGCCAAAAAAGGTTGGGAACCACTGCCCAGGAATGCCTTTGTGCGTGGTCATTCACTTCAGGCTATGACAGAGCTCAGCCTGGACTCTCTGTACTTTACCTTGAACTGTTGACTCTGATTTTGAAATCTAAACCATTTTATTCTAAATGAAACTAAGAAACAAAAAAATAAACTAAATCTCTGAATGAAGTTTGGAGATTGATGGGAATGCACTTGGAAAAACTCCAAAGAATTAATTAAAGGAGTTTTTGTTCAATATTTGAACAAAGAACATGTTGGACTTTACCAATCATGATTACTATGGTAACGGTGGCTTGTTTAAACAGAATGAGAGGTCAATAGTTAATGGACAACAACGTGAGTTTTCTATTAACTGCTGTGTACATACTGTCCACACACACATTTTAACCTCGATAGTTCTGCGTGCCTTCATTCCAAGTCACAGATCAACTTATCACCCTGTTTTCTTTCAGGATGTATGTGTGTGAGTGTGAGTGTGTGTCCTACCCTTCTTTGTCAGAGAGGTCAAGGTGTGTGTGGATGTCCAGCAGGACGCCTTTAAAGAAGCGCAGCCTCTTACGCTCGGCCTCCTGGGTGAGGTCGAACACCTGCTCCATGTCCTCCATGTAGCGAGGGTTACAGCGGTTCAGCTCCTCCAAGGCCCTCGTGTAGCGCTCCTTCACCTGCGACACACACACACACAGACACCGAGCACACTCAGCTACTGCACACTTTGTCACCCTACAGAAGAAAGATGTTATGGGGAGCGTACAAACAGTAAGAGACTTAGTTCAAGTATCACCCTATTAACGCTGTTGGTGAGACGCTGTGACCGAGTATACCGATTTGAAGCAGACACGTGCTGAACAGCGTTGATCGCCAGGAATTAATATCTCCTTTTTAAAAAAGGAGTTTTTGCTAAATGTTTCATAACGAACAAACACCATTGTTGCATGTGTGCTCTTGTATCCGTGTGTCAATTGTTGCTGAAGACTGCTCTATGAATACAAAAGTATTAAAAGGTTTTTTTATATAATAATTTCAACCAATATTTATTCCAGTGAGTCAATTGTTTTTTATGTTTAACTTCTCTCAACTCATTATTTTTAGTATTAAAGAGGCATACAAATATTTTTCAGGATTGGGACACTAGCTCGGAGGTTGTTGTTGCTGTTGTTGTTTCACGTAGTGACGGTAAACGGTAACACGCAGATAGCACAAGAGAACGAGAATTCCATCTGAAATAGGCGGCCAATGGCAGAAGGCACTGTCTACGTCCTGTGAGCCAAACGAGCAGTTGCTCAACACGGAATTCAAGTTATGATTAGTGAAAAACAGATTGACTATCAACTGAAATGCATTGAGGTCACCTCTGAACCCCACAAAGAAAAACAACAGCAATCAATAGGTTGGTGCTCTGATGTTTGAGGCTGAAACACAGTCTGTGTGTGCGCTGACACGAGTGAAGTCTAAGTTGCTTTTTCTCGCAGACTTTACTAATGAATCATGATATTGGATTTCATTTCCTTGTCCTGTATTTTGTCTCAGGATTTCCCAGTTTAGAGTTGATCATTTCCCTCTTCAGGACTAGAAGCTTTTTGTCTGCTGTGTTTTTGTGAAGAGAAAAGAACAGTGGAGACAAGCCTGGTCATGTTTCAGAACTTAAACACACGTATGTTTGTCTGGACTCACTGACACACCCAGACTGTGTGGAGCTACCCATGGGACTCTGTGTGTGTGAGTGTGTGTGCGCTTTGTACTTTCTCGGCCTCCTCGTTGCAGCGCTCTGCCCGGGTTGTGTATTTGCGGACTTCCTCCTGTGACTTGGTTGGGTCGGCTTTGGCGTGCGTTTCCCTGGTAACCGCCGTCCACTCCTCCTTCCTGGCCTGATGGTAGCCCTTCTTACTGGTGTCCACCTACACACACACACACACACACACACACACACACACACAGTATAAATATTACAACATATTAGTTGATTAAATATATATAAAAGCCCCTGTACGAGTAGTTAAATGTGGTTTTGCCATTTCATCCTAAAAATGTCTTTAAAAAAAAAGGTTCAGCACTTGATTTAAAACTTATTTTAGTTTTAAACACACTGTACAGGACTGTCTCAGAAAATTAGAATATTGTGATAAAGTTCTTTATTTTCTGTAATGCAATTAAAAAAACAAAGATGTCATACATTCTGGATTCATTACAAATCAACTGAAATATTGCAAGCCTTTTATTATTTTAATATTG
This sequence comes from Cottoperca gobio, assembly GCF_900634415.1. NCBI lineage: Eukaryota > Metazoa > Chordata > Actinopteri > Perciformes > Bovichtidae > Cottoperca > Cottoperca gobio. The sequence continues at coordinate 8,264,079 of NC_041357.1, forward strand.
CTGATTATGGCATACAGCTTAAGAAAACTCAAATATCCTATCTCTAAATATTAGAATATCATGAAAAAGTATACTAGTAGGGTGTTCAACAAATCACTTGAATCGTCTAATTAACTCGAAACACCTGCAAGGGTTTCCAGAGCCTTGAAAAACACTCAGCTTGGTTCAGTAAACTAAATCACAAGTCTGGGGAAGACTGCTGATCTGACTGCTGTCCAGAGGACCATCATTGACACCCTCCATCAGGAGGGTAAGACACAAAAAGAAATGTCTCAAAGAGCAAGCTGTTCACAGAGTGCAGTTTTAAACCACATCCACAAAAAGTCTGTTGGAAGGGGGAAATGTGGCAGGAAATGCTGCACAACCAAGAGAGATGACCGCAGCCTTAACAGCATTGTGAAGAAGAGTCGCTTCCAGAATTTGGGGGAGCTTCAAAGACAGTGGACTGAAGCTGGAGTCCAGGTATCAAAAGCCACTGTTCACAGACGTGTCCGGGAAATGGGCTACAATAGCCGTATTCCCATGGTCAAGCCACTTCTGAACTCAAGACAACGGAAGAAGCGTCTGACTTGGGCTATGGAAAAGAAGCACTGGACAGTTGCAGACGAAAGCAAGTTTTGTATTTCATTTGGAAGTCAAGGCGCCAGAGTCTGGAGAAAGGCTGGAGAGGAGCAAAACCCAAGTTGCTTGAAATCCAGTGTGAAGTTCCCACAGTCAGCGATGGTTTGGGGAGCCATGTCAGCTGCTGGTGTTGGTCCACTGTGTTTCATCAAGCCCAGAGTAAATGCAGCTGTGTACCAAGAGATTTTAGAGCACTACATGCTTCCGTCTGCTGAAAAGCTCTATGGAGATGAGGAATTCATTTTCCAGCATGATCTGGCACCTGCCCACAGTGCCAAAACCACCAGTAACTGGTGTACTGACCATGGCATTACTGTCCTCGATTGGCCTGCCAATTCCCCTGACCTGAACCCCATAGAGAATATGTGGGGTATTGTGAAGAAGAAGCTGAAAGACACCAGACCCAACAATGCTAATGAGCTAAAGGCCGCTATTGAAGCATCCTGGGCATCCATAACACCTCAGCAATGGCACAGGCTGATTGCCTCCATGCCACGCCGCATTGATGCAGTAATCCGTGCAAAAGGATTCCCAACCAAGTACTGAGTGCATTAATGGACATTTTCAAATGTTTGATTTTGTTTTGCTGTTATAAAACTTTTTTTTTTACTTGGTCTGAGGAACTATTCTAATTTTTTGAGATAGGATTTTTGAGTTTTCTTAAGCTGTAAGCCATAATCAGCAATATTAAAATAATAAAAGGCTTGCAATATTTCAGTTGAGTTGTAATGAATCCAGAATGCATGACTTTTTTTTTATTTTTTTATTTTTTTATTTATTTATTTTTTTTAAATTGCATTACAGAAAATAAAGAACTTTATCACAATATTCTAATTTTCTGAGACAGTCCTGTATAGTTAAATATACCTTTTAGATGTTTTAAGGTGTAAAGCTTAAATACTTCTGCGTTGTGAGGTAATGTAAACTGTAACTGCACGTTGACAGAGAGGTTTGGCTGCTTGTATTTTCTCCTACATGTTTCTGATGCTGGTGGAGTTTGTTGAGCGTGAAGACAAATGATATATGTATTCTCTGCTCAGTATGAATGAATGAATGAATGAATGTAAACACATCAGCGGTAGTTCTCCAATTCAGAGCTATAACACGAGATTAGGAGTCACAATATACCGGTATTAACGATAATCGTAATATTATTTTTTAAATATTGACATCATGCCAGAAATACAGATATGATAATATTGTGTAAATAATACCGCATTCTTTTTGTACGGTTATGGTTACAGACTCTCTCTCTACTTCCCTTTCACTCGCAGTTTGAGAGGAATTTATTTGCCAAAGAGACAAAACACACAGTAAACAAAGTTGACTGAAATTTGACTGATACCATAATATTGTGGAGAATAAAAGCGTGAGACAGCCTGATCATATACAACACATGCATCAAGTCAAGAGATGACATCAACAAGTGACATCTGACACTCGACTATGAAGGAAAACCAGTGGGACTAAACTATAAATCGAGCTCCACTGACATGCTATACCTCTCACCTCTTTCAGTTTGCGGACCCAGGGTTTCTGTGCTTTGCGGAAGCCGTCGTCTGCATCCTTGGTCTCCCTGAAGCCTCCCATCATCTGCTTGTGGAAGGCATCTTTCTGCCAGTCGCGCACCTTCTCGCTGTCCTCGCCCGCCAGTCGCTCCCGCAGCTCCAGGTGCAGCTCGCTGAGCCGATCGGCCGCCTGCATAAAGGCGTGCCACGCTTTCTCCAGCGTACCATACTGAGGACCTGGGGGAAGTGAGGGGAGGGGAGACACACTCTTACTAGCCCATTTTGCTTCAACAACAAAAAAGACAGCGACCAATAAAATGTTGTAGGTTGAATCTTTTTGTATGTGACTGTCAATTCTTGGGCCACGGTGAACATTGTGTACAAACGCACTGAATTAGTTTGATTTTGGTGAAGATCAGGATTTGGTATTAAGTTTTCCAGCCAATGGTTTAAAAGGCTCTTCCTGTAAATCAATGTAACTTAAATCTGAGTAAATGAGTGATTTACACGAGTCATACTTTTGATAAAAATAAAGAGTCTTTTTTTCTTTTTTTTTATGTTATATGTTTGGGCTTTTCATGCCTTTATGATAGAGAAGTGCAGATTGTGAAAGTGAAAAAAAACTAAAACGGGGTTAAAAATGGGGTTTAATCATAGCTTTGCAGTTAGATAAAGTGACTTGTTCACAGACCTTGGCAGTGTAGAGAGCCAAAACAATCCAGAAGGTAACACATTAAAAGTCATATTTTGGTAGTTTTTCTTTTTCTGCTGCAGCCCATGTGATTGGTGTTTTCAACTCACCTTTCTCCACAACGCCCCTCCACCTCTTGGCCCAGTCGCTCAGCTGCAGAGCGTAACTCTTCTCTATCTTCGCCCTCTCTTGGAAGCAGCTGACCATCTCGTTACACAGCCGGTGACCATCGTCTATCCGCTTCACCGTCCTCTTGTAGTTACCCGGCTGCAGAGGGACACACACAGTAAATAAACACACAATAAGACTGAACTGGTGTAGGAAATCCTTCAGTTCAATGCTTGATACCAAAATGCTAAAATTAGTGTGGCAAAGTGTTAACATGGCAGGATGTTTAGTAGACCAGCGATGACAGACAGAACAGAGAGTGAGTGGAAGGTGGAAGGTATGTCGTTTTTCCAGATGGAGGGCTGTGAAACTGGCAGTCAGTCATCAGGGACTCATTACATGTCTGTGTCTCTATCTAAACATCAACTAGGGCTGCTCCTCTCAGCTGCTTCAATAGCCTCATCGAGTACGCAAGACGAGGATTCTCCAGGTTTCCCGGACCAGTAGCAAATATATTTAAGCTTTTATTGACTGATACTTTGTCTGATCCGGTTAAATAATTACAGTGCAAAGAATTGAATGTCTGCCATTTGTTAAGCAAGTTACTAAGTAAGTGATTTCATAATGCTGTGCTTAGTAAATAGAGCGGGATGTCCACTAATGACAGGGTTGGTGGTTTGTTTTACCCAACTCCTCCTGCCCACATGTGGAAGTGTCCTTGGAAAGATACTAAACCCCAAATTGCTTCCAGCATGTTAGCACATTACCACCAAGGTAGCTCGCTGGGTGTGTGAAATTTCTATATAAATGCAGCAATTAATGTGAGAGCAAGCACTACCAGTCCAGTGCATAATTTAATAAACATCTTTCCTCTTGAGTTTTCTCTTAGTGTCAGAATTGAGTGTGCATGTGTGTTCCCACTGTACCTCCCAGAAGCTGTCAGAGCTCCCCAGGTCGCTGAGGTCTCCATTGGAAGACATGTTGGGGTCGGCTTTACAGCACGGAATGATGGCGGCTACAGAAAATACTGCAGAAAGAGAGAAAATACCAGTTAAAACATAATTAAACAATTAAAACTAGTTTCAGGTGAAAACCACTTTTCACAAGCCTGGAAATTAGCACTCCTACTGAAGATGTTGTATTAATCCTTTTTCCGTAGCACCTTTCAGTTAATTACAGTACAGCTCTCATGCAAAACTGACAAGTTAAATAAGTTATTTATGCACACAAACCTTTAAAGAAAAGGTGTCACTTAAATGTCCCATTTAACGCTGTGCAACGGCATTACAATGGACATCTTTGTACTCCCTCCTGGCAGGTTGTACAGCCAGAACTGAATGTGTCATTTCTGTTTCCAAGATCAAGAATGAATTTTGAAACTCAACTTTTAAGCCAACAAAGAAGATATATCCTTTTAGTTCCAAAAAGATAATCTACTAAACTATGGACAAACTCCATCTGTTGAGGAAGATCGTGTGATATGATCGATAGTTCCAGAGCAGATAATAAATTGACCTTTAGATATAAAATATGCTAATATGAATACAAAAATACACAATAAATAACTAAAACATAAAAATAAAATATAGTTCACATGACATAAAAATATATTTTGAGGGGATGGGATCTTTTATGATTTTCCTAAAAGACACTTAAAACAACACGTGTCGTCTGTTTTGGGCATCCAAACCATGAGCTTCCACTGCTCCACTTTACGCAGCTCTACAGTTTCAGCCTGGCAAACTGCAGCTCCACGTTAGTCAACACAGAAGCTACACAGTCTTCACCACTCGCTGCCCACAGAGCTGTTTTCTCCACGTCGCTGCCCAATTTTTCCTTCTACACACAAATTGACTGTGTGTCCCCGACAAACACTGAAGCCCCGTCTCACACACACATCCGCTCTGTTTCTAAGGCAGGAATCTGTGTCAGCTAGTCGTGTTGGTCCACAATAGATCTCATTCATCAGAGAGAAGTCGCACAAACATTTATTCAGAATTGTACTCTGAAAATAACAGATACAAATCGTTTTCTATTGCAAAACGCCTCCACCTCTTCATGTTCAACTAAACTAGCACTCAAACTGCCAAAAGGAGGAACAAGATACACACCTGTACAGTACTGTACTGTACCTTTAAATGGTGCCCTGTAGATTTCTTCTTGTAAACACAACAACAAAACAACATTTGGTTAATGAACAGAAAGAAGACTAATTTATAAAAACTAAAACAAACAGAATAGAATATAAATGCATCGCAAACCGATTTGTTTTCGCTAAAAAGAACACAGCACGTCATTTACAGAGCAGATCTGAATAATGTAGAAGAATAATCATGCAATTTGAATCGAGTTACACTCCAACATGACCTGCGGGGACTTCTTCAGCTGTGCAGTTCTGCAGTGATTCTGCCGATGAACCCTGTCGACAGTTCACCGTGACCAGAGTTCTGTACACATCAACTTCCTTCATGCTGTCCTCCCATTGGATAAAACAGTTTCAAGGCCAAACAACTTCCTGTGGCAGACACAACAAACGGTGGCGGACAAACATGCCACTAAGTCCTGGCTGTCTGCAATGATAAATCCGTGGAGTGCTCTTTTAAGCATGCACGTACACTTCCACTGCATAAATCCCATCAGTAAAATATTGTCACACTGCTTTAAGTTTCTATTTTCTAGCACAAATACTGTTTTTACTCATTGACTGACTTGCCAGGCTTTCTCAGTGGTTTTCTGTCTATGAAATTAAAAACTTCCTGCAGATATTCTGCCCACTAAATAGCTGGGAGGCTTTTAATGTGTAACAGATGGAAGCAATGTTGGGTTTAAAGTTAACATCAATTAACACAGTAAGAGCAGATCAGATCAGAAAACAGGGACACTTATAGCTCAATAAAATATGATGAAACTACTTTTAAGCATATATTTTATCATATTTTTGGAATTGAGAAATAATCTCAAAGTCTTTAATAATAGCTTGTTTCAAAATAAAAGCCTGATTCTCCTGAAAGGTGAAGTAAATAAAAGCCTCACACACTATTTGATATTCATTTAGCATTTATACAACAAAAACAAATGCAGTACATTATATATTTTTATGTATTTGACATTTGACATGTAATGTCAATGTTAGCAATGTTGCAGAGCAGAACCCAAGTTATTAAGGTCAAAGTTTGTTTACACCAGTAATGTTTCAGTGCTGTATACAGTATTTTCAATTATAACAAGTTAGGAGACAAAACAAATGTTTATTTGTCAAGTCAAAATCTCTCCTGAAATCTAAACTATACACTATGTGAATATACCTGTTAATTAGCTGGTTAGAAACATACTAAGTGGGTCTTTCAGAACAGTTAGTGTCAGACAGAGTAGACTATACCCTCATGTTTACAGTTGTGTCTCTAACACTTTGCTCTCCAACAACAAGCCCGTGAAAAGATCCTGGTTATTTGTCCTCCTCTCTATGTTCTCTCTCACTGTAAATGACAAGTTGACTCCCAAAATAACAGCAGAGGATGAAGATGTGCACTGGGAGTAGTCTGTTGCTAAAATAGATGCAGTATACAACAGTAGCCTTGGTGAGCTCTGCAGGGAACAATGTGGGAGTGAGTCCAAATAAACTCTACAGTTAGCCCAGACTTCAAGACTGCGACGACAGAAGAAGAACTTGCACTTACTTGTGCTACATTGATAATACTAGGCCGAGAATTGAATGAAAGAGATCAGGTTTATTATTTATTTGTAGGTCTGTCCGTTAGACACTCCCTGCAGCTAATCCCCTTTAGCCACCTGAGCTCTAATTTACTCTCCACACTGTACAGCACAGGTGTATGCAACAGAAGGACGGCACACCAGGATACTGTAAACGCCCTTGTTGCGTCAGCCTGGTCTACATTTGGCATTTCATATAACCAGCGACCCCCCCTATGAGAAATGGTGTGTGTGCGTGCGTGCGCACGTGCGCGTGTGCGTGCGTGCGTGTGTGTGAGAATGGTAAGTATGCTAGCAGTGGCGGTATCCGCCACCAGCATGCTGGAACATGAGTGAGTATGAGAAAACTAACCCCACCACTAACACCATGGATCACTAATTACTGCTCCTACATCCTACAGGACAGAAGTGTGTGTGTGTCTCTCTCTCTCTGGGTGCGGCTCATTGAAAGCAAGTAGGTTTCGCTGCTTGAACTTGTATTATCGCTATACCTGCTGGAGGTGTGCAGAAAACAGGCACCAAACAACAAATCACTGTCTTGTACTGAAAACAACTGTATTACAAGTGCTAGGACCTGATTCTCAAAACAAACAGCAGTTTGTAAGACAGTATTTATAACATGCTCACATTGACAATGGAATAATGTTTACTATGTTAAAATATTGCATTCATGTTCAATTCTATGCAGATGACACGCGGCTCTACATTTCTGCTTCAGCTGACAGTCTTGGCCATTTTGACTGACTTATTAATTACATTTCAGATATCAGTAAATGGTTGGCTCTTAATTATTGTTAGTTTCTAAAATAAAAAGATTTGTTATAACATTGCTATATTCTTTGGACATTAAAAGGGTCACTAAAGTATATTTATTCATTTTTCAACCATCAACACAATGGTAAGAGAGAAAGACACATTATGTAATATTGTCAATAATTGTGTTTGTTTACATTATAGTTGTAAGCTTGAGCAGATGGAGGTGCACATACCACTTTTGATCTGGCATTTGTTTTCTTAATGCCATCCAACACATTCATAATGCTTCGATTATCAGACCCACACTGATACACAGCACTGTATTAGCATAACGCAGAATCTGCTTTGGCTTAAAACAGACTGTAGAGAAGACATGCAGGTGTAAAGGCCAAGATAAATCATTCCTGGTGACCGACCTCTACCTGGTACAAATATCAGGTCGGATCTTGTTTCTGTCTGATAACATGTAGAATGTATAAATAGAGTTATGCCAATGTGCTGCACACAGAGTAGATGATAGCTGGTTACATCAAATGTCTTGAGTCACGACAGTCCCATAAACCGTGACGTGTATAATTACAGTTTATGTGTACCCGCCACAGTTTACTGGACTGGCATGACTCAGCTGGTTCTGGCTCTCTAAACTTGGGGTTGAGAGGGGAAGAGTGACAACAAGACTGCACACCGATCTGTGCTCTTGATTTATGTTTGTTAATAAGATATTATCTCTGGATATGAGAAGTGAAGTTACTGGAGTCAGCTGAACAGTTTGCCGTTTGTGAAAGCACGTTGTAATATTGCCCAATCACAGTGGGTTAGTAAATATATTCACAGAAAATAAGTCTGCACATTTCAATAAATCTTGTTGAAAAACTGAATAAAAATACTATAAAATAATCACAACTTAATATTTTTGCTATAAAATACTTAACAATTCCTCAATGGGTTCTTAGAGGGGTCAAGGGTGACTGACTTGAGGAGTATCTGAGCATCTGTTCATGGTGAAAGTGTTGCATTTGGTTTTTGTAGAGAGTCCATGAGACCCATGAGTTTTTCTGTGTGTACGTGTTCTTTGAGGATGTTTACATTCCTCAATCACTGATCATGAAATTCAGGTTCAACATCTCAGTTTAACCAACACACTAACACACCACCCTGGACCTCCTGTAGCTGTAGACAAGTTTAATCAGAGCGTGGAGAGGGGTAGAAGGTTGTTTATGAGACATAAGAGCCACCATTTAAAGGTTGCTAATTATCACGTGTGGGAGCTGATCTGGAAGATAATGCATCTCTCTTGACAGGTCGTTATTTCGAAAAAATTCACACCTCGATGATGAAAAAGAAGAATGCGAGTCCTCACATTTTTTCATTTTAAAAACAATCAAAATACATGTACTACTCAACTTTTGTTGTATTGATTTATCAATGGGGGGAGGGGGCAGATTCTTTATACTAGGCTGCCAATTTTTCATTTATATGCACTTAGTTTATGATAGCCAAAACACAATGCATAAATTGTCAAATACCTAATAGAATACAAAAGACCAAGTAAAGTAACTTGCTGTAAAACTCACTCAAATGTCAAACTTTTCCTTTAAGCATCTGCACTCCAGGTTTTCCGTCATCTCTCTCCTTGAGACATAATACAAACTGCACTGTTTGGATTATAGATAAAAAAACAACTTGTGACTCAGACCCACAAGCTGTATTTTTTTTTGTTCATTAACTTCAAAAGTGTGTTCTGTTTTTGTCTCAAGAATGTTTGTATCAATATGGCACCCGTTTCATTTTCAATTAGTCCATTAACCATCTGAAAGCATCCAGAAGCTACAGGTATGTCCTTGATCCAAAACTGGGCAGCAGACGGTCAGGCCTGACCGACAGAGAACAGGAGGACCGTTGAAAGAGGGCGAAAGCAATGGAAGGAACGCTGAAAGACGAGAGGAAAGACGAGAGGAATGAGAGAGAAAAGCTTGTGACTGATAAGTGAGGGAAGTGCACGAGAACACAAATTCAGTTCTAGATGAGATAAGTGTGGGAAAGAAATGTGAAATAGAGAGGAAGTTTAGAAACTAAAAAGAGACGGAGCAGGGCAGTGACGAAGAGGAGGAGGAGGTCACGGGCATCTTCTCAAGTGGTTTCTGTGACACTGCAGCAGCTTAGAAGTGCATGTGGAGATGGTTTGTCGAGCTCAAATAAACAAAGAAGTGTGCACAAATTAAAGACGCGGCCAGATAAATTAATCGGATATCAAATTACATTAACAACAGAATTCTACACCTCTACTTCTCTTTGTGCTTGTGTGCTGACTGAGGTGAGGCCGTCTCACCACAAAGACTTAATCACAAGTCATTATATCTTGTATGCCTGTATTTTAAAGAAATATTCCCCTGGTTGGAAAAAACAACAGAGCCACTCAGAGCTTTGAAAGCGGGATTAAGACCATAAAGTCATATAGTCAGAAACATGCGGGCAGAAAAAGAGCTATGGAAACGGCGACGAGAAGCTGAACAGGTTGACTTGAAATAACAACTCTTAAATCTGCTTTTATTTCTGTGATTGACATGGTTAACTGCTGGTTAAGTGACTGCTGCCACAGCTTTCTTTACAGCCAACAAGACAAACTGATTTTGCCTTGAAAAGTTAGAGGTTCTCACAAAGCTCCAAAAGCTCCATTTGAAGTAGCATGTTCAGCGGTTTATTTGAAAAGCAAGGCTTGTTTGATGTTGAACTGTTAATCCAGAGGCGTGGATTGTGGTGCACGAGTGATTTGTTTCTATTGAAGTTCTGATGCTCTTGTTTAAGCCATGGCTCTCCATGTATCGCAACTGCGGTGAATCCAAACTGAAGCCAGGATTATAAGTGGAGTAAATTTTTAAAGACGTTTAGGTTTGCAAATAAGTAGTACAGCTGCAGATCTGTAGTCCAAACTACCACAGCAAACAGCTAAATGACAATAAACGCATTGAAAAACCTCCAGCTGATTCAGTCATTTTTCATTCAAAGCACAGTGTGATTAACTTTACTATTTATGTCTTAGTTCAATTATCTTTTTCTCAGTTCAGAAGCACAAAGAGTATCATAGACATGAAATTATGTCAATCATGTTATTAAATAAACAATAGGAAACTATCTGCATCTAATGCGAGCCTGCTAAAGAGGTGGGTGATGGCCACACAGAGAGTCATGGAGAGACAGAAGGAGGATTCTGGTTGTTGGTTTACAGAGAAATGGGTCAGGCAGTGAAGAAGAGGAGGAGGAGGAGGGGGAGACCAGCTGAGGGAGGGATGAGGAGGAGGGAGTGACGGATAGAGAGGCAGGAGCAGAACCTCATAAGCTCCACTGGAAAAACTGACAGTCATTAATCTGATTAATGTACACCAACGATTTCCCTGCAGCCAGGCTTAGTCTGTATGCTTCTACATATCGAGCATGCGGAGGCCTGTATGAGTATTAGTCTATAAGCTACTTCTGCATTCCAGCAGAGTTTGTACTGTAGGTACACAGCACGGCCTGGAGCCTTCAAACTTCTATAAACAGAAGCGTTTTTAGATACATTTTTCGCTCTAGCCGCCATTGCTCTGCCAACAGCTGGCAGTATATCAGAGCCTGAGAAACAGCTGTGTGCCAGAGCGCTGCTGTGTCTCTTGATTCACAGTTTAAAGAAAGAAAATAAATCATGCCGACAACGATAACAAAATAATTGCTATTGTCAAAAAATACCCACATCATGGGTTTGAAAGTCACCATCCTGCAGCTCTATCTGTCGATTCAAATGGCAACTGAGGAAAATGAGAAGTTTGTAAATGTAGTGTTTTGGAGTAAACCACTACTTGGATGAGCTTGCCTTCAAGCTGTTTTATTATCCTTGTTTCCATGTTACAACACACTGCAGTGTGTGGCTCAGCTGTAACTGAAGCTTCATTAAAATGCCAACAGGAGGACTTGTGCTCCTCCGGTCTCTGTGTCGTAACAACTGCCAAGTGACTTGAAGAGTGAAGACTATGGGGATGCAAGTAGAAAGAAGCCGTTCCCCTTCGTCACAGCCAACCAATTAAAATCTTATAGCAGCAGCAACACGCTCCAGTATTAAATGTTGACAAATACGGCAATGTAACCTGAAACCCGTAGTAAACTCACCAGGGGTAGAACCCTTTATCGAGGATCAATATAAAGATTAACTAACTAAATCTGGCTTTTGTGTGAAGACGTTTAAAAGAATAGAATATTTTCTGAAATACCTTTATTTGCTTTCCTTCCGATGTTACATGAGAAGATTGATACCACTCTAATGTCTGTACAGTAAATATGAAGCTACAGCCTGTTAGCTTAGCTTAGCAAAAAGCCTGGAAACACTAACCTGGCTCTGTCCAAAGGTTTACAAAATCCACCTCCAGTACCTCTAAAGCACAAGTATAAAAACACTAGACATGCACATTTTGCACCCATGGTGGACTAAATAACTAATTTTGTAAAGTTATATATTTAGTTTTGATTCTAAAATAATCATGAGTGTATCAAACTGTGAACCCGATGTCATGCATCATGACAGCAGATGGTGTGATCACATGCCCCCCCTCACTGTTTGTTTGTGAATGGCTTCTCAGCAGTTAAATCCACAGGTGAGAGCCGAAGACTCCTGACTTCACTAAACCTGTTCTCCTTTTAACTACATGGAAGTAAATCAGAAATATACAGGTCACAAAACTAATCCACGCACATTTTGGCTTTGTCACAGGGAAACAGGGATTGTCAGATTCATCCAGTCACATGACATTAAAGACAACAGCATATTGGGGGAAACGCCTGCACGTTTCAGACCAATGTCATTTAAAGAACAAGCGATCGACTCTTCTTCACTCAGACAAGATAAACCCCTCCTACATCCAAGTGGACAAAGCTCTCCCAGGTGTCACTGCTTGTGCTTCTGTTTTCCAAACAGGAAAAACATTGCAGCATTTGCTAAACTGAACACCAAAATGATTTCCTAAATGAATGTGAGGAAAGGAATACAGTGCAGCATAGAGTTCACTGTTCAGATGTTTTGATATGCGGGGGGGTCATGTAATTGTCTAGAAAATCCTCTTACTTGTTGAGTTGATCTGATCCTTATCTGGTCAGAGTCAATCGCATTTCAAAGTACAGACTTAGGAGATATCATCTCGCTCTGTGAGGCTACGAAAAGATACAATCAACTAACTCAACGAATCAGCGTAGATATCACTGCAAGGCTGCATGCACACTAAATCAAGCGTTGCGGCTAAAACGCCAGTCCTCCCATTCATTTGAATGTGGGTAGTGCATCTGGGCTGATTTGGGTACTTAAGATTTTGAGGTACCTGTAACCTGAGTATTTCCATTTTATGCTACTTTATACTTCTACTCCACTACATTTCAGAGGCAAATAATGTACTTTTTACTCCACTACATTTTATTTGACAGCTTTAGCCACTAGTTAATTTCAGATGAAGATTTTACATTTAAAGCAAAGATGTTAAAAAAAGAAACTCCTTTATTTTGGGCCCTAACCCTAGGATGTGAACCACTGGACTAATCAAACTGTATATAAAAGTTGTTAAAACTAGTAACATGCTGCTCCAACTTTAAACAGTATTTATGATCTAATAATGTCAGATATAGAAATAAATCACTCACAGGAGACATTTCACTACAGAATGAGTACTTTTCCTGCCAGTACTTTAACCTAAAGGCCCTGTCACACATATGAAATATCGGCAATAGGTTGATATAAATTAAGGGTAAGTTGTGATCGTTTGAAGGACGCAGACGTTACGCCGAACACGCCAGACATACACAGTTCCATATGGCAGAAACATATTCCACAGCGGTGTTGTAGCTGACGTATACATAACAAATCATTATACGCATGTCCAACATATTGATAGCTTATCACTTACTAAACGTATCAGAGCGTCTGGCCAACGGAGCTGGAAAAGTGCCATCTGGTTCACGTCATGCTGATGCTGGAGAACGACTAGAATGCTGAACGCTAGCTGTACTGTAGAAACACGTTTAATAAGTTACTCTGTCGTCAGGCATCATCTTAACATAGGGTAGGAATAGGGTATCCACTCGTTATCAATAAATTGGCTGTAGGGTTCACCGTCAGCCGACGTAGCCTATATCCAACGTACCTCTAACGTAGTCACGCAGGTATTTACGTAGGCAAGTATTACGTAGGCAAGTATTCACGTACGTATTCTCGTATGTCTAACGTAACGTCTGCATATCTTATGAAGCACACGTTGGGTACGTCCGATAATTTTAAACATGTTCAAAACATCAGCGTTCAACAACGCACCCCAGCGTAACACAGCGAGCTCTTAACGAATACTACTTATGCCTTACCTTATAGCAACGTAAACCAGCGTGTTGCTGATATTTTGCATACGCCATATTTTTGTATTTGTTGGGTATTCGTCTGATACATTTTGTATCAATAGGTTAGACATGCGTATCTGTATACGTTCACTTTTCTGATCCGATGAAAAGTTGGACGTATTTGGACTCTGACAAATTTTCGTATGCGCCGGCATATGTTTCTGTCATGTGGATATGTGTGACAGGGCCTTCAGCTGGATTTAAATGCAGTACTTTTATTAACTTGTAGTAGAGTATTTTACATTGTCATATTTGTACTTTTTTTTTCTTCCACTACTGCTGTAAAACTAAATGTGGGTTGCAAAACACAGAAAGCAGTTCCTTGAATGACAACTGCAGCATGTTACATGTTACAATACCGTTATTAGATGACAGGCAGTAGTGGGGGAAGAGGTATTCAGACATTTCACCAAAGTAAAAGTGGCTATACCACAATTAAAAAATACTCTGTTAAAAGCAGAAGTCCTGAGTTCCAAATCTTACTCGAGTAAAAGCATTATTAAAAGCATTAAGCAGAAAGGTATTTACTATGCAATTGTAGCCGGCTGCGGTAGAGCTGATTCTACTCATTATAAATACTGTTGGGTGGTTGGATTTACTGTATCACAATACTTTGTATTTTATACGTTTTTTTTAACTCTCCATCTGCAAAGTAACTACAGATGTCAGATAAATGTAGCAGAATAAAAGTACAACATTTGCCTCTGAAATGTAGCAGAATTGACATATACGGTAGCTTAAACTTAAAATACTCACGACAAGGACCCTAGAACTGTACAGTACTTGAGTATAGCACATAGTTACTTTTCATCACTGATGACAGGAGCACAATAAGCATGAACAGAAACAGCACACAAACCACATGTTACAAAACAATGCAGGGACTGTTAAAGCATAGAGCCCAGAGTGACAGCAGAACTTACCTTATCACAGACGAAAATAGAGACGGACAGATGTCCAAACAGAAGACAGTCCTTGTCTCTGCGGGCCTGAGAGACAGAAAAAGGGAGAGCCGGAGAGAGGAAGGTCCCTCAGTGCAGATGCGACAGCAAAGGGAAAACACACAGAGAGGTTTGTTAGACAGCGGAGCAGCATGCGGTTAGATCCCAGCAAGTTTCAGACGGGGCTGGATGAGCCGCCCGTTATAAGGCTCGGTGCTGGCTGGAAGGTGGCACATTCTGGGGGTCGTGGTGAAATGCCACACATTGAGCCTGTAGTGGACGGATAATGAAACCAGCGGGCCCCTATGAGAGGTCAGAGCAGTTAGCTCACACCTCTAAAATTACCTGCCTGGGAAGGGAGTGTCAGGCTTTTGAAAAAGAAAATACCAGTGATTTTTGCAT
This sequence comes from Cottoperca gobio, assembly GCF_900634415.1. Classification (NCBI taxonomy): domain Eukaryota; kingdom Metazoa; phylum Chordata; class Actinopteri; order Perciformes; family Bovichtidae; genus Cottoperca; species Cottoperca gobio. Next base: position 8,279,219 of record NC_041357.1, read on the forward strand.
TGGCCAATTTACTATGAATTACTTTAAGATTCCTTTGATTGTGTTCAAAGACACATAATGTTGTTTCTAAAGACTTTTGAAGGCTTTCTGAGCTTGTAAAGACTCATTAGAAACATCATATTTACAACTACTGAAATAAAGTATTTTTTCAGATATTGAAGTTATGTTTGTGGGATCAAAAGATCCACTTTTAGTTTGAGTTATTTGAAAGTTTCTCATCAGCTAACACAATACATGATCCCCGTGGATTCCTCATGCTTTTCTGAGTGCCTCCCCTTATAATGATTGGATAACTGCCGATAGCTCCACCCATCTTTTTTTTTTTATAGAAACAATTAATGCAATTGGTTAGTAATAAACATCAAATAATGCAAAACCTAATACAGTACCAGCTGCTTCATGACAGGTTAGATATTAGAGAACAGTGAGAGCTGCAGATGAAGCTTTGTACAAAGACAGGCCTGTTGCAGGAAAACCAAAAGCAGAGCAAACTCATTCATGTTAATGCTTCATTCACTGCAGCGGACATCGTTTGTAAATGAGGGGGATTCAGCATTCTGGCTTCAAATGATACAATATGACAATTAAATAAAAATTATACTAGTCATCACCTTTTGGGGGGTAAAAAATTGTCTCATTTGTGTGTTCAATGTTTATTCCACAGTTCAGTCAAACACTGAATGAAGAGAGAAAAAACCTGGACTTGACTTCTTGAATGCCAACTACATAGAAACTATATGTATCGTCAGAGATATTAGTTGTTGCAATATCATGATAAAGCTGAAATGTAATTTTTTCCTGATCTTAATACATTAAAGCCATAAAGTTGAATTGAAAACAATTAATGCCTTTATCTCCCTATAATATTATCCATATGATAATTAGAGATAATTTCTCACAGTCCTGTGATATCTACAGTGAAAACATTTTAATTTCCATGAAACAATGCAGCGGCATTTTTATTCCAAGTGGTAAATCAAATATGATGGCAAGTCTTTTAAGGGATTAATTCAACATTTCACACTCCCAGCCATGTGGTGATCTCATTCCTGTAACGTCTGACAGCCCGAGGCTCTCCTGCGTCTAACAGACCATGTGACAGCTCTCTGGTAGGGGCGCGGCGAGGATAGAAAACAAAACGAAAGCAGATCACAGAGAGGCAGAGTACACCAGACTGAAAGGAAAGGACAAGTCAGCCTTGTTCTCACACACACACACACACACACACACACACACACACACACACACACACACACACACACACACACACACACAACTGTTCTCCCAGCTTATTTCTAACCAGAACCACATCAGTGAGGCCATGTTGTTGGATGCCAGAACCGCCTCCATGCCAACTCCCCTAGCTCTGCAACGAGCTCCGCAACGAGCTCTGCAACGAGCTCCGCAACCGGGACGGTGGCTGATGCTGGCTTGTCACAATCTGCTGCATGTTGCAAAGATGAACCCAGAACCTGTTTTCCCCTGCTGTTCACGTTTGACTCTAGTGTGACTGCATGAAGCTTCGCTCTCTAGTAAATTTAACACAGAACACCCAGGACGTATATCTAAAAACACAGCTTTAACAAATAAGTTCTTACTGCTGGTTTCTTCAAAAAAGAAGAAGAGCTGAAGCGATTAGTCGATCAACGAATTAATAGACCGCTAATTTGATAAATGATTTAAGTAATCTTTCAAACACACATTTGACAGTTACAGCTTTCCAAACGTATGGATTTGTTGCTTTTCCTTCATGTTATAGAAGGCTGAATATCTTTTTGGTAGTCAGACAAAAAAAGCTACTTGAAGAAGTGATCTTTGTTATATAGATTAACTAATCGATATAGAAAATGATCAGCATTTTCTATATCGATGAAAGATAATGAAAGAAATCGTTAGTCACACCCCTACTTAATAAATGTTAGTGGCCGAAGAAAGTTGGACTGTTTTCATTCATTTCATTCTAGTTTCTTTATGCTCTGTTTTTATCTTAAAATAACGTATTACATCTATTCCTTCTTATCGACTTCAAGTTGTAGAAGTAGTAGTATACAAATCTCTATATTTTTACATTCTTCACATTATTTTAGGTACTTTTTCATGTCCTTAAGCCCTCTTACCTGCCTAATGGGAATTAACCAATGCAGTGCTACTGTTGACTAACAGATGATCACAAAGTAGAAAACCCTGATATAATAAAACTGATATGGAGCCTATTTTGTTAAAAAGGTGTCTGCTCCAATCAGCTGAGATCTTAAACCGTTTTGAAGAGGTGCTAAAAAATCAAACCTAAAAATTAACATTACCCTGCACTTGACTCCAGGCGTCACTTTCTTAAGTTTTCATTTTTTTTAAAAAGCACGAGCAGATATGTGAGCCAAGCAGAGACGAGCTGACGGACTCAGTGGAAGTTCACATTCTGCATTGACATGTTTCATGTTTCCATGAAATTCCACTTGCCTGGCAGGATTTGAAGACTGAAGCCGGGGGAAAGTTTCAGCCTGCCTGCCACACCCCTCCATGGATCCTATTATCATACTGTTGCTTGTGAGGGACTCCCAAACTCCCCCACATGTTATTCTATTAGCCAACAACAGACTGCTGGCCTCATCTGATGAAACCTTTAGTGGTAAAGAATTCCTTTCTCAACTAAACGTAAAGCATGAAACACATTGTCCTCAGGTAGTTTTTCTTTACATTCATGGAGGTGTCAGGTTCACAATTCATTATTGAACTAATTTTTTTAAGTTTGAGGTCTGAAAACAGATTGCTTTTCCAAAGAAAAAGTCATGAGAAATGTCATTGCTTTGACACCTACTATTGTTTTCTTAATTAAACAACATTAAATGATGTTACCGCATTTCAGTAGGATTCTTGAAGGCCACAATGACAGTGACATTTCCCATTATGTTTATGAGGGAAAGTGGAAAATACATAGGTATGGTGACTTCAAACCTTAAACTTGCAAAGTCTTTTTTATCTAATATAAATGTAATCACGTGACACTGTTATGAGGAAAGGTCACTTACAGAATTATCAAACAACTCTGTAACTGACGCTTTTCTGCCTCTTTTAGCTCAACGTTTAACTATATAAGCTGAATGAACTTCAGTCTGTTTAGTTTATAGTCGACATCTCTATTTCAAAAACACTTATGATTTACTTTATCAGCTTTAACCTGCATTCTCAAGAAAAATTGAGATGTCCACTTTGTTCTGTCCATCTGAAAGTCAATAATCACTATTTTTGAACACTTTCCCCGCAGCTTTTATTTTATTTTCAATGTGTTTAGTCGTAATTGCTATCTTTTTATTTGAAATGTACATCTATAACAGTAATGCAGTATTGGATTTGCACATTGTTGTTTGTAAATATGATGTTTATTTCACAAAAGGGAGCCACATTATAAGCCTCTTAGCTTTTTTTAATCTGCCACTACATGTGTTGTTACTCTATCATTCCTATATTTTGTTTTAACCTTTTATAATTTTGCTGAGAATAATCTAACAATGCATCAGAGGGGGAAGAAGTACTCAGATCTTGTACTTAAGCAAAGGTAGCAATACTACATTGTAGAAATACTCTGTTTCAAGTCAAGTAACGTATTCAAAGTGAAAGAACTCCCCATACAGTAAGGCACATTTCAATATGTATATTATATTACAGGATTATCATTATTGATGCTTTAATGATGCAGCTGGTAAAGGCGGAGATCATTTAAACTACTTTATATACTTGTATCTGCCGGGTAGCTTGTGATTTCCCCCTGGATCAATAAAGTTTTTGTTTATAATATTACATCATAATTGATTTGTTGATTGTATTATTATTAATCTAAATCTGCAAGTAACTAAATGCATCAATTCCGTGAAGTTAATGGACTAAAAGTACAATATTTAGCTTCTTTAGTAGATTAGAAGTATAACGTGAAATACTCATGTAAAGTACAAGTACCTCGGAATTGTAGCCTACTTATGTACACAGTTCCTGTAAGTAGGACACTTACTTAACTGTGGTAGGCTACTAGTTATAGAAGTAGTACAGTAAGCCTAATGCATTATATCACATAAGCATGTCATGTTTTCCTATTTAAAAAGTATCTAGTAACTTAAATGTCAAATACGTGCAGTAGCATAAAAACTAGGCTACAATATGTGCCTCTGAATTGCAGAATAGAAGTAGAAAGTACCGGGAAATGGAAATACTGTGAAAAGTACCTTTACATTGTAGGCTAGTTAAGTAGGTTACAGTAGGGTACTTTCAGCAAATGTAACGTTACTTCGTTACTTTTCCTCACTGCAAAGCACGAGCCGTAAGATAACGTTAGTTTAGGTGCGGACTGACAGTACTTGTCAGTTTTAGATAAATTGCTCGGTGTATAAAACACAGTGCGGTTGGTAAAAGTACTGATGTCACATCGTCTACGCAGTAATCAATAAATGAATATAGGCTAAAACAGGATAGTATGACCGCTGAGTGTCAACATGTGCTGGCTGCAGACAGGTAAAGTCTCTTACCTGTTTCTCTCCGACCTGGAGCAACACACAACAATATCCCGGAGTCTGGCCGCCTCTCTTGAAGTGTATCCCGTAAAAAGGTTTTTTTAAATATAGCGGTTCGTCCTCTTTAAACCTCCACAAACTGCGACATCTCGCAAGTTTACTCCACAGTCGCCCGTCGGTCCCCCTCAGCCATTAACACGGTGAGAAGACCCGAACAATTCTCCACGAGATATTGTTTTTCTCTTGTCGGTTAAAAAGTAAAGTTTCCTGTGTGAAATGTAAAAAATAAAAGTGTTTCTTCTTCGGGGGGGAATGAGAAGCCGTCTCTGCTGGCAGATAATGAGTGTCTTCCCCCTCCGATGCCTACTGGTGTCTGTGTGTAATCAGATGCTGCTCACCACAATATCCATTCATCCTCTTACACAGGTTAACCCTTCACTGTCTGCAGCACGGCTTTATGCTGCTTTACAGACTGTCGGGGAAACCGACACTGGAGGATGGGAACACCTCCATCCTCCTCACATGTTCATTACTGTATTTAATGAGTTAACTGAATGCATAAATAAACTTTCTAATAAATTGTATAAAAAAAGACGTTTTAAACATTGACCTTCACCTCCATGCATAGAGGGGTTAAAAGTATTGAGACTGTTCCTGTAGTTAGTTCACTGTAATGCTGCTAAATAACCTGTAATACTATTTAGATATACATTTATTATACAAACCAACTCACATTATGATTCTAATATAAATTGGATTGCAAATATAACAAATACCTATATAATACTCCAAACAAAGTACAGTTCAGATTGGCCAGTTATCTACAGCAAACAACAACAAAATGTTTTATTATATTAATTGAAATAAATGTTTTGGGGTCTGCGGTCTGTGCTAAAACAAATCTCAAATTCACCACAAGTACACAGACAACAAGTTTCAGTATTGTTTGTGAAAAAAAATGTTGACTAAAGAATAAACTAAACTTGGGGGGTTTGAGTTTTCGAGGTGTACTTGAAGGCACCATTAACACAGACCTACTGATAGAACTGGGTCAATGTACACACACACACACACACACACACACACACACACACACACACACACACACACACACACACACACACGCCCGCGTTAATAGGTCATGGTCTTATGAAAATGATTGAAAAAAAATACAAAAAATAAAAGGGGAATAAAAGTCGGAACATTTAATAAAAAACATATTTTTTAATTCCTTTACAGTTCTTCACACACGTCATATGTTTCTTGTTTACATTAATTGAGACTTTCCCAATTAATTAGATCTTGTATTTTTCAACAAAATTAGTTGCTTTACAAACAGCGCCATCCACAGGACACCAGCGTAATCACAAAAACACTGCAACTGAACTGTAATATTGCTCATTTTCATATAAAAACTATTACATTATACTTTTAGTCTCTCCTGATAACTAGAATTATTACAGTTTCACTCAACAAAATACATTAAACCACATAATATAATAATAAAATGTCAAATGTTACAGGAAGTGTAACGTGTCAAAACTTCGTATTTCAGTTTCATTCTCTTAATTCTTTCCAGAAAAATTAATTCAGAGTTGCCACTCAGCAGTGGTGGACTTTAAGTTTGAATGCAAATCATTTTGTACTTTCACTTGTAACAGAGTATTTCTACACTGTAGTATTTCTATGTTTACTTAAGTAAAATATCTGAATTCCAGCACAGCCGCTAATGAAAGCGGATCTTTCTTCATGTTAAACTGCGATAACATTTCCACATGATTGAGGCAGAAGAGATGATCTTCACAGCGTCACCGCTCCTCTGCTAACAGCGACCTGAAGTTCTTCAGCTCTCTGATGCTTGTGGAAATCCTGTAAAACATTTGTGTTATACAAAGAAAACAGTAACAGAAATGTGAATGTTGGCCAATATATTCCCACTGCCATTAACTCCAGTTTACTTCGAGGATATAATATGAACATTTGATGCCAAAAAACCTTCCAAAGGCGTTGAGCAGGGAGACAATCTCCTGTCGGCTGAGCTGGAAACTGGGTCGCTGGACGCTGGACGTGGGCAGAGCCTCAATCTGCCGCTCTGAAAACAAAATCTTTAGTGATGTTCCTAATCCCTGAGTCTGATGACGAGAGAGAGACAAAGCAGAAAATCAGAATACAATACAATACATATATGGGTTTAACTGCATTATTTAACATTTACCCACAGATTATACTGAACATCATTGTTCAGTATAATCACATGTTGTAAAAAGTGACTTGCCTGCAGTTTCCCCCACAGTCGACACTTGAAGCAGCCCACACAGTCCATGATCCTGGAGATGTTGAAGAAGGCCAGTCTGATGTCCTCCTGAAGAAAACATACTCGTGTCACGTTGATGGCCAAATAATGATGTTAAATGTTATGATAAAACTGGTTTATAACAAAAGAAAAAGATGTTAGACCCGAGCGTAGTTTGTCTCTTTTTTTGCTATTTATAGTTTTTATTAAGAGTGTTACACAAATAATTCAATTTTTACAACAAAGACCTTTCAGTTCATTACTCTCGTGTGTTTTTGATAATATTTAAGCACATATTGTAAAAGAAGAAAAAAAGAAAATATACAAACAAAACAAAAGAATATATGAACATCAACAACATAATGACATTGAATGCAACAACAACATATTATTAATGTTTTTTGTCAACAAATCTTTTACAAATCGAAGCAATGAAGATATTATATTTTTCTCAACTGCTCAATATCTATCAGACTTTTTATTATTGTTATTTATTATAATTACAGGCTCCAAAACACGTCACTGATCAATTCTGCAACCAGGGCCTTTTATTTTATTTCATTTATATAGTTTTTACAAATCTGTTGAATATTTTATGCATATTTCTTGTTGCTGTAAAAAGAAAGTATCAAGTAGAAAGAAAGTGTCAGTATTTGGGAGGAGGTTGAAGAGGCACTGTGTTTTTAACTTCAGTACAAACTTAAGAAGAGTTTCAATTACAGCATGTTATGTAGATAAAGACTACATTTAAATTAGAGGGTCAACTTGTCCTTTAGTTAGTTATCTCTTATGTTTAGTGTAAAAAGGCACACGAGGATTCTCATATTCATTAATATGATCTTAAATGGCCTTGTCATGTACCCAAAAGCCTGCTGTCCATGTCATAACATATGTGACTTATTCTGGCTTGATACATTCAGTAGTGTTTTCATTTAAATAAGAAGTCATCAAACTGCCCATTATTTTATTCCTACAGTTTACAGAGTTTGAAATGGTTGCTGACCTTCAGCTTGGCTGCTTCCTTTTCATCCCCAGCAAACAGAGACGTCTCATTAAAGTGCAGAGGGAAAGATCTGGAAGAGGAAAGTCACAACAAACTGAGTTATACAATAAATAAGATAACAGCACCAGAAGCTACACTCATGAGAAGTGTTACTTCTATTTATTATTCTAATTTCATACAACTTATGATTAATTTTACACTCTCTATATTTCCGCCTTGCGGTGCTGAATCCTAAATAACCTAATTAATCAAATGTCTTCCCCTCTGGAGATCAATAAAGGCTTATCTCATCTTAAACTGGAAATATAATATACAAACCCCAATTCCAATGACGTTGGGACGTTAAAACGTAAATAAAAACAGAATACAATGATTTGCTAATCCTTATTCAATTGAATACACTACAAAGACAAGATATTTAATGTTCAAACTGAGACATTTTATGTTTCTTTGCAAATATTCACTCATTTTGAATTTGATGCCTGCAACACGTTCCAAACTAGCTGGGACAACAAAAGACTGGGGAAGTGGAGGAATGCTCAAAAAACACCTTTTTCCAACATTCCCCAGGTGAACAGGTTAATTGGAAACAGGTGAGTGTCATGATTGGGTATAAAAGGAGCACCCCCGAAAGGCTCAGTCGTTCACACGCAAGGATGGGGTGAGGGTCACCACTTTGTGAACAGCTGCGTGAGCAAATAGTTCAACAGTTTAAGAACAACGTAACGTACAATTACTTTCATCATCTACAGTCCATAATATTATCAAAAGAGTCAGAGAATCTGGAGAAATCTCTGCACGTAAGCGGCAAGGCCGAAAACCAACATTGAATGTCCGTGACCTTCGATCCCTCAGGCGGCACTGCATTAAAAACCGACATCATTCTGTAAAGGATATTACCACATGGGCTCAGGAACACTTCGGAAAACCATTGTCAGTTAATCCAGTTCGTCGCTACATCTACAAGTGCAAGTTAAAACTCTACCATGCAAAGCGAAAGCCATATATCAACAACACCCAGAAACGCCACCAGCATCTCAGGAGCAGAGTTCATCTGAGATGGACTGACGCAAAGTAGAAAAGTGTGCTGTGGTCTGAGTCCACATTTCAAATTGTTTTTGGAAATCATGGACTTTGTGTCCTCCGGGCTAAAGAGGAATAGTAGGACAATGCCAAGCACCATTCTGCCCGTGTTACAACCTCGTGGCTTCGTAGTAAAAGAGTGTGGGTACTAGACTGGCCTGCCTGCAGGTCTGGCCAGACCTGTGTGGCGCATTATGGAGCGCAAAGCAAGACGACGGAGACTCCAGACTGTTGAGCAACTGAAGTCGTACATCAAGCAAGAAAGGGAAAGAACTCCACCTACAAAGATTCAACAATGAGTGTCCTCAGTTCCCAAACGCTCTTTGAGTGTTGTGAAAAGGAAAGGTGATGTAACACAGTGGTAAACATGCCCATGTCCCAGCTGTTTTTGAATGTGTTGCTGGCATCAAATTAAAAATGAGTGAATTTGGTTTGTCAGTTTGAACAGTAAATATCTTGTCTTCGTAGATTATTCAGATGAATATACAGGAAGTCGAAACGGATTTGCAAATCATTGCATTTTGTTTTTATTGTTCTTATTTTCTTGCAAAACTAATATGAATAAAATACAGAAATAATTTTTTGTCTTTTATGTGTGCTATAAGGGAAAAGTAAATATTGAACATGTATTTATATTAAGCGTTACTTATAGCCCATAAACTGACAGCATTAACTAAATTAAATCCAGAGATATGGGCCCAGTTCTGGTGTAAGTATCAGACTGACCGGGCCAGCTGCAGGATGTGCAGCAGCAACTCTTTTTGTCTCCGGTCCTCCTCCGGCCTGCCGGTGTACAGCCGGAAGGACGGCTGCTGGAAGAAGGGCAGAGCTTTGGCCAGCGCTCGCAGCTCGATCAGGAACAGGAAGTAGAGGTTGCGGAGCCTCTTGGGCCCCTCTCCCGCAGTCAGCTCCGAATCAAAACGCTGTCTGAACTCGGATACGTTGTGACCCCACTTCTTCTGAAACCAGCTGTCTGAAGAACAGAAAGGGTTGAACTGAGAGGTTTGGTTAACAGTAAATAACAACAACACAGCTAAGGGTCACTGTTGTTTGTTGGCTACTGAAACAAGACAGGACAGCTAGGATACGTTTCACACTTTGGGAAATACACTTATTCACAACTTTATATCTGGTTTGGATATAACCTTTTCTATTTCTGTTTGTTTATGGATTAACAACTCAAGATATTACATGTTCCATCGTGACCTTTAGAGGTACTGATAGGTACATTTTGGACAGAACCAGGCTAGATGTTTTATGCTAAGCTAAGCTAACCAGCTGCTGGCTCCAGTTGCACATTTATCGTGAAGATAAATAAAGAGTGGTATCAATCTTCACATCTAACGATCAGAAAAAAGGAAAATATTTAACTATTTCTTTAATAGAAGGTCTTATTAGCCAATAAAATTGTTTTACAAAAGCTTTCAGACCAATTATATAAGGTAGAACACAGTTTGTTATTGTATTTATACTGTTGTCACTTACCAGAATTACAAAAGGAGAACAAGTGACACATTGATAAATAGAAGGCAGAATGTTAATTGACCTCAGCTGAAGACACAAATAAAGTTAACCTTTATTTTGGTCTTTTATTAGAAACACGTCTTTATTAGAATATCATTTTATTTTTTGGGCAGCTCTTTTTTAACTGTTACTGCTTCTATTTTTTATTTTATAGCCTCCTACTATTCAAGTATATTGCTTTCTTGTCACTGGAATGTTGCATTTTATTATGAAAAATCAGCAGGAAGTGTTGAATTTCATTAGGAGCAACTTAAATATAGACCGCAATTAACACTGTTGAAATGTATATTAATGCTGATTTACCATGTGAGTCGATATAGTACAGGTCATTTGGTTTTCTATTATTTTCCCAGCTATTGACTTAATGTTTTTCCTCATAACCCTAACCCGGGGAGAATAAATGACTGAATGAGTGAGAGAGGGTTTTGAAAGTGTTAATGTGTCTCACCATCCAAGAGGTATCTAGCGCTCAGGTGTATGTTGATGCTGGAATGGAGGCCAGAGATGAGCCGGTAGAAAGCCCTCTTCTCTACACACTCACCTGAGAGACAAGGACACACAAACAGAGAAGAGAGAGTTGACCAAATAAAAACAATGGACAAAAAAACTGATTTTCTCTCTTTAAGTGAAACGTCAGCTCACCTTTCAGCCAGCTGTAGAAGATCTTTGCTGTCAATAAATGAACACAATGTTGTTGTCAGACACAAATGAAGAAAATCATGGTTTGATGTAAGAGTTAAGACCTCTTACCTTCACTTCCTGGGCTGCTGTGGAACAGGTTGGGAATTACTGGTCGCTTGATGGTATACGGTCTGTGAGGGAGAAGTAAAAGGAGAGAACGATGTAGTGAAAGGTATAAGTTGTAATTGTGCAGTAAAATGTTCCCTGTCAGTGTTTTTATATATGATGTTTCTGGATTAATATTACAACTGCATTAATGTGTCTGTTGCTTTTTACTGCTGTAGATGTTGAATGTTGTGCTTTTAACTCCTTTACATACTGCTAGGTAGTTTAATCAACAGCAAAGCACCATATTCTATAAGATCATCACATGTCTGTAGCTTTGTCTCCGTCATGTAAGAACCACGTAGCTCTAAGAAGTCAACTTTTCATGAGTTTCTCAGAAAAACAGCCTGTTTTCAGCTTTGTGACGATTAATTTTCCAGCTGATCCAAGAGGATTTAAAATGTATTTATTTATCTTAAGATGAAACAACACTTCATCCTTTAGGGTATCACAAAAATTCAAAATCTATACATCTGGAGGTACATGTTTTCACTGAACAGGAAGGGGATGAAAAACTGTAATCTGAAAAGTAATTAAATTTAAACATAAAGATGATCCACTGGTCTGAGCTGTTATTGTTTTATAGTGTGAGTGTGTACTTGAAGCAGTTCTCCTCATAGATGCTGTTCCAGATTTGCCAGGCCTCTGGTCCTCTGTAGCCTGTGAAGCGCTCCGGGTTGAGCAGCAGGTCCACATACTGGGAGTCCGGTGACTTCTCGTCTGTGAAACAGCAACAATTCAGTCAGCTTTAACTACAACAACTTCTCTTTGACAGGCAAGTGTGATCCCAACCAAAGAAAACTAAAGTAAAAGGTGGAGGAACATTTACCAGCTGAAACCTGTGTGGCGTTATAATGAACCAACAAGGTCAAGAAATATATATAGAAAGGAATTTATATGCGTTTAATTTCATTACCCACAGATTATACATTTGTTAGTGTTGTGTATTTTATCATCATCATTAAGGAAATATATATTCTTTCAATTCTGTTCCCTAATGATTTTATCAACTTGCCATCATGTTCCATACAAATACCACATTATGTTCTCTAAATATTCTTTCCAAAACATTTGAAGTTCGTTAATTGTGTTCCCTAAAAAATCTGATTTCTTTACATTGTGTTCCCTGAAATATTATGTACATTTAACATCCCATTTCCTACAAAAGCATCTGTTCTCTCCATTTATATGTGTATGTCTTTATGTTATTTCCATAAGTTCTACCATAAAATTCCCTAAATAGTTATTTAAAAAAAAAATTACCAGAACCATTATATATTCTGATCCGAAATCTAAAAAAAGGAAAATTACTTGTGGGAATACATAAACTAGTAGGTCTGTGTTTTTAATGTGTTGTTAACTATGCTTTTACAGTATATATGGGACATGGTGTTCAGTGTAATTAATCAAATACAAAAAAGTTTTTTGTTGCTCATTCAGTCAGTTGCTCAGCTGATGGATTGAAAGTACCGTCAACCACGCAGAAGTGTTCTGCCTCGTTGTCGTGTTTGCTCCAGTTGAGCAGAGCCTCTCGGGTCTTCTCACTGAAAGTGAAAAACCAAACCAAAGTCTGTTGGTGCAACTTTGTCTGTTTGGCTCAATTATTGTATTACATTTATATTACACTCAAGTGTGTATTGCCGTTAATGTTTGCACAGTGATCTTATATTATCTTGACTCACCTTAAAGAAACATCTACAGCGCCGAGACTCTCCCCCTGCTCACACTCAACGGGCTGCTCGTATACATCTGCTGAATACTGAACACAAACAATAGATTCAAATGAATAATTCCTTTAGGGCGTAAAATCATCTTGTGATAGACCGTGGCTCTTCTTCTGACACATTATAATAGGATATGGATAAACAGATGATGATATGTATTAATGAGGTGATCAAGTGCAAAGCATTAATCAGTTATTGAACAATTCTTTCAATGATTGCATGCAGTCCAAAGTACTTTTCACAATCCTAAAGTGCCGGAATTATCTCATTTTTTTCAATCCTAAAGTATTTTTACAGTGCCCACAAATCACAAATGTTACTCTCATCTAGATTTTATCTGAGCCCGGTCATGTGTCTAAACATATTAAAGGGCAACTCTTGGAGGGTAGATAGAAGGGTAGGGAGGTAGCATACTAATGGTGTGTTTGTTGGTAATGCATGTACTTAGGTGTGCATGTTGTCAGAGGTATAACTTTGTATTTCTTCTGTTTTTTTAACAGAGTTCTTGCGTTCTTGATTGTTTTAGGCTAATGTTTGCACACTTATTTAATGTTTTTTATTTGGGATGTTTGGTTTTGATGCAGCAATTCCCTTAATCCAAGACATGTTTCTCCTATGGGAGACAATAAAAGTAACTTTAATTTGTTACTTGTTATAATCTTTAAATTTAATTCATAAAAACGTGTAATTTGCTCATAATCCAAAAATGATCCCAATAGTCCCAATAATCCCAATAATGTGTTATAATATTACCTCCTTCCACTGCTTTTTCCAAAGTAATTTAAAGATGTTATATTATTATACTTCTGCACCTCTTGAATCCTTTAAATCTACTGTATTTCTAATGTTGCTAATATTATTATTATTATTATTATTAATGCAATTATTATTTATTTTCTCTCTCTTTTATGAATGATTTATTTATGCTTACGTAAAGCACTTTGAATTGCTTTGTGTCTGAAATGTTCCTTACCTCCGTTACCTTCTATAAATCCCAAATAGTTTGCATAAAAACCGCAATATTTGCAGTTAGAATCCCAAAATGTATGAAAATAACCCCCAAAACACAGAACTCAAAAAGTCCTCACTGAGGAATCCTCTGGTTAACGGACCCAAACAGCCACTGACTGACTCACCTTGTTGTGGGATCTGATCCCCTCTGGCACTTCGTTCTGTGGGCACACACAAGTTTAAGTGAATCTGATGTGAACACAGGTGAGTGTTTTGTTTACAGCAGGTAGATGAGATGAGAGGGGGAACTCACAGGAGAGCAGGGCTTCACAGCGCAGTCCTTCAGACCACAGTGACTGGTGACCGTCCAGAAGGGACACGCCTTATTCAGGTTCACCTGCGGAGTCCCAACACAGTACTCAGCAACACACAGCTTAGTCTGTGCATATGTGTGTGTGTGTGTGTGTGTGTGTGTGTGTGTGTGTGTGTGTGTGTGTGTGTGTGTGTGTGTGTGTGTGTGTGTGTGTGTGTGTGTGTGTGTGTTGTCCATCAGGTCACCTCACCTTGTAGAACCTGAAATAGTCCGACTCCAGAAGAGTTTTAAGTTTGGGAAAAAGCTGGTTGTTGTTAAAGCCATCGATGGTCTCCACATCACAAGTACAGTCATCCAGATCTCCTGTGACCTTCGTTAGATGGAAACACAAACAACTTCTTATCTTCTAATAAAGAAAGAAAAATCTCACTTACATCTGACTTTTTTTTTTACTCGTCTATATTGTAAATGAGGTCTCTACCTAAATGTATTTACAAGTTAAAATAAAGGTTGACTGAATGAACGATCGCTGTCTATTGAACAACTGGTAACGAGCTGTTGAGGAAAATGCAAGCTATAGTTACTTTTCAAATTAAGTACATTTTATTACAATAAAAGAAACATCATGTTATAAAATACAGGACATGTTTAAAGATTAAAGCATTGGGTGGTCTAGTTTGGCCCCTTTGTCACGTCTCAAACATCTATGAGTGGTTAGAGGGAGTTTCCACCTCTATACTTTTCAGATTGATTAATTTAAATAACTGAAAGATCAAATGATCCGATATTTCACTACAATCAAAGATTAAAGAAACATTTATTTTAAAGAAAAAAATAAAGAATATATATATATATATATATATATATATATATATATATATATATATATATATATATATATATATATATATATATATATATACACAGTACTTGTGTATTAGAACTTTGTTTTTTCTTCTTCTTTCACATTAATTATCTCACAAGAAGTACTCAGATATTTTACTTTAATGAAAGTATCGATACTGCAGTATAAATACTCTATTACAAGTAAAAGTTCTGCATTCATTATCTTAATTAAAAGTACAAAAGTAAAGTATAAGCATTAAAATATTATTAAAGTACCAAAAGTAAAAGTTCTTATCATGCAGAACAGCCCAATTCAAACATATGCTGTAAATCATATTTAGGGATTATAATTATTGACTTCACTTTAATGTTGCAGCAGATAAAGGTGGAGCTATTTTTAACTGCTTTATATACTGCTGGGTAGGTTATTAGAAATACAGTATAAAGTAATGTAAAATAAAAATACTCAAGTTAATTACAAGTACGGCAGAATTGTAGTTAAGTACAGTACTTGAGTGTTAATTTTCACTACCGCTATTACATGCACCTGTTTTGGAACAACACACGTATCTTTCAATTGCTCTAGCAAGTGTACGTCTTAAAACCAACACGGTGTATTGAAGAGTGTAGAAAGTAACATTACAACATGAACTACAAGCAGAAAATGTAATATGCTGATTTAAAAACAAATATGCAGGTTTGTGCGGTTTCACAGTCGCTCACCTGACAGAAGCACCTGCTGTCTGCAGACCCGGACACTTGGAGGAGGAGCACGAGGACCACCAGCTTCATAACGACCTCCGTCTGAAAACTACACCACACTGTATGTATGGTTGATGAAAGCTTAACTTCTGTAGTTTAACAGGAGAATCTGGGTGGAGGCTGTGAAAGGCGCTGAAGTCAAGTTTTGCTTCCTGGTATTTCCTCATTTCAACCCCGCTACGTGTAATACGTGACAGGATGATCAGCTGCTTTAATCACACGCACTTTAATCCTCACAATGTGTTTGCATTTAGACACATGTTGCTCAGAAATCTGCATTTAGGCTTATTTGTTTTAAAGTGTTTATTTCTGTTCGCTCACAAAACAATTCGACTGAAACCTATATGTCAAAAATATAGCCTACTTTTTCCATTATCTATAATACAATGAAATACAAATATATACATTAAAATACCCACAAATATATTCTTAAATGTAATGTTTAATGTTAACAAACTATAGCTATTTTCCAGACTGGTATATGACATTATTTCACGGCAAGAAATTGTATATAATGTTTTTATTTGTATGTATTTTTGTATGTCCACAAACATGATGATTATCAAACCAAACTCAATAAAGTTTTTCTCCTGTTTAATAGAATGTAGACTAAATGTTTTTAGGTGTTTATGTGCAGCCTCTGTAATGTAATACCACTCGTCAGCCATACGGCGGAGCTCAAGGACACTTATATAGTGTATTATATTATAGCAGTCATATTAATCCAGAAACATCATATAATAAACACTAACAGGGAACACTTTACTGCACAATTTTGCTGATAATACTTACATACTACATCACTTTAATGTTGCAGCTGGTAAAGGTGGAGCTAATTATAATTTCTCTATATACTGTACCTACGTCTTAGTAGGTTAATCTTCTAGAGGAATATATCCTTTATTCATCATTTATTTCTTGATTATATTTTGTATTAATTGTTTTAATCTGAAAATAAAGTAGTAATCAACATCTTTGAAATAAAAGTAGTAGAATAAGAAATACAATATTTGCCTCAGCATAAAATGAAAAATATCCACATAAAGTACATGTAGGCTAGCTACCTCAAACATCGTGTTCCACTGTACCTGAATTTCCCTTGGGATAAATAAAGTATCTATCTATCTATCTATCTATCTATCTATCTATCTATCTATCTATCTATCTATCTATCTATCTATCTATCTATCTATCTATCTATCTACCTATCTATCTATCTATCTATCTATCTATCTATCTTCTATTTAATCTTCTACACTTCATAACATTTATAAACTCATCATATGTTTTTTTCTTATTTAAAATGATGATTCGCAAAAGAACCCAGTAACTATAGCTGTGTAATAAACGCAATAAACTGTGTCCTCTCTGAAATGAAGTATACCTATAAAGTAAGTAGTCTATATCACCTTAAAAGTGTTCTTTCCGCCTCTGCTAATTTCAGTAGTGTTGTTTAAACATTCATCTTTCATCTCTGTTTGGACTCAATTATTACTTTTTCTTAAACGTTCTTGTAGTTTGGACCCCCCCCCCCCCCCCCCCTCTCTCTCTCTCTCTCTCTCTCTCTCTCTCTCTCTCTCTCTCTCTCTCTCTCTCTCTCTCTCGCTCTCTCTCTCTATTTTGGTGCTTCCTCGCGCTGCCAAGCCCCTGACGTAATGCTCCGCTGTTAATGATTAGCATGTGGAAACGAGCCGCGCGAGAGTTCCTGCGTCAAGGCCGCCAAAACGCAGCCGGAAGTTGACTGGTCCTGCCTTCAAAATAATAGCCAGTGGTATTTGTCAAACAGTTGTTTGAGGTCGCAATACAACACCAAAATAGTGAGAATACGATGGTGGAAGAAGTACTCAGATCTTTGAAAATACTCATTATGCAGAATGGCCTATTTCAGAATAATGTGGATCATTCATTTGATTCATTATCTATTGGATTAGTATCATTGATAGATTATTGTCACTTTAATGTTGCAACTGGTAAATGGGAGTAATTTTAATTTCAATTACTTTATATACTGCTGTGTAGCTTTTTTGTTAATAATATTTAGTATTAATAAATGTAGTAAAAATTAAATCTGAATATCCTGTTGTTTGCAGTTTGTTTTTATCAAGTCTTGTCTTTATTTTAATTCTCATGGTAAGAACACATTACTGATTTTATTCATAAAGTTATTTGTTTTCTCCATTCCTCCAAGGGTCTCTAAAGTATCTTGTACTGAAATTGTGAATACTTTTTTATTTTAATTAGTATTTCTGTGTACGTAATGACTGCTTTGTTTGACTGAATTGTGTTGTTATGAAGTTACTGTATATGAACTTTGTTCGTTATGCGCTTGTAAAATAGATCTTGATGTTAATGAGACTTCCTGATATTTTAGATTTGTACCTTATTGTTATTTTATATTTAAGTAAGTAAGTCAATTGAAAATTGTCTGTGGACAATTGTTTGGCTTCGCCGCACTGCAGTACTTTATTTTGAAAGCTTCAACCGGAAGTCACGAACAGCTTCCGTCCATCTTGACCGTGGTGCTTTAGACCAGAGCAGCCGAGCAGAGCAGCCTGTCTGCTGGGGAGAGACAGAGGAAAAGTTAGTCAAGATGGCAAATCCCTCAGACCCGGAGTGAAGGGGCACCGCTCCCCGAAAAAAGCTGAGCCTGTCGCCCCCAACAATGCAAACTGCTCCAGGAGGTAAGAACCATCAAGCTCGGTTAACTGTTTCTACGACAATTAAAAAAATGTTGAAGTAAAAAAAAAAAAAATTTAAAAAAAGGATTTCGTTGTATTGTTCACTCTCCTTTTCGGCTGCAGTATTCATTCAAGAAAGAAACTACTAACGTACGTAACCTTTGCTATCTAGCAGAACTTAACTTCATGTTAAAATGTCACAATTTTACTAGTTAACGTTAACTAGATAACTCTTTCTCATTTGAATTAGTGGCAACGGTTAGTGGGAATTCATAGTCCTTTATCTTAGTCGTTTTGCTAACGGTGTTCGGAATTGAAACTTTGCTAACGTTAACTTACGTTAAAGTTACACGGTTCTGCCATGGTAAAATTCTAGATAGAAAAGCGTATACAGGCACGGTTTTATTTATTCTTTTTACAAACTGCTCACACACACATATCCGCCAACGGTCATTCTTGTTTGCTGATGAAGCAAAGTGACAGTTTTAGACAGCGGCTAACGCTCAGTCTGCTCCAAGCTTACTCTTCGATGTTTCTTCTCTTCTGGCTGAAACTCACCACTACAGGCAGTCCTCGGTTTAAATACAGCTTTATAAGACTAACCTGTCATTAAAAGAACGGACGGAAGTTGCTGCTAACGTCTCTACAGCAGCATACAGCCCTGCCAACGGCCGCCGTCGGTAACCCGGCGTCCTTCCTTTGGAAAATTCCGGGATGCAGCGCCAGTAGTACCGACAGCTGTATTTTTAGGAATGGGTGGATACCAAAAACGAAAAATATTTATTTTTGTCTCGGCGGTGAATGCCACAAGCCTATGCGCAAGGCGATGGCGAGGAGGCGACCTATAAATGCATGTATGAGTTTTTGAAGGCTGTTTTTTTTTTCTTGCTATTGCAGCAGCACAAAGTCTGCAGGGCTGAAGCAACAGGGACACTGTCGCATTTCTAGTGAGGCTGTCTTCTCTCGTGCACTGTAAAAGTCATTGCATATGTATGAAAGGGAGGGAGAGGCGTGTACAAGGAGACACAAGAGAGCATTGTCTGTTATAAATATGTTATTTCATTCCTCCCTTAACTTCTAACATCCTCCTGCAGGCTTGACAGGGATTCCCTAAAGAAAAATGCCAGTGAGGCTGAAGCTGATGTGACACAGCGTGTGCTGGAAGAAAGCTGAGTCATCAAATATCAATCCCTCTGGGAGCTACTAAGCAGCAGAGAGCAGCTCATATCACCTAATGCCTAGCTAGAAGAGATCCTCACACCCCCCAACCACCAACGGAGATTATCAGACAGGAGAAGACGTTGCAGAAACCCCCTCCAGCAGGAATATATCCAGCACTGGCTGCAGACGAAACAAATTTTGGCACCAGAACGCCTAACAGTGACTGCTGTCCCAGCCGCCAACAGAGCTAAGAATGGCATCGCAGTGCTTCAGCTGAACCTTCCCAACTGACTGACCCAAGTTTATAGAAACATCAACAATCAGCTGATAAAACCACCATTGTTCTCTATCAGTTTTACCTCAAACCATCAGTGTAAAGTTTGGAAGTAGGTTGCTCCTCTCAGCCCAGCCAGGCACCACCACAGTCAACCCGCCTTCACCCCGCCTCGCAGACCATGATGTTTCGCGATCAGGTGGGCGTGCTTGCCAGCTGGTTCAAGGGGTGGAATGAGTGCGAGCAGACGGTGGCTCTGCTGTCCCTCCTGAAGAGGGTGAGCCGGACCCAGGCCCGCTTCCTGCAGCTCTGTCTGGAGCACTCCCTCGCCGAGTGCACCGAACTGCAGGTCCTGGAGGGAGAGGCCAACAACCCAGGTAGGACAGCCAGCTGGTCAGACACGGTCAACGGATACATCATCCACTAAGACATGATTAAGATTTATTTAGAGGCATTGACAGCCCAGAGTTATTAATTTGTTTCTCAGACTGCATTTATCTCATGTTGGTCTTATTATGAGGTCAAGGTCGAGGTCAAGTTTGTAAAACAAACTCGTCTAAGATTGATTATTAATCATTTGTTTTCTGATCAAAAAGAAAGACACAGTAGGCAAATTGTACAACTCTTTTGTTTTGTTTTGTTTTTTCTTTTGCCCACTCATTCAAAAATTCAGAGGGCTTTCAAGGGCATCTTTTCCCAAAGGACTGTCCAAAATACTCCTGCAGATCCATCAAGAGTAATAACTAGCTGAATCACTGACGGTATGAAACTGAGCAAAGTGTTGCGCTGAACCGTAGCCAGTCAGTAAATGATTGTGGAAGGAGGTTGGGGTCGTGTATAGTGTTAGCTCAGCTGGTACTGTGGCTGGCTGTCAGTCAGTCAGTCAGTCAGTCAGTGTGCCTGCCTATAGCGCTGGAGCTCTCTCAGGGTTGGTATCACGCCAAGGCACCCAAGGGGGGTTCTGGCTGGGATTTGTTGCATCAGACTGCAGCGTGGCCATGGAAACAAAAACCCTAGCAACCAACTGGGCTCATGAAAAATAGAAAGAAGTGCTGCTGCTGCCGCGATGAAGAGCAGGCGTCTGTGTGTACCTATGGCAACATCTGCATGCAGTAACACATCTGCTGGCTTACACTGGGGTGACATAATGGCCCTGCCCTGCAGTGACACTCACACATTACACAGAGTTTCCATCAGGGTTTACAATGGGCAGTGGCTGCAGTTAATGCAGGCTGGTCTTTGTTATTGTTTAATATATGAAGCCGGAGACATCATAGCACACTACGTGAAGTTTCCCTAATCGACCCCTCCCAAGTCAGGCTGGTTCATACTGTCAGAGAGATCAAAGCAGATTGAAGACATGTGGAGGAGGTGGTGGAGGGGGGGTGATGTCTCCTTACATCCAGACAACAGGTTTTTATCTCTTTTCTTATTATGTTCAGAATACAGTGCATCATATATGAGTC
This sequence comes from Cottoperca gobio, assembly GCF_900634415.1. Taxonomy (NCBI): domain Eukaryota; kingdom Metazoa; phylum Chordata; class Actinopteri; order Perciformes; family Bovichtidae; genus Cottoperca; species Cottoperca gobio. The sequence continues at coordinate 8,300,582 of NC_041357.1, forward strand.
AAAGAGACATTTGCTTGTGATCTTTGTGTTGGTACTTGAGTCACAGTCATAATTCACTCTTGTATTCTGTGTGAATCTTCATTCCCAGCTAGCAAGACTCTGACTTATGGTCTTGGTCAGGGGTCGGCAACCTTTACTATCAAAAGAGCCATTTTGCCCCATCTTCCACCAAATAAGATTGGTCTGGAGCCGCAAAACATATTTGATAACACTGCTTATAAATGTTATATATAGTTATACTATATTTGTTGCACTTATGAAATGACAGAATGACAATAAAGGAAACGGTTTAGATAGTATTGCTATTTTTACCTGTTTTAACAAAAGGAAAACACCAAACTCTTTTGAAGAAGTAAAAGATACACTGGCATGTTTAGGCCTACTTTGAAAAAAAAAAAAAAAATACACAGAACTATGCAGGCCTATTTGAGTCCTCCCCATATTTGTTGAATCAAATAAATATTTAATTAATATAATATAAAAATACACAAAACAAAGAAAATACAATGTAAAAATAAAATTAATACAAAAGTAACCCACTTTGAAAAACAAACAAACGCCTAATAGCTTAAAAAGAGTAAACATGAAAAAATATGCCAGTTTGTATTTAATTATGTCCGTTTTCACCCCTGTGTCAGTGTCACAATATCATCTCAAACTCCAAGATAAGAGGTGTTCCTTTTGAAAGATTGTCCACTGTGCATTAAAAAATACATAAAAATAAACATTTAGTTCCATGTTTTTGTCAAAGCTACAGGGAGCCACCACAGAGAGGTTAAAGAGCCGCATGTGGCTCCTGAGCCGCGGGTTGCAGACCCCCTGGTCTAGGTAATGCAACGTGAAGGAAATGCGCTTGTGGGTGGAAAAGGCTAGTTTTGGTTGTTTACGTAAAATAACATATTAAAAAGGTTAAAGAATAATTTCACTTGTAGCTTATGATTGGTATTTGGTGATTTGCACAATGTGCGTGTACACTGAACAGGTTGGATATCTGTGGATATGGAGGTGAGTGAGTGAGGGGCGTGACAGCAACATCGGAAACCAACATTACAGTATATCGTCATAATTACCTTGATTATGTTAATAATTTAGTTTTAATTGACCCTAATAATACTTAATTTAACACTAACATCGTGGTTTTCTTAAAGTTAAATGTATTGTAGATACACATTAGCATTTATACAGAAAGTGATGTTATTATGTTATTAGGCCTAAGTAATGCTAGTGCTTCTTTATTTTTGTTGTACTTTCTTGTGCACATTCTGTGACCAACCAAATTCCCTAATTTCAAGTTTGTAAATGTTTACACATATCTTGCTTTACTACAAATCATGTTTGCTGAAGACAGATTATTCCCAAACAAACAACTCAAACAGAATAATTTTTCAGAAGATTCAGTGACTTAAAATGAGTGTAGTTTAGCATCAGGGCAGGTTTTGTTTGTTAATGTACAGTCAAGAATGAGCTGACGCAGTAGGAAGGATTTCACCAAACATAATGACCAGATTAGATCACTGAGAAATTCACTGTCCAAGCTTTGTGCCTCTGAACAGACCATTGATGACGGCCTGCTCTCTCTGTGTGATCAGGTCAGGGATACAATGTGAGGTAACCTTATGGTTTGCAATCACTGACTACAATTACATGAATATTAGTATTTCAAGTTCTAGCTCAAGAAGATTCTCTTCCTAATGCCTGAATCTGATCAATTCAGATAAGGTCATAATCACAGTAAGCACATACACGTCAACACACCTGGATTTCCTTTCAATATTTCCATTTGTTGGAACACGTTGAACTTTTTTGTCCAGTCTGTACCTAAGATGCAGTTACAAAGCATACAACATGTAATAAAGTTATATTCAGTTTTGTCTGAAGCTCATTACTTCCAGTAATTGAGATAATGGTGTTCATGTAAATGTAGTCATTCCATACAGAGCAGCATCTGTTTTGCTCATCCCTTGGAAATGATCACATCTGTCTGATAATGAGCTGTGTTGCTTAAAGTCTTGCAAAACTTTAAAATATTGTTAATACACAAGTCAACCAAGCGTACCATACTGTAATGATTAAATTACATGGCAATTATAAAAAAAACGTTTCCCCCAGCAAAGATACTTTTGTATCATCCAGAGCACTCGTTTCCCTATTTTCAACAAGCATGGCTGTGTAATTTCAGTACAAACATTCTGTGCAACAAGCTCTGTCCCAGTGGAATCATGCTTAAGGAAATTTTAATGGACTTCTATCCTTTGTACCTCCCAGATTACATTTTGGGCCACGCCCTAGAGTTTTCTCCCACCTGTATCAGCTTGTGGTCGCTTCTCGTCCGCTGATTCAGCTAACTGAGATGGAATCAGTGGGCCTGTTTCAGCGCTGTAGACTTAACGTCAGGACACGTGCTGCTGAAAAGAGGGAGATTGAGAACGTTGTCTGGTTACGTGATCCCTCTGGTATGTTGTGGTAGGTTGTTTAAGTGCTTTTGTGCTCAAGTAAGGCAGATACACTGGTCTGCTGTTTTACTGGGCCGATACTGATCTTGTATTGATTATGGAGTATTTTATAGTTTGAAGTTTATTTTTTACCACAGCGATACAAGGATGCCTAAAAGCATATTAGTTATGTGTGTATTACTGCGTGGTTAGTCTTGATAATAAAAACAAAAAACTTTCAAGAATAAGAAAAACACTGAAAACCTGTATTTTGATCCATTTAAAAAAAAAAAAAAGCCAACGTTATTGGCAATGCAAGTCTAAAAATAGCTATTTAAAAATACATGTAAGATACTTTTTTGGTGCTTCAAATTGCTAATCCCCATAAACTCAGTCTGTTTAGGAGCAGAACCACAAATCTGCTTTTCTCCGACCATGAGCCCTTCATGCACAATTGTTCGTCTACTAACTGATAGGTAAGGAGTGCAGAAATGGAACCTGCAGGCTGTTCAAGGGTTAACATGCAGCTGGAAGTCTTGAGCTGAGTGGAAAAGCGCAACTATTTGGAAAGCGCTGTACAAATGAATGGAATCCTCAGTGACCTACTTTTCTCAGCGGCTGAGAGCCGGCCTTGTTTTGGGACCCAACGAGTGATGCAAATTTTTTTTTTTTTTGCGACTTGAGATGCAATTACAGTAAATGGTGTCATTATCTCACTGAAAGGCAGAGTAACATCATGCAGGAATTATTTTTATTGTAGTTTTTCATGCTATATTTAGGTTGTCAGTTTGTCACTCCCGTGAGTAATTTGCTTGCTTTTAAGCATTTCAGTTCAGATGTGTAATTCAGACTTTACCCAAAGTCAACCAGGGAGATTTATAATCATCCTTACCAAATCACCTCACAGAATATACTTTTGTTGAAAGTCGAACCACAGCATGAACATTTATTTCCTGGTTTTCTTCTGGGATTTCTGACAGGAGTAATCTGTAGCCTCCAGCATTTCAGTCTTAGTTATTTGGGAATGTAACTTCCTGTCCCCCCCTTAAGGAGAACAAAACTTCTTTTGAGACAATCCCAAGAGGGACAATATCAGATCAAGTTGAGAGGACATGAAGCAGAGTGCTGTCTGAAGGACGAAACACACACACACACACACCACACACACACACACACACAGGGTGTAGGGTGGTGCAAGGGGTGGGGTTAGGACAGGACAGTGGGCCTGGTGTTCTGAATGACTAACTTTATTTTTGTGTGGTGTGGTGTGGACCTGGCCAGCACGGCTGTTTGAGCTGGAAGGAGGCAGGCAGTGATTCGATATGTACAAGCAGCTGTGTTTGAAGAACTTGAAGGTGAAAGAGACGGAGGTCTGTGTTTGGGATAAGTTGCAGCAGTCACTGCGTTTAATTTTCTTGCTGTTCGGAGTTGTATCTCCATGATTGTTTGCACTTTTTGTACGTCGCTTTGGACAAAAGCGTCAGCTAAATGAACTGTAATGTTGCAGCCTCTGTAATGTAATACCACTCGTCAGCCATACGGCGGAGCTCAAGGACACTTATATAGTGTATTATATTATAGCAGTCATATTAATCCAGAAACATCATATAATAAACACTAACAGGGAACACTTTACTGCACAATTTTGCTGATAATACTTACATACTACATCACTTTAATGTTGCAGCTGGTAAAGGTGGAGCTAATTATAATTTCTCTATATACTGTACCTACGTCTTAGTAGGTTAATCTTCTAGAGGAATATATCCTTTATTCATCATTTATTTCTTGATTATATTTTGTATTAATTGTTTTAATCTGAAAATAAAGTAGTAATCAACATCTTTGAAATAAAAGTAGTAGAATAAGAAATACAATATTTGCCTCAGCATAAAATGAAAAATATCCACATAAAGTACATGTAGGCTAGCTACCTCAAACATCGTGTTCCACTGTACCTGAATTTCCCTTGGGATAAATAAAGTATCTATCTATCTATCTATCTATCTATCTATCTATCTATCTATCTATCTATCTATCTATCTATCTATCTATCTATCTATCTATCTATCTATCTATCTATCTATCTATCTATCTATCTATCTTCTATTTTAATCTTCTACACTTCATAACATTTATAAACTCATCATATGTTTTTTTCTTATTTAAAATGATGATTCGCAAAAGAACCCAGTAACTATAGCTGTGTAATAAACGCAATAAACTGTGTCCTCTCTGAAATGAAGTATACCTATAAAGTAAGTAGTCTATATCACCTTAAAAGTGTTCTTTCCGCCTCTGCTAATTTCAGTAGTGTTGTTTAAACATTATCTTCATTCATCTCTGTTGGACTCAATTATTACTTTTTCTTAAACGTTCTTGTAGTTTGGAACCCCCCACCCCCCCCCCCCCCCCCCACCCCCCCCTCTCTCTCCTCTCCTCTCTCTCCCTCTCTCTCTCTCTCTTCTCTCTTCTCTCTCTCTCTCTCTCCCTCTCCTCTCTCTCTCTATTTTGGTGCTTCCTCGCGCTGCCAAGCCCCTGACGTAATGCTCCGCTGTTAATGATTAGCATGTGGAAACGAGCCGCGCGAGAGTTCCTGCGTCAAGGCCGCCAAAACGCAGCCGGAAGTTGACTGGTCCTGCCTTCAAAATAATAGCCAGTGGTATTTGTCAAACAGTTGTTTGAGGTCGCAATACAACACCAAAATAGTGAGAATACGATGGTGGAAGAAGTACTCAGATCTTTGAAAATACTCATTATGCAGAATGGCCTATTTCAGAATAATGTGGATCATTCATTTGATTCATTATCTATTGGATTAGTATCATTGATAGATTATTGTCACTTTAATGTTGCAACTGGTAAATGGGAGTAATTTTAATTTCAATTACTTTATATACTGCTGTGTAGCTTTTTTGTTAATAATATTTAGTATTAATAAATGTAGTAAAAATTAAATCTGAATATCCTGTTGTTTGCAGTTTGTTTTTATCAAGTCTTGTCTTTATTTTAATTCTCATGGTAAGAACACATTACTGATTTATTCATAAAGTTATTTGTTTTCTCCATTCCTCCAAGGGTCTCTAAAGTATCTTGTACTGAAATTGTGAATACTTTTTTATTTTAATTAGTATTTCTGTGTACGTAATGACTGCTTGTTTGACTGAATTGTGTTGTTATGAAGTTATATACTGTATAGATGTACTTTGTTCGTTATGCGCTTGTAAAATAGATCTTGATGTTAATGAGACTTCCTGATATTTTAGATTTGTACCTTATTGTTATTTTATATTTAAGTAAGTAAGTCAATTGAAAATTGTCTGTGGACAATTGTTTGGCTTCGCCGCACTGCAGTACTTTATTTTGAAAGCTTCAACCGGAAGTCACGAACAGCTTCCGTCCATCTTGACCGTGGTGCTTTAGACCAGAGCAGCCGAGCAGAGCAGCCTGTCTGCTGGGGAGAGACAGAGGAAAAGTTAGTCAAGATGGCAAATCCCTCAGACCCGGAGTGAAGGGGCACCGCTCCCCGAAAAAAGCTGAGCCTGTCGCCCCCAACAATGCAAACTGCTCCAGGAGGTAAGAACCATCAAGCTCGGTTAACTGTTTCTACGACAATTAAAAAAATGTTGAAGTAAAAAAAAAAAAAATTTAAAAAAAGGATTTCGTTGTATTGTTCACTCTCCTTTTCGGCTGCAGTATTCATTCAAGAAAGAAACTACTAACGTACGTAACCTTTGCTATCTAGCAGAACTTAACTTCATGTTAAAATGTCACAATTTTACTAGTTAACGTTAACTAGATAACTCTTTCTCATTTGAATTAGTGGCAACGGTTAGTGGGAATTCATAGTCCTTTATCTTAGTCGTTTTGCTAACGGTGTTCGGAATTGAAACTTTGCTAACGTTAACTTACGTTAAAGTTACACGGTTCTGCCATGGTAAAATTCTAGATAGAAAAGCGTATACAGGCACGGTTTTATTTATTCTTTTTACAAACTGCTCACACACACATATCCGCCAACGGTCATTCTTGTTTGCTGATGAAGCAAAGTGACAGTTTTAGACAGCGGCTAACGCTCAGTCTGCTCCAAGCTTACTCTTCGATGTTTCTTCTCTTCTGGCTGAAACTCACCACTACAGGCAGTCCTCGGTTAAATACAGCTTTATAAGACTAACCTGTCATTAAAAGAACGGACGGAAGTTGCTGCTAACGTCTCTACAGCAGCATACAGCCCTGCCAACGGCCGCCGTCGGTAACCCGGCGTCCTTCCTTTGGAAAATTCCGGGATGCAGCGCCAGTAGTACCGACAGCTGTATTTTTAGGAATGGGTGGATACCAAAAACGAAAAATATTTATTTTTGTCTCGGCGGTGAATGCCACAAGCCTATGCGCAAGGCGATGGCGAGGAGGCGACCTATAAATGCATGTATGAGTTTTTGAAGGCTGTTTTTTTTTTTCTTGCTATTGCAGCAGCACAAAGTCTGCAGGGCTGAAGCAACAGGGACACTGTCGCATTTCTAGTGAGGCTGTCTTCTCTCGTGCACTGTAAAAGTCATTGCATATGTATGAAAGGGAGGGAGAGGCGTGTACAAGGAGACACAAGAGAGCATTGTCTGTTATAAATATGTTATTTCATTCCTCCCTTAACTTCTAACATCCTCCTGCAGGCTTGACAGGGATTCCCTAAAGAAAAATGCCAGTGAGGCTGAAGCTGATGTGACACAGCGTGTGCTGGAAGAAAGCTGAGTCATCAAATATCAATCCCTCTGGGAGCTACTAAGCAGCAGAGAGCAGCTCATATCACCTAATGCCTAGCTAGAAGAGATCCTCACACCCCCCAACCACCAACGGAGATTATCAGACAGGAGAAGACGTTGCAGAAACCCCCTCCAGCAGGAATATATCCAGCACTGGCTGCAGACGAAACAAATTTTGGCACCAGAACGCCTAACAGTGACTGCTGTCCCAGCCGCCAACAGAGCTAAGAATGGCATCGCAGTGCTTCAGCTGAACCTTCCCAACTGACTGACCCAAGTTTATAGAAACATCAACAATCAGCTGATAAAACCACCATTGTTCTCTATCAGTTTTACCTCAAACCATCAGTGTAAAGTTTGGAAGTAGGTTGCTCCTCTCAGCCCAGCCAGGCACCACCACAGTCAACCCGCCTTCACCCCGCCTCGCAGACCATGATGTTTCGCGATCAGGTGGGCGTGCTTGCCAGCTGGTTCAAGGGGTGGAATGAGTGCGAGCAGACGGTGGCTCTGCTGTCCCTCCTGAAGAGGGTGAGCCGGACCCAGGCCCGCTTCCTGCAGCTCTGTCTGGAGCACTCCCTCGCCGAGTGCACCGAACTGCAGGTCCTGGAGGGAGAGGCCAACAACCCAGGTAGGACAGCCAGCTGGTCAGACACGGTCAACGGATACATCATCCACTAAGACATGATTAAGATTTATTTAGAGGCATTGACAGCCCAGAGTTATTAATTTGTTTCTCAGACTGCATTTATCTCATGTTGGTCTTATTATGAGGTCAAGGTCGAGGTCAAGTTTGTAAAACAAACTCGTCTAAGATTGATTATTAATCATTTGTTTTCTGATCAAAAAGAAAGACACAGTAGGCAAATTGTACAACTCTTTTGTTTTGTTTTGTTTTTTCTTTTGCCCACTCATTCAAAAATTCAGAGGGCTTTCAAGGGCATCTTTTCCCAAAGGACTGTCCAAAATACTCCTGCAGATCCATCAAGAGTAATAACTAGCTGAATCACTGACGGTATGAAACTGAGCAAAGTGTTGCGCTGAACCGTAGCCAGTCAGTAAATGATTGTGGAAGGAGGTTGGGGTCTTGTATAGTGTTAGCTCAGCTGGTACTGTGGCTGGCTGTCAGTCAGTCAGTCAGTCAGTCAGTGTGCCTGCCTATAGCGCTGGAGCTCTCTCAGGGTTGGTATCACGCCAAGGCACCCAAGGGGGGTTCTGGCTGGGATTTGTTGCATCAGACTGCAGCGTGGCCATGGAAACAAAAACCCTAGCAACCAACTGGGCTCATGAAAAATAGAAAGAAGTGCTGCTGCTGCCGCGATGAAGAGCAGGCGTCTGTGTGTACCTATGGCAACATCTGCATGCAGTAACACATCTGCTGGCTTACACTGGGGTGACATAATGGCCCTGCCCTGCAGTGACACTCACACATTACACAGAGTTTCCATCAGGGTTTACAATGGGCAGTGGCTGCAGTTAATGCAGGCTGGTCTTTGTTATTGTTTAATATATGAAGCCGGAGACATCATAGCACACTACGTGAAGTTTCCCTAATCGACCCCTCCCAAGTCAGGCTGGTTCATACTGTCAGAGAGATCAAAGCAGATTGAAGACATGTGGAGGAGGTGGTGGAGGGGGGGTGATGTCTCCTTACATCCAGACAACAGGTTTTTATCTCTTTTCTTATTATGTTCAGAATACAGTGCATCATATATGAGTCAAAGAGACATTTGCTTGTGATCTTTGTGTTGGTACTTGAGTCACAGTCATAATTCACTCTTGTATTCTGTGTGAATCTTCATTCCCAGCTAGCAAGACTCTGACTTATGGTCTTGGTCAGGGGTCGGCAACCTTTACTATCAAAAGAGCCATTTTGCCCCATCTTCCACCAAATAAGATTGGTCTGGAGCCGCAAAACATATTTGATAACACTGCTTATAAATGTTATATATAGTTATACTATATTTGTTGCACTTATGAAATGACAGAATGACAATAAAGGAAACGGTTTAGATAGTATTGCTATTTTTACCTGTTTTAACAAAAGGAAAACACCAAACTCTTTTGAAGAAGTAAAAGATACACTGGCATGTTTAGGCCTACTTTGAAAAAAAAAAAAAAAATACACAGAACTATGCAGGCCTATTTGAGTCCTCCCCATATTTGTTGAATCAAATAAATATTTAATTAATATAATATAAAAATACACAAAACAAAGAAAATACAATGTAAAAATAAAATTAATACAAAAGTAACCCACTTTGAAAAACAAACAAACGCCTAATAGCTTAAAAAGAGTAAACATGAAAAAATATGCCAGTTTGTATTTAATTATGTCCGTTTTCACCCCTGTGTCAGTGTCACAATATCATCTCAAACTCCAAGATAAGAGGTGTTCCTTTTGAAAGATTGTCCACTGTGCATTAAAAAATACATAAAAATAAACATTTAGTTCCATGTTTTTGTCAAAGCTACAGGGAGCCACCACAGAGAGGTTAAAGAGCCGCATGTGGCTCCTGAGCCGCGGGTTGCAGACCCCCTGGTCTAGGTAATGCAACGTGAAGGAAATGCGCTTGTGGGTGGAAAGAGGCTAGTTTTGGTTGTTTACGTAAAATAACATATTAAAAAGGTTAAAGAATAATTTCACTTGTAGCTTATGATTGGTATTTGGTGATTTGCACAATGTGCGTGTACACTGAACAGGTTGGATATCTGTGGATATGGAGGTGAGTGAGTGAGGGGCGTGACAGCAACATCGGAAACCAACATTACAGTATATCGTCATAATTACCTTGATTATGTTAATAATTTAGTTTTAATTGACCCTAATAATACTTAATTTAACACTAACATCGTGGTTTTCTTAAAGTTAAATGTATTGTAGATACACATTAGCATTTATACAGAAAGTGATGTTATTATGTTATTAGGCCTAAGTAATGCTAGTGCTTCTTTATTTTTGTTGTACTTTCTTGTGCACATTCTGTGACCAACCAAATTCCCTAATTTCAAGTTTGTAAATGTTTACACATATCTTGCTTTACTACAAATCATGTTTGCTGAAGACAGATTATTCCCAAACAAACAACTCAAACAGAATAATTTTTCAGAAGATTCAGTGACTTAAAATGAGTGTAGTTTAGCATCAGGGCAGGTTTTGTTTGTTAATGTACAGTCAAGAATGAGCTGACGCAGTAGGAAGGATTTCACCAAACATAATGACCAGATTAGATCACTGAGAAATTCACTGTCCAAGCTTTGTGCCTCTGAACAGACCATTGATGACGGCCTGCTCTCTCTGTGTGATCAGGTCAGGGATACAATGTGAGGTAACCTTATGGTTTGCAATCACTGACTACAATTACATGAATATTAGTATTTCAAGTTCTAGCTCAAGAAGATTCTCTTCCTAATGCCTGAATCTGATCAATTCAGATAAGGTCATAATCACAGTAAGCACATACACGTCAACACACCTGGATTTCCTTTCAATATTTCCATTTGTTGGAACACGTTGAACTTTTTTGTCCAGTCTGTACCTAAGATGCAGTTACAAAGCATACAACATGTAATAAAGTTATATTCAGTTTTGTCTGAAGCTCATTACTTCCAGTAATTGAGATAATGGTGTTCATGTAAATGTAGTCATTCCATACAGAGCAGCATCTGTTTTGCTCATCCCTTGGAAATGATCACATCTGTCTGATAATGAGCTGTGTTGCTTAAAGTCTTGCAAAACTTTAAAATATTGTTAATACACAAGTCAACCAAGCGGACCATACTGTAATGATTAAATTACATGGCAATTGTAAAAAAAAGTTTCCCCCAGCAAAGATACTTTTGTATCATCCAGAGCACTCGTTTCCCTATTTTCAACAAGCATGGCTGTGTAATTTCAGTACAAACATTCTGTGCAACAAGCTCTGTCCCAGTGGAATCATGCTTAAGGAAATTTTAATGGACTTCTATCCTTTGTACCTCCCAGATTACATTTTGGGCCACGCCCTAGAGTTTTCTCCCACCTGTATCAGCTTGTGGTCGCTTCTCGTCCGCTGATTCAGCTAACTGAGATGGAATCAGTGGGCCTGTTTCAGCGCTGTAGACTTAACGTCAGGACACGTGCTGCTGAAAAGAGGGAGATTGAGAACGTTGTCTGGTTACGTGATCCCTCTGGTATGTTGTGGTAGGTTGTTTAAGTGCTTTTGTGCTCAAGTAAGGCAGATACACTGGTCTGCTGTTTTACTGGGCCGATACTGATCTTGTATTGATTATGGAGTATTTTATAGTTTGAAGTTTATTTTTTACCACAGCGATACAAGGATGCCTAAAAGCATATTAGTTATGTGTGTATTACTGCGTTGTTAGTCTTGATAATAAAAACAAAAAACTTTCAAGAATAAGAAAAACACTGAAAACCTGTATTTTGATCCATTTAAAAAAAAAAATTATTATTTATTGGCAATGCAAGTCTAAAAATAGCTATTTAAAAATACATGTAAGATACTTTTTTGGTGCTTCAAATTGCTAATCCCCATAAACTCAGTCTGTTTAGGAGCAGAACCACAAATCTGCTTTTCTCCGACCATGAGCCCTTCATGCACAATTGTTCGTCTACTAACTGATAGGTAAGGAGTGCAGAAATGGAACCTGCAGGCTGTTCAAGGGTTAACATGCAGCTGGAAGTCTTGAGCTGAGTGGAAAAGCGCAACTATTTGGAAAGCGCTGTACAAATGAATGGAATCCTCAGTGACCTACTTTTCTCAGCGGCTGAGAGCCGGCCTTGTTTTGGGACCCAACGAGTGATGCAAATTTTTTTTTTTTTTTTGCGACTTGAGATGCAATTACAGTAAATGGTGTCATTATCTCACTGAAAGGCAGAGTAACATCATGCAGGAATTATTTTTATTGTAGTTTTTCATGCTATATTTAGGTTGTCAGTTTGTCACTCCCGTGAGTAATTTGCTTGCTTTTAAGCATTTCAGTTCAGATGTGTAATTCAGACTTTACCCAAAGTCAACCAGGGAGATTTATAATCATCCTTACCAAATCACCTCACAGAATATACTTTTGTTGAAAGTCGAACCACAGCATGAACATTTATTTCCTGGTTTTCTTCTGGGATTTCTGACAGGAGTAATCTGTAGCCTCCAGCATTTCAGTCTTAGTTATTTGGGAATGTAACTTCCTGTCCCCCCCTTAAGGAGAACAAAACTTCTTTTGAGACAATCCCAAGAGGGACAATATCAGATCAAGTTGAGAGGACATGAAGCAGAGTGCTGTCTGAAGGACGAAACACACACACACACACACACACACACACACACACACACAGGGTGTAGGGGTGGTGCAAGGGGTGGGGTTAGGACAGGACAGTGGGCCTGGTGTTCTGAATGACTAACTTTATTTTTGTGTGGTGTGGTGTGGACCTGGCCAGCACGGCTGTTTGAGCTGGAAGGAGGCAGGCAGTGATTCGATATGTACAAGCAGCTGTGTTGAAGAACTTGAAGGTGAAAGAGACGGAGGTCTGTGTTTGGGATAAGTTGCAGCAGTCACTGCGTTTAATTTTCTTGCTGTTCGGAGTTGTATCTCCATGATTGTTTGCACTTTTTGTACGTCGCTTTGGACAAAAGCGTCAGCTAAATGAACTGTAATGTAATTGAGAATTCATCCCTTTCAGTTTGGTAAGCCCAGAAATCCTTCAATTGGGTGTCCATCTTTGTTGTTTTTATAGTGAGAGAGAGAGAGTGAGAGAGTGAGAGAGTGAGAGAGAGAGAGTGAGAGAGTGAGAGTGAGAGAGAGTTCCTTCAATTGGGTCTCCATCTTTGTTGTTTTTATAGTGAGAGAGAGAGAGAGAGAGAGAGAGAGAGAGAGAGAGAGAGAGAGAGAGAGAGAGAGAGAGAGAGAGAGAGAGAGAGGAGAGAGAGAGAGAGAGAGAGAGAGAGAGAGAGAGAGAGAGAGAGAGAGAGAGAGAGAGAGAGAGAGAGAGAGAGAGAGAGAAATATATATTCCTGTTGCACTCTCTGCCTAAACTAGGTCTGATGAAAACCTGGGCTGGAAATCTACATTCCTGGCTTAGGCGGAAAATGGTTCCGGTGTTGGGGATACTGTCTAGGAATGTGGGCACGTCGAAGCACACTTGAGTCAGGCGCTCAGCAAGAGTTGGATGGGGGGGAAAGACACAGTGGAAAAGGAAAGCTGATTCCACCTTCAGTGGAGCTAAGGTCTCCTGAGTACACTGTGGTATTGAAGTGGGGGGGGAGGTGAAAACTTAGAGAATACTGGTGCCATTTACAGCTGATGATCATGCACTCCTTTCTCAGCTTGGTCTAACTTTCCCCAAGTTAAATTTATGAAATGTTTTTGATTTAGTTTTTTCCTGGAGGAGAATTCCATTTCTAGGTGGTTGGCAGAAGTATAACATCATCAGTACTGATACAACACTTAACAGCACCATGAACTAATAAAACAGAGTCTTTGACAAACCAAATGAAGGCTTCCTAAAAAAAAAAAAAAAAGCCCTACCAGTATCACCCTTTAACTTGACTCTGATGTAGTTGACCTGCTTTGCCAAGGGAGTAGCTATAAATACTGGACCCCAGAGAGATAAAAAAAAGTTTGAAGTGGAATGGATATCTGATATTTCACACACTTTTTCCATTTGTCAACATCCTTTGTCCCTTTCTAAACATCTCATTTGGCCAATCCGTCAAAGAGAGAGTGAGAGAGAAAACTTGTCTCTGGTTTGGGCGCCAAACTATTTCATCGCACCCACGCATGAGCAAACAGTTTATTTCTGGAAGTTGACGGCGTGTTCTGTGAACTCGTACTGAACCTCAGGAATGGGGACAGACAACCTGCCAAAACGACCAGAGGGGAAAACGAAATAAAGCTTGTCTTTTCCCTTCTGTCTCTACAGCAAAGGTTTCTTCTTTTCAGTTTTCAGTTTCAGGTGTGTGTTTTTTTTCTGTGTGTGGGTATTTTTTCTGGGTGTGTGTGGAAAAAAAGAGAATGGACAGAAACTGGGATTTAGGACTAGCTGCCAAAAGGACTCCACCATGTTGATGGAAGCTACTCGAAGCTTCAGACATGTCAGGCTCTTGATTTTATCTCTGAGAGAGAGGCGGACGAGGTGTCATTGATAGCAGGGATTATGCAATCAAGTTGCTTCCTAAATCCTCAAGATTTAGTTTCTCACAGAACCCTTCTATGCTTCTTAATAACTCTGATCCCAGCTTTGCTTTCCCTAGCAAATTGGATTATTGCGCCATGTGTATATCTGTGCATGTTTACAACCGGCCTCAAACTAAAAGACGCACTATCCTCAGTTATGATTGAGTAGCCAGTCTAATAGCGTTAAGGAAGTGTTTCAAACAGACAGGATACACATTGATTACATTTTTGGCTGGTATGGTTTTAATGGTACACAAAAAGAACAGGTAGTTGCAAACTGGCTTTTCGGTCTGACGGGGGTTTTGTATATTTTTGGTACAGCAGGGGGAAAAAGACAACAATTTCTTATTTATTTTGAAAGCTGACAAACACTAAACAGTTGCTCATGGGCCACAATTCTTGCCAAAATACTCAAACATTTACAAATGGTCACAAAGTATTTCAATAGAAAAAACACAAGTAGTAGGTTAATGTTGCTCTGAATTATTTTGAAAACTATGTACCCATGAAGGAACACTGTAGCGGGTCTCAACCACTCTGATCCGAGTATGAAGGCAGCAACAAACACTCCTACAATGTTAGTTGTTGGTTTGGCCCAGTCTGAATCGTCAATGAGAGGCTGGTTGAACATTATGGGGGGAAGGACAGGACTGGTCCCTCTGTCTGTGTTAGCCTGCATCGCAAATGAATTGCATGTTTGTTGTTGCTATTTCTGTAGACATAATGTTGCGGACTTGATCAGGGAACCTTGTTGACACAAAGCTTCAATCTGCTCCATTACTCTTCATTGAACACTGTCCAGCAGGGTTTAGCCAACAGACAACACACCTTCAAAGCTTTCCAGGAGGAACACACACAATTTAACTTATTACATACACTGTAATTGTGTGTGTGTGTGTGTGTGTGTGTGTGTGTGTGTGTGTGTGTGTGTGTGTGTGTGTGTGTGTGTGTGTATGTGTCAGAGAGAGTGAGAGAGAGTGAGAGAGAGAAAGAAAGAAAGAGAGCGTATAAGAGAGAGGGTGAGAACAGGTGAGGGATACCAGTCTGTCTCATAGATGACCAGTCTCGGCCTGACCAGACCAGACATACAGGCGTATAATGTTTCCCTATATAGCCCCCCAGACCAGCCCGATCCCCACCCTGCTCTCAGGCAGCTGGCTGTGCTATACAGTACACTGCTTGTGTAATGAGGCTGTTTAAACTCGGGAACTATCCGGTCAACAGCACAGATCTGTACAAGCCAGCACACAAATTAACATGCGTTTGACTTGGAACAGGGAACATGCTGGTCCATAAACTTCACATTGTCACCCAGTAACTTATCTAAACATTGGCGTTCAATGGTTCTAAAGTGTACACCTGCAGATGACAATTAGAAAAAAGACTGATGATCTCTAACCTCAATAATAAACATATAGCTCTCTAACCATGTCAACCATAACTAAAGGGCAAATTTAAGGCTGAGCTTTTTGAATTGGACTGCATTAGATTTTGAGCTTTGCAATTTAGAGCCATGAAGAAAGTATTGCATGACTTTTACGTTTTTAAGGCATAGTCGCTAAATTCAATTCCCTTGCAGTGTGGGTAGATCACCATTTGGTTGATCAGTTAATTTTTACTGTTCTGTGGAGCACAAAAGCTCGCCATGACCACCCGCTGCTTTTCTACCGCTATATTTTGTGTGATGATTCTTTTGCACATGCGCATTTGTTTACAAACACCGGTTACTCCTATTCATAGAATAATGTTGAAAAGGGCTAGGTCATCTTGATATTTCCTTTTATAATTTTCTTTTTCTTTTAAGAATATTCAGGGATGTCCTTAGTTTGCTGGCCCAGCTGAGCCAAGATGTTTAATGTGGGGTTCTGCTTCAGTCTTAGCTGTGTCTCTTGCTGTCCTTTCTGTCCTCACATGAATGGACGCTGACACAGGACACAGCAAGGCGCCGCACGCTTGTTTCCCTCTGATTGGTTGACATGCTGTTGGCTACAACAGACAGCGTGACATCAGCAATACCCACCAGTGAAAGAGCCCCATGGCAATGGTTGCCATGGCGTCCATACAACAGCAGTCTTTGAATCCCTGATGGTTGGAAATGACCTTATTCAAACCAGACTCCTCCAGGAAGCTGTGTTCACCAACTGGCCAAGGTGCTCAGTCCAGGTGTCTGTGTAGAACTTATCAATCACTTTTCATAAAAAAGCCTCAACTAAGAAACCAACCTCACGCTTTAAGACTTACTAAGGATAAGTACTTTTTACATCTTTGGTTTTAATTTACATCAGATCACATGGCTTTGTCTACACCATACTTTGACTGAAAGTAAGTGCTTATAATCTTAAGACTCCAATAGCCCATATTGTGTCCTGATATTTAATCTTAAATATGTAATTGTTCTAAACATTTATGAATAAAGAACTGACAGTTCTTTGTCTATAAATGCTATTACGAATCAGTTCAAAATGGTCTCAACAAGTAGTTGACTGTAATCTGTAAATTAATTAATAACAGTATATCAGAGTAACAGATATCAGAGGATCATAATTACCCTGTTTTTGATGACTACAAAATACTGTAAACTGAATGCAGAGGAAAAACAAACAACATGACAAACACAACAATTTGCATCCTTATATATAGTGATATTTTATGTCTGTGTATCTTAAAGTATCAATTAATCCTGTAATAATCCTATTAAAGTGAATCCAAGCAAAGCCTGTTCCTTGCAGACGTTGTTACTTTTTACCAAAAATTGCTGACAAGATCATATCAGACATAGATGTAAAACATGATACTCAAAACTGCTTTATGGGCTTGTATGTGGTTATTGCAGAATATGTGACCACAGTCTGTTACATGAGGACCCACTTGAAATTTCTTGCTGCTAAATATTTATTAGGTTGTGTGATGCTTGCTCACAGTTGTCTTTGCTTTTCCCACAGAGTAAAACCCACCTTGAATTTTCAAGTGCTAGTTGGATGTTGATATTTCAGAAAATCATTTAATCTGGTGTACAACCATCCGGCTGCCATGTTTGACCACTGATTGACTATGGTGAACGAAGAGTAGAGCTCTCGTCGCCTCAGGCTGTTGTCGTGTTTTTCTGAATGGGTTTGTGCTGTGTCTATTCACATGGTGTTCCAGCCGGATGCTGAAGCTATGTCCCTCAGGCTGTGGACAGCCGAGGATACAGGGTAAACACGTCTGTCTCACACTCACACATTCCACTTGACACTTGAATGTACATCACAAGCTGCAGCGAAACACACACGCTTTATTGCAAACACACACTCGTTCAGCACAGCAGGAGTGACCAGTGTAGCTTGAAAGACTCCGACTGGGCTGTAGGCAGTAGACATACTGGTGTAATCAAACAAGTTAGTTAAGTGCTACATGTATTGTTACCATCTGTCCATGATTTTAAATACGTGTTATGGTTTATACACAGTAGAGTTTGAAGGCCAGTATATCAGTTAGTCTGATATGGCAGATACATTTGACACTATTATTTAGCATATGAAGACTAAAATGTCTATAGGTCCCAGATGTTTGGTCTCATTGGAAACACCAATTGCAATAGCATTTAGACCAGGGGTGCCCACACTTTTTTGGCTTGTGAGCTACTTTTGCACGATCTACCCACACTACACTCGCGATTGACGATTTTGGGCACCCCTGACCATCATTTGACAGAAAACCAAAACATTTTTTTAAATTAGATATATCTGTAAGCTCTTTCAATGCAGGGTGACCCACACGACAACATGTATTCAATGGTATGAATGCATGACATTTTTGTTGTGAACATTCATTTTTATCAGAAGTGGAAAATGTTAATATGTTCCCAGAAACATCCAAAAGAAAATTGGGGATGCAGCCTTTATCAATTATGCACCAAAGCTATGGAACACTTTACCTGCAGACATTAGGGAGGCAAGCTCTCTCAATATCTTCAAAAGTAAGCTAAAAACATATCTTTTTACTTTAGCCTTTTAATGGTGATATTTTATATATTTTTATCTTAGCCTTTTAATAGTGCCACTTTAAACTAATTTAAATGATTTCATACATTTTTAAGCTTGTTTTCCTGAAGGAGGATCATTTAGTGTTGAGGAAGTAAGAAAGTTAAAAGTAAGGTTGAGAGAGCAAGAGGAAAAAGTAATGTCAAAGAGAAAGATTAAATCTGAAGCGCTGAAAACAATGGAAGAACATAAAGACAGTTTATGTTATGGGAGAAGGAAGCAGAGAACAGGGATAGGAAGAAAGTATGTGGATTATTTGCAAAGACAAATATAGATGAAAGTACAGACAAAGGGATTATGAAAATGTCAAAGAATGTGTAAAGGCTGCTATTTTTATACAATTTTAATTCTGCTATATTATATTATTTTAATTCTGTTATTTTATCTGCTATTTGATACTATTTTAATTCAGCTATTTTTATAATGGTACTTCAAACTCATTTACATCTAACACTGATTATTGTACTGTAAATGCTCTTATTCTGTCTAATCTTGTTCTAATTGTTATGTTTTTGCTGTGAAGCACTTTGGGCTGCAATTCTTATATGAAAGGTGCTATACAAATAAAGCTTATTATTATTATTATTATTATTATTATTATTATTATTATTATAAAGCTTATTAATATCAGATGGCAGATATTAAGTGAAACTCTGAGGGCAATGCTGCATGCAAGTTTAACCATTGAACTCAAGGACTTAAGGCCCTTTCACACAGTTCCGTATGGCAGAAACGTATGCTGGCGTATATGAAAATGAGCAAAAAATTTGTCATAGTCCAAATACGTCCAACTTTTCATCAGATTGGAAAAGTGAACGTATACAGATACACATGTCTAACCTATTGATAGCGTATCACTTATACAAAACGTATCAGACGAATGCCCAACGAATGCATAGCATATACAAAAATATGGCGTATACAAAATATCGTCAATATGCTGGTGTACGTCGATATAAGGTAAGGCATAAGTAGTATTCGTTAAGAGCACGCTGTGTTATGCTGGGGTACGTTGTTGAACGCTGCGGCCGTGAAAATAACATAGTCCGGCAGTGGCTCAGTCAGTAGGGGCTTGGACTGTGAGCCCTAGGGTTGCTGGTTAACGTCACCGACCCGACCTAAAAAATGGAGTGTGGCTGCTACTTGGAGAGGTCCCAGTTCACCTCCTGCCCTGACATGGTGCCCTTGAGCAAGGCACCGGACATCCCCCTTCCTCCCATTGCTCTCCGGGCGCTGTCCTATGAGCTGCCCACTGCTCCTAGTAGTAGACTCCTGGTACTACGATGGGTTAAAAGCAGAGAATAAATGTCACTGTGTGTGCTGTGTGCTCTGCATGTGTGACCATTAAAAAGAGGGTTTCATCCCTCCAAATCTTAAATCTAAATGTTTTGAGCATTTTCAAAATTTTCAGACATACCCCATTTGTGCTTCATAAGTTATGCAGACGTTACACATAAGTTCAGGTACGTTAGATGTACGTGAATACACGTGAATACGTATGTTAGGTTTACGTCGGCTGACGGTGAACCCTACAGCCAATTTATTGATGACGAGTGGATAACCTATTTGTAACCTATGTTAAACTTATACCTGACGACGGAGTAACTTATTAAACATGTTTCTACAGTACAGCTAGCGTTCAGCTAGCGTTTTGGGAGCTTATTGGGGTTTGAATATAGTATATAGGGTCCCTGTGAGTAGCTCATCCTCACTTCTTCACAGCACGTCTTGATGAATACATCAACCCATCATCAGAGAGCATGGAGGATGCTGAGAGGCTGCGACAAGAGTACATTCTAGCCGTTCTCCAGCATCAGCATGACGTGAACCAAATGGCACTTTTCCAGCTCCGTTGGCCAGACGCTCTGATACGTTTTGTTTAAGTGATACGCTATCAACAGGTTTGACATGCGTATAACAATTTGTTATGTATTAGTTATGTATACGTCAGCTACAACACCGCTGTGAAAAAGTTGGACATATTTGGACTCTGACCAATTTTGAGCTAATTTTCATATACGCCGGCATACGTTTCTGCCATACGGAACTGTGTGACAGGGCCTTATGTCTGGCGTGTTCGGTGTATCGTCTGGCGTGTTCGGCGTATCGTCTGCGTCCTTCGAACGATCACAACTTACCCTTAATTTATATCAACCTACACCAGCGTATTGCCAATATTTCGTATACGCCGGCATATGTTTCTGCCATACAGAACTGTGTGACAGTAAAGGAAACCTTTATATCGACTGTCCCTTCTTCAAGTAGACTGAAACTTTCACCATCTTGTTGTTGTTTGGCAGGCCGCAACCATTAATTAGTTTACAAAGACACATCCTCATTAAGTTTACAAATGTACCAGAAACAATTACTCAAACATCACCACCAATACTGTGCGTGCGTGTGTACTTTTCTCTTTGTGTGTGTGTTCTCCTTCTTCGCAGCAGGTACGGTAGTAAACCTTTCTTCCACAAAGAAAAATAATTATCATTCTTGTAAAAGGAAGGAAGGGGGGCTTTGAGCTGAGCGAGAGACGGACAGAGAAATAGAGAGGCAGAGAGAGCGGCTATTGGGCCCCTGACTGCCATTTCCTTAAATAGAGTTGTGGGCTTCTCCGGTCCAGCCCTGGCAGAGCGGAGGCTCACATTCCCAGCATAGCTGCGACTGCCACATTCAGAGCCTCCCCAACAGTAGAGCGCTACGTACACTTCCACAGGTAGACTGCAAATCATTTGCCCTGCTCTCAGCCCCCACCCTGCTTCCTCCGAACCACCAGTTACTACTGCAGCAGTAGAGAAGAGGGGATGTTGATGAAAGACTTGAGAGGAAGTGGGAAGGGAGGGGGGGTTGCAGTAAAGGATTACAAAGAATTGTTCTCAATTCACACAGCAGCCGTGTCCTACTAGGAAACCTCCCCCACTGCTGGGAAAAAATATGAGACAATAAGAAACCATCTTCTGGCTTCTTCAACTCACCCAAAATGCACAAATTAAAGATATGTCTAGTAGCCTGCAAAAAGTAGCCCTGCAGGACTGAAAGATGGACACCACAGGAGCTTCTATAGTTTTATTTATGTTGAAATTAAATCCAAACTCGAGTTATGATATTTGACCTTTAACATTGTAGAAAATGTAGTCCCAGGTATTCATCTTTAAAAAAGAAATTCAGGAAATAATGTTTGATATATTTTTGACTAGACAAGGAGTTTTCTAGACTAGTCAAACAGCAGAAAATATATCATATTTAACTGAATATCTTTAAATATCTTTTGGTCTGACAAAACAAGACACTTAAAGACTTCCCATTGGACTTTGAGAAACTGGGATGGACATTATTTCATTATTCTCTGACATTTTATAGACCAAACGATTAATGAATAATGAAAATAATTGTTATTTGCAGTTCTATTCTTTATCATTTACTTCAACCTGCTGCATGACAGCAGTGTGTTGTTGGGTGATGTCCAGCTTAAGTGCTGAGGTGAGCAGGGTTTGCATGGGCTTTGAACATTTCTTCGAACAAAAGTCATGGACTTGAGAAAATAATAAAGACTTAAACATTTGTTTAAACCAGTGGACGATTTCAAACATGACTCAATTCATAAAATATTGTGCCCAATTTTCACCAATATGCTTTTACTTCTCTCCACTAAAGGATGAACTCTTTGTACGCAGAGGACAAATCCTGTATTGGAGGTTTGTGTTGATGTAGCAGCAAATTCTAAACTAATGATGCCACCTGGATTTCTTGACTTGGCAGCCGTGGTTTGAGTGAGGTCCAGAGTGGATGTGGCATGATGTCAGAAATTGTGAAGATCGCTTTACTCAGATGAAGCCAATAAAGCTGGATGCTGCTGTGTACAGTAGCCGTGATGATGTTTTCCTTTTCCTGTGGAATGGAGATATATGCACACGCACACTGGCAAACATGTTCAACTCATCATCAGGCAGGTGCATCCCACACACACACACACACACACACACACACACACACACACACACACACACACACACACACACACACACACACACACACACACACACACTCTCTCTCTCTTTCTTCTTTGCCACTGTTTAAAACATTACACAGTATAAATAAATAAGCCCCAAAGAGGAAAATACATACTTTACACCTACTTTTCACCATTACGGCCACACACACACACACATACATACACACTTCTTGGCCACTGTTTAAAACATTACACAGTATAAATAAATAAGCACCAACGAGGAAAATACATACTTTACACCTACTTTTCACCAATACGGCCACACACACACACACACACAAAATGTGAAAACCAGATGAGAGCCGTGCTTTATATAATATTCTATAACTTAACCAGGTGTCCTATCTGTGATTATGCAAGTCTGCTATGAAAAGGTGTTCCTCTGTTCTATTGTGGGTCACAGGAATCTGTTTGTTGAAATACCCTGGAGACACTGATTGATCTTTTACTGATTTCATTCAGAAAAAGTCACTCCTGTGATCTGAACACAAAAGGGCCCATGCCCCTCTTTACTACAGTATTTCCTGTGGAAGTAAGATAGTGGTCTAGTTTCCACATTTAACCTGTTTACAGTTTTCCTTGTCTTTTAATTAGAGCAATTAACCCTCTATGGTATGCATGGTGATGCCAGTTTGGAAAAAAAATGTTTAGAGTGTTTTTTTGTCATAGAATAGACCAAATAGACATAATCTAAAGAAATTTCCAATAAATCATTTTGGGGGGGTCTTTTTTGGGGGTACGTTGCCAACATGAAAAAAGAGATATTGTTTCAAATTTGAACAACATTTATTTAAAAACACATGGAAAATACTAAATAGCCTCAACAGGTGCATGCCACTTAAAATATGAAAATAGTTATTTTTAATATTTGAACAAGATTACAGGTCTGAACGTTGCCTGCAGGCAGCATTGTACATTGTGGAACCACCCATTGGAATGAATGGGTCGAGAGTTTAAGCATATTATATCTAACTATCTCACTGCTTATGGAAATTCATGAAGCAGTTCTTCTCAGCAGTGAAGTATACTTCACTTAAGTGACACACTTTGAACACTGCACTTTCCCTATACCCTTACAAACAGGATATTTGCACCGGCCCTTTTTCCCCACCCACAGAGGCCAAAGGTCAGGGTTGACCTGACACAAAGGCAGGGGCTCTGCCCTTCTTCTCATCCAGGTCTCAACATTCTGTGATGGTCAACCCTCTTCGTCAAGACTTTCCTCTCGTTGCAAAGGCAACTTGCAACTTCAGCTTTGAACTTCAGCAAACTGTACACTTTTCTTTGGGATGCCAAATTCTTGCAGTCCCTGCGGTACAGGAGCCATCATTTATCCAATTTACCATTTTTGAGCAGAAAAATGGCTGAGCTGATCCTTGTGCAACAGACTGCAAAGAAAGTATTCAGCATGGCCCCCAGAGACTCATGTGACATTTAAACACTGCAATTGGTTCCTTATGGTCCTGCCTCTTATTAAAAGTATAGCATTATACCTGGGGATGTATTGTGGGATTGTAAAAGGCCAAACATGGGCAACAGGTGCCATAGAGGGTTAAAAACAGTATCTGTCTTAAAATACCTTACAAATAAGTTTTTGATTTCTTGCAGAATTCTCTGCTTTCCATGAAGGAGTGCTTTGTAGTCTATAATAATTTCTATAGTGTCTCTTGGGTTCCATTATGATTGATGTGGCAGGAAAGCTTGGTAAGACCATTTGGATGAGTAAAAACAGTAGGGCTGCCCCCTAAATGTTGATGATTTTAATCATCAGTCGATTCAAATGATCGACTCATGTTGCTATTATACAAAGAGCAACACAGAAATAATGACAGGCTATATACCTTTACAAACATAGTCATGGCTCACAGTCACTAAACTGTAAACTTAATTGTAATGGAAAAACAGAAGGTTGACCGATACGTGGGGCAGAGTGATACAGACCAGCGCTGAGGGCAGAGCAGCTCCATGAGTCCCCTGTTTGTCCCTCCTCTCTGCTTGCTGCTCCACTGTTGAAACCTACCACAGTTGGCAACGTTACCAGATCCTGTCATTGCGGCCTCCACTGCCGTCCAGTGTGATCAGTGCTGTCAGCAGCCTTGCAGGACAGTTGTTTCCTTGTCCGTTAAGCTTGTTTTACTGTCTGAACTATGATCAGGATGCACACTTTAAATTTATTTTGACTGTGTACTAATATGAAGTTAGTTAAAACTCACATTTCAGTACCTTTTATCATCATGGGATGTGAACACAAAGTAAGCATATCAGCCTTATATAGAGCTTGATCCAAAAATGACAGACACTTAGAATTTAGCAGGGTTCTCACCATTGGTGGCAATGTTAAGAGTCAATATACATTTGTTTCTTTTGATTTGACACAGGTTTTTCATTTACCTGAGCTTTAAAAAAAAACAAGCGCTTGCTGCAGAAAACTGTAAATGGATGTACGTCAGTGATGTTTGTTTAAAACGGCCTACAAATATCCAGATCAGAGCAGCATGTATTCAACAGAGTCAGTCAGCGGTGAGTAAATCACCTGCTGACTGGTTTCCTGACAGCTTGACTGCCTATTTCCTCTCTCAGCTTTACCAGTATGACATGATGACTGACATGCAGATTATTTAGATGGACAGGGAGATATTTTCTCTCTGCTCTCCTCTACTTCAGTTTGACTGTGGCTCAGGAGGTAGAGTGATTGTCTAGTGGTCGGTGGTTCGATCCTCAGCCCCTGCAGTCAGCTATCGAAGTGTCCTTGGGCAAGATACTGAACCGCAAGTTGCTCCCGATGGCCAACGGTGTGTGAGTGTGTGTGAATGGTTACTGATGAGCTGATGTACACCTTGTATGGTAGCCACTGACTGTATGAATGTGTGTGAATGGGTGAATGCTGACATGTGTTGTAAAGTGCTTTGAGTGATCGCAAAAATTGGAAAAGCGCTATATAAATGCAGTCCATTTACCATTTTCTATTACAGCACGAGTCAAAGACTGACAGACAGAATGCAATATTATGCAGCTTTCAGTTGTATCTTAGCCATAAAAAATACTTGCTGGTTTTCTGGGAAATTACTGAACTTTACTTAAAGGTTATGGTAATTTCGAGCCACCTGCTCCACAGAAATAGGGGCAGTATTTCACCTCTAAACTGGGTCCATACTAATGTCTAATGTTAATATTTTAGTTGTACTAGTTTGGCATATTTATTGTATTCTATTTAATCTTTATATTGTGTATTGCATTTACTCCTGTGTAATGCCAGCCACTCAGTCAGTCAGCCAGTCAGAGGGCAAGAATACCAAAATTCGACCAAACTGCTGAAACTCTGAGAGCTGGTCAGAAAACACTGCTGTTTTACAATCTTCACGTGGAGCTGATTATCTGTGTTTACTGGGCACGAATGTTAACCGGAGC
Organism: Cottoperca gobio; assembly: GCF_900634415.1. NCBI lineage: Eukaryota > Metazoa > Chordata > Actinopteri > Perciformes > Bovichtidae > Cottoperca > Cottoperca gobio. The sequence continues at coordinate 8,326,377 of NC_041357.1, forward strand.
TGTAGTTTGTTTATTGGTCTAAATCCAGAGTGGCAGAAACTAGAAAACGACCGCATATTTGTCTCATCTTCCCGGTGGCAGCGCAGCCAGGAGAGCAGCCCGCCGTGGAGGAGAGAGGTCGACAGAGCCGGCACTCAGCAGCCGCCTCCGTCAGATTTACAAGCGAGTCAGGCAGCTGTACTTCTTCTCCCTCTGTACAGACCGCAGACTGGCGTTACGGTGACTCACTGTCGCCTCTAGAGGAATAAGTAGTATTAAATACTAGAAGGAGCGCAGCTAGTTAGTTAGCATGCTAAATTCAGTAGATATCTCTGCAACAAAATACTTGAATGTCTTTGACAAAACGTCAACACTGTTACCTCTTCACACTGTTGATAATGTTAGTTCATTGTTTTAATGTTTTAAGTTTAAATTCGGGCATATTCTTTACGCATTGAACCTTTTTAAAGATTATTTTAAAACTGAACGGGAGTAAACAACCCCCCTCCTACCGTACCCCCTCTACTCCTAATCCTCCTCCATCTCCATTCAGTTATGTGTCTGTAGGTCAGGCTAAGGCCTAGGTCAGACTGATCCCCCAACTCTCTCTCTTTTCTTTTTCTCCCCCTGTTGATAAAAACTGGTTGATACCAGTGAACTTTCCAGTCCGTCTCTCTTATCCACCCCCTTCCTTCTTACCTCCCTTATCCCCATTTGTGTCTGTGTGTTTGTACGTACCGGGCCCCAAAGCTTGTGTTGGGGCCTGTGGGAGCCTGCCTGCACTCCTTTTCAGGACATGGACTCTCTGTCTCTCTCTCTGGGTGGGGCAATGTAGCATTAGATCATTCAATCATATATTTTGTGTACCACACCTCTTTCACTGTATATAAATTCATACCAGCTCCCCACTTTGTCTTTTCTTACTTGCACTCTTTTTGCTCTGTCTTGCTGGTCTTCTGTTTCTTGCTTCATTCTGATATACTCTACTGTTTTGCTTTCTTTGGACTGGTCTTGTAGCCTATTGGTCTTCCTATTTAGTTATCCTGATTTCATTCACTTTATTTAATATAGGTTTTTGTCTTTTTGCCATTGTGGTCTACCTTTTGCTTTAGGATTTCTTACTCTAACTTTCAGTTTATTATTTCTCTTACTTATTCTCATCTGCTCTATTATATTTGGTCTCTCGTACTCCCTGCTGAAACTGAGGTCTACAGGGCTGGTGTTATCCCAGCACTTGATATTAAGGGTTCACCTTGCTTTTGTGTCTTTTTTTTTTTTTTTAGATTGCCGCCTGTAAACAAAGATTCACCAAGAACCAGTTGCTTTAAAAATTGTTATAGTTTAGTTTAGTGACATTATGCCATTATTCCAATGTGTTCAGACACTGTTTGTTCTGTTAAGATCACCAAGACAACAAGTCATACATAATATTTTATAGCAGGTAAAAAATATTCTTGGCAGATACTTGGTTTCAAGCACCGCATGCTGCCATATTTGTCACCTCAGCGTAATCTCACTTCAAAGAATTATTGTGCAGTAGAAAAGACAAACATCTGGTAATATATAGTGAGTCTTTTTGTTTTATGACGCCAACAACTTACTTGTGCTTTAAGTATATATATTACACAAGTATCTGCTTATTTCGCAACATTTCGCATTATATATTTGTAACTCAGTCCTGTACAAATGATTAGGGCTGTGAATTGCACATGACATTTGTGTTATAGCATCCCTGCATGAAACTTAAAGTTAGTTAGAGCTACCATGATTACTCCCCATTTTTTTTAGATTGCAACATCTGGCAATGAACCAGACTTATTTTTGTTTATCTGTCTTTTTGTCATAGTGATTTAATATGGGGTTTAATTGAAATGTAATGTATGTAATCTGCTGTTTCAGCCTCTCTTTTTCTTTTGTTGAGAAAGACTCAAAATATGCTTTTGGGGGGAAAAAGGTTTAAAGGTCACAAGTGTAATTTATACATCAACCATCAACTCTCATGTGACATATTGTCTGACGAACATCCCATGCCAGTGTTTTGTGTAAACGACCGGACTTTGTGATATTATGACTCATTAAAGAGCTTTAGTACAGACGAGGAATAGGACTGGGGCTGTGTGTGTGTTGTGTGTGTGTGTGTGTGTGTGTGTGTGTGTGTGAGAGAGAGAGAGTTTGAGCTTGGCTGTGGATCCGTTAGGAATCACTGCATTCTTTAGCAGTAGATCTCTGTGGTATGCCAGCACATTCCCCACTACTGAGCTGGAGAATCCACTCGGAAAGCACACCCGCTCCCACCCCTCTCTCCACCCATCCACTACTCCGTCTGTCTTAACTTTGTTCTCCTCAAGTAACCCCCACCCCGGACCCTATCCCCTTTTTTCTCCTTCCCTCTCAGTTGTATAAACAATGCTTCCAAATTCTTTCCCCATACAATCTGGGCCTTTTTCTTAAACCATGACATTTTGTTTTATAGACTGTATGTGAGTCTGTGTAACTGTGTTGTACCAAGACATTTCACACAGACATTTAATTCACCTTTCATCTCCTCCGGTCTTTTTTCCCTGTCTGTATGTCTCACTATCTCTCTTGGTGTTTCCCAGCTAGCTCGTATTAGCCTCCTTGGTAGTTCGTTTGCCTAAATTAAGCCCCCTTCTCTGTTTATTGTTGGTCAGCTCTCGCTCGCTTTCTCTCGGATTACTGTCTTCCGGTTGGTCAAGGGAACACGCTGTGCCTGATGTGGTGTTGAATCAACACTAGCTATAGCAAGTTGCTAGCAGTGGGACTAAGTGAGCCAGTCTAATGTTTGTTTTGCTAACAGCAGAAGCACAGGACAGGGATTTAGATGACACACACATACAGACACTTGTAAGGATTTTCCATTCATTCTTTAACCCTAAACCACACACACAATCACTGTTGAGGTCAAGTGTACGTTCACACCTTTCCACACACACTGTCTCGCTCACATACATTGTTGTCTTTCTCTCTTACATACACACACACACGCACACACACACACTGAACTGGTGTTTCAGAGTTTTTTGGGAGTAATTAGTCCCTTTACTAACCACTAATATGGTGTTTTATGTTGTGCTAGCTGCCTTGTTGTGGATTTGTATCCATTGACCCATCTATTTTTAGTACGAGAGGAATCATGTGTCTAACCAACTGTGTGTTGTGTTTGTGTGTATCTCTTCATTGGGTTATGTTTGCACTAGGGCTGTCGAATTAGCGCGTTAATTTCGATGAATTAATCACAGAAAAAACTAACGGGACAAAAAAACTAACGCAGATTAGATGCCCCTTGACTCTTTACGTCACCGACGCGACTCGGCCACAGCAGCCTCCTCAACATGATGAAGCGGATGAGAAAACGTTACTTAGCCCAGTGAATCGAAAGTTTACATTTAACAAAATACGCCCGGATGTAACTGTTGATGCGCCGTTCTGTGCGATTCCTGCAGAAAATAATTTTCTAACCATCGGAGAACTTCAAGCCTGAAATATCACCTCAATGCAAAGCACTTAGCAGCTAGCTCCGAGCTAGCTAGCGCCGCCACTGATGCTAAAGTGAGCGACCCGTCTCGTCATCTCTCGATCAGACGCAGAATGAGTCGGTCTACCTGAGACACATTAACAACTCCATCACGGAATGTATTGCAATGGACTGCAGGTGGTAGAGGACAGGGGGTTAACGGAGGCTTTTCAGATGGCGTCAAATGACACAACTTTTAAGCCGCCACAACATAGGCTATTGTTTATTGTGCAATGAAAGATGTTATGCCCGATTTGAAATTGCACTTTATGTCAAACTGATGGTCTGTGCAATCTAAGATAATTGCCCCCCCCCCATGAAACAGGCAAAACACTGGAGCTATTATCTCGTGAAATTTGAAATGATTATGTCTCACTTGCTACAATGATTACTCATTTTTATTTACATGGTCTTATTCATTTAATTTAGTTTGACATCTTTATTTGATATATATTTCAGTTTATTCATTCATTTTATTGAATGTTCATATATTTCATTCTTCAGTCCCTCTGATTTTAAAATGTCAGCAAAGGACAACTCTGCTTTGCCACGGCTGATCTTGTTGACCCAGTTACATTACTCTGGGGTTTTCCAGGGATGTGACCATGTTCAGTGTAATATCTTATTTTGTGAAGAAAGGCTTTAATTTTCTTCTCTTAAGTACCCACATTCCCTCAAACTGACTCGTATACTTCGACTTAAGTTTAACTTCAGTGCTTCCCAGAATTTGGTTGAACCACCCTCCCGAGAACGAGAGTGAACTTGTTGCATTCAGCTGTGTGTTGTACACGTAGCTGTTGGACAGTGTTGTATTGATAGCCTGGATATTGCTGAGCAGGATGTTTTAGGTTATAGGAAAAAATGAGTCACACCCCTTACTCAAAACTTTAACAGTGTCTTGTCTTGTATGCTGGTTCCAGACCTCTGAATTGCTAACCTTTTTCCCACATCAGTTCAAATACAAATAGGTCAGATTTTGTGCTTTTTTTTCATCTGTTTCACCAGCTGGATAAACACCTGAGCCAATCATGGCTTTGTAGGCCAGACGGGGATGTCATCTGTGTCTGAGCCAGAATAATGGCGACACAGTAATTGCCACAAAAATGCACCTATACAGACAATTGTATGTCCACTTTCAGAAATAATAACTCTTGGCATGTTTGTTTGTTTGTTTGTTAGCATAAAAAAACATTACAAAATATATATTTATTTTATAATAATTATCTATACTTTTTTGGGCTTTTTTTATTGGATAGTATAGCCCAGTGGTCCCCAAACTAAGGCCGGATACGGATACGGATACGGCCCGCCTCCACATTTGGCCCGGCCCCCTGAACAATACCAGAGACGCATTATGATTTTTTTTTCAGTCTGGCCACGCGAATCCTAGACTAGCCCCTGTCAAATAGAACGGAATAATGGCGAAAAGGTTAGTTAAGAGAAAAATTGATTCAGAATGCAGGGTATTTAACCGATTTATTTTTTTGTTCAATGCAAAGAAAAGGCTGTTTGTCTCACCTGTCAAGAGGCGGTGGCGGAATTCAAAGAATACAATTTGCGCCGACACTATGAATCCCGTCACAAAGACAAGTATGATAACTTGCAAGGCCAAATGCGAGCAGACAAACTCTCAAAGCTAAAAAGTGGACCGTTAGCTCAGCTTGGTTATGTGTGGCTTTCTGGAAAACAATAAATGTTTACGTTTAGGCACCCCTGCGATCGTCACACTTTTTCTGTTACAAACTGACCCCGGCCCCCATCAGAGAAGGGAAAGTTATGTGGCCCTCACAGGAAAAAGTTTGGGGACCCCTGGTATAGCCGCTACCGTTGCACCCCTTTTATAAAAGTCTTTAAAAAGCGGAAAATACGGATTTGAGGACTTTGTGAGATTAGCCTGCCTATTTGCTAACTGGAGGTTTGCCTCATGGATGAAATTAAACATTAGAACTGGCAAAGACCATAGAATAACCATGAAATGCCAATATTTGATGAAAACTGAATTTAATTGGTACCATGCTGGAGTTTTAAGCTGTCCGTGTTACAGACTGGATGTAGACACTATGGTAATAGTGTTCAACAAGTGACTAAATGTCCAATTACTTCTTACAAAGTGTAGTGACAAGGGAAACTCAGCTGCTGAGTAGACGTCAAGCTTTCCAGTTGAGAAAAGTTTCTTAGTCATCTGCAACCAACAGCAGTTTAAAATGTCAGAGCATCCTTCAGAGATTCCATTTCATGTGAAGTTCTTTCCCGTCCAAAATGTACATCGTCTTTATTAATAACCAATCAAAGCTTCACTGTGCGTTTTTGTTTGAGTGACTATAGGAATAACATGGACACCTTTTAGTTCAGTAGTGTAAACACAGTAACCCATCTATCTGTCTGCTTTCTGTTTATGTTGTACTTTAGTCAACACAGACAAAGTGTCCAGGTTCAGAGTGAAAAGGTGGGTGGTTTGACGAGAGGCTGACAGAGGAAGGATTATACTCAGAGAGGCAGGGCTGTGTTGAAAGCAGCACCCTTGTCGTGGTGCCAGAGAGGGTGTCAGAGGGCAGTGCCTGGGCAGGGTGGCACAGAGTTCACCAGCAGGGAAATGCTGTGTCAGCCCCTGAACAAAATGACTTTCTCTGTCTGAGGTTTTAGTGTTTGTATGTTCTACTCTCTTATTCAGTGTTTCTTCTGAATGATGCTGATGTGAGTCATTGGTTCCCCACATGCGCTTGTCTCTCTGTCTGTCATGAAAGGACAAACTTATCATCTTTTGTCTCATTGAATACATTACATTGGCTTTCTCTCACTGTGGTTGTATTGTTTAGTCTGTTTTCATCGATCATGTTACATTGTATGGGGCACTCTCATGCAAGGTGGTTGCAGAGGTGGGCGATTTCAACAGATACTTCTAGTTCCAGGGAAGTTCCCTTTAACACTACAAAGAACCAAGGGGGAAAAGCAGGTGTTTGTATCGCTGAGTAAGGAGGAGTGGCAGCTCAGGGTTTCTGTCATTCCTCCTCCCTGTCATGTCCTGTCAGATTATTTAATGTTATGTCATGTATTTATGTTATAGTTTAGTTCATGTTCAGTGTTTAATATCTCTCAGGTCACGTTATGTTAAGTTACAGTCACTCTTGTCTAGTGTCGTCTTGCACTTCCTGTTTGGTTTTGAAACTCACCTTTCCCTCTCGTTCCAGGTCACTTAACTTCCTGCCTTGTGTGTATTCCCGCTTCTGTGATCGTCTGCCCCGCCGCTGATTGTTGTCACCTGTGTCCCCTTACCTCACGTATAAATAGTCCTGTCTCCCCTTGTCTTGTGCCAGTTCGTCTGGTTAAACTAGTCAAGTGTATGGTTATTGTTAATGGGTAAACTTTGTATTAAAATATCTTTTGTTTGTACGTCAGACACTTTGTGGAGTCGTGTATTTTGGATCCTATGTTTTTTCATTGCGTGGTTCGTAACACTCTCCTCGTTTTTTACTCATGTTTTTTACATGCATGAGGTTAGCACTTTCTCATGAAGGCTCAGGGTGGGCGCAACCATGCTAAGAAAGTGTCTTGACATGTATTGGAAAACTTTATCATCATGTCCACTTTTAATTAAATGTGGCTTGTTGTGTGAATAAGCATGTTAATTAAACATATAGTCGTGATTATGCATTTTCTGTTATTGTAAATCTCGTAACATTTATTTACCCAGGATGGGTTGGTTTCGCACAGTTACTCACTCTCTCTGGCCTTGTCCATTGGTGTAATAGGTAGCCCATTGTTTCTCCAACAGTTGACCTTTGACCTGTGCTAGGTTCAACTACTGTGACCCCTCTTTGAGCGGTGAGAGATGCTACATGTTTGTTCGCTGTGAGAAGAACTGCTCCCCGGCTGAGTCCTTGACCTTCTGACCTTGGAGTAAGCGGTCAATAAGCCTCAAGTAGCTTCCTGACTTCTCTGTGTTGAGGTTTCACACCTATTTCCAGCCATTCTCTTCTAACTTTTTTAAGGGAAGAAATACCTAGTTTCTAGTTTACACACAATTTTAACCAGAATACTATTGATCAAAAGTATTTTTTTGTAACTTTCAAGGGAAACTATATTTCCTTAATGCTGAATCCATATTACAGGGGTCTCGCTCCCAGTTTGAAGCACAGGACAAATCTAATGAGAGCCTCTGTCATGTCAAACACCTGATCATGGCTCACCTGCTCACCTGGCTGTCAGAGTTTCAGTAAAGTTGGCCGTTATTTGCAAGTTATTTTGTAAAAATCAGTTCTTACAGCAAGAAACATGCAGATGAAATCCATTGATAAAGGGTTAAACTCAATAAAGGGTTGTGTAGTCCTAATGCTCATCGTAGTTGTAATCAGTTGTGAGGATACAGTATGTCCACTATTTGCAACATTACAAAATAATTCATAAATACAGCAACATAAAGCATCCTTGTTCGCTATGGTGGCATAGTTGTTTGATGTGAGATTAATCAATGATTGAAAAAACCACAACAGTTAAATGAATCTTTAAGCATATTTCTTTTACTTATTTCACTTTGAATTGAACTCTGAAAAAACTTTGAGATTTTACTTTATGATCTCTTCATCTTATGTGAATTGTTCATTAGTATAATGAATATATATATATATATATATATATATATATATAGATATATAATATATATATATATATATTATAGTATATATATATATATATATATATATATATATATAATAGATATATGATATATATATATATATATATATATGTGTGTATATATATATATATTATATAATATATGTGTTATTATATATATATATATATATATATATATATATATATATATATATATATAATATATATATATATATGTGTATATTATATATATATATATATATATTATATAGTATAGCATATATATATATATATATATATATATATATATATATATATATATGTATATATATATATTACCATCTCAGGCTGGCATTCCCAACCTTAAATAGGAGTTCATGGGAGAGTGCTAGGTGGCTTTGACCTTCTGTGCAACTGTATGGAGGAGGAGGAAGTGATTCATTTCAGAGAATACTGGACTTTTATATTCTATCTGCCACTCACCTCCAAGCCCTGCTGAAAGTGAGACATCTAAAAGCATCTTTCATACAGAGAACAGCTATGACCCCCTGTCTGTGTTACTACTTATTACAATGTAGATAGTCTTTGCCATGATGTGACGGTCCCAAACAGGCTGAATGTTATGTTCAGTATACATCACCAGTTTATATTTAAGGAAAATCGTGGTCCTATTTTCAGATATCAAAAAGTATTTGGTCACAACACTGGTTTTTAAAGCAAATGATGGCTGTGATCAAATTGAATGAATGTGCCACAATCACCAAGTAACTTGTGATTAACAAGCTTGCATCAGCTTGGAACAGTAACTACAATATTTAAGGGCCGAAAGTGTATGTAGTCAAGAAATTAAAAATACTGATTATAAACCTAAATTAACATTTTTAAAAGGCATAGTGTATTAATGCTTTGAATATACTACACAGCTGCTTTGAATATCTAACATAACTCACATTTTGCCATTTTTTGCTCAAGACCTCTTATAGTCGCTGTCTGTGTAACTTGTGGTAGTAGACAAACGTTTTCTTAGTCTGTCAAACAAATGAGAAAAAGTTGAAATGGTGTTGTTTAAAAGTTGGCAATGCACCACTGTTTCTGTTAGCTTTCTTGTAGTATTTATCAGGGTTTTTGTGTTGCATCTTAATGTTTTCCAGTCATTTGGAAGTTTTAATCATGGAACAATTCCTGTTCTCGGATGGACCGAGGCTTGCCTCATTCAGAGGAATGATGATTACATCATCCCTGGAGCAGAGGGGAGTAACTCCCTGGCTTCCCTCACACACCTCGCTCCCTCTCTGTTTCTTTTTTCATCCTCCCTCTCAAACTAGTTTCTACCTCAGTCTTCCCACACCTCCCTCCTTGTGCTTTATGTCACTCTTACTGGAGGCTGTCTGTTGAGCTGTGGGATATCCTGGCCTCTGGCTTGCCCCATAATGTTAACCATTCACTTTAGCTGACATGGATCTGTAGGGCTTTTCTTCAGTAAAGTGCCTGTTTTGTTGGAGTGAAGCCTGTGCAAAAGTTAAAATGAGTGGACAAATTGATTAGGAGTATCCTTGTTTGATTTTCATTACGTTGAAGGTTTATGAGTAGTCAGGTTCACATTTTCTTGATTTGTGAGATCCAGCAATCCGGTGGTTCTCCTTACCACTGTGTTCTGAGAGAGAATCAATTAGTTGTTTTCCAAGCATGAAGCCTCAAAGTGTAGGTTTTCATTGTATATTATTATAAATACAGTCTTAAATGGTATAAATAGCCAATGCCATTATACAATTTATAACACAATATATAAATAGATAGATCAAATAAACTAAGCTAAACTAAGGATGTGTCTTTACCAGAACACACACATGCTACTGATCTTCCTGTGAGTAGAAAGTCATACGATTGTATGCGTAAACGTGTGTGTAGAACTGTCAGTTCCATACTGTGAGTAGGGTGAAACCTGAATTATTTAATCCCTCAATCCTGGTCATCTTTCATGGGATGATATGAATGTGAAACTTGTTTGAAAGGCTTCAGGGTCTGTGGTCGTCCATCTGCCTGCTCAGAGCTGCAGCTGTCCACTCCACAGGGCAGAGTGAGCTGTATATCATCACAAAGTAGACTGTGACATTGGGATATCTTTGGACAGAAGGGCTAGCAGATGTATATTCTAGTTTCACCTCATATGTCGGATTTAGAGACAAGATCCTTGTGGGTTAAGAGTGACCATGGTGGTCAAATTCACTCAGAAACATCTCTCAAGCAGGAAGTGAAGCCGACCTGCGTCCTGCCTCTATTTGTGTGGCTGTCCAAAGCTGTCGCCCTGACCAGTTGGTATCTATAGCCCTGGTCCAAGATGATAGGAATGGGCTCCTAACGGCCCACTGACTCGGACAACAATAGAGCTCCATGACCTCCAAGTTATGTTTAGAGCTGTACAGCCACCTTCAGAGCTGGCTTTTTTAAGACAGAGCAAAGTAGAGGGATGACGGTCCAGTGGGCCTGACATCATCTTTGTGTCTCCTATTTTTTACCGTACATTTGTTCACTAATCCACCTGTCCATCCATCAATTACATTCTCCTTTGCTACCACCTTGAATATCATAAAGCCGAAATCTTAAATTGTGTATCCAGCGATGTTCTTGTTCATCACTGGGGTCAGCTCAGTCAGGTTCATCCACGGTTGAGATGCTGACATTTGAATTCATACAATCATACACTGCACAAGTTTGATTTTCTTTTGAGCACTGTTGAAATAAGTGGTATTTATTGGTCTGTAATGTTGATTGTGTTTTATCTCCTCCTACAGGGGTGATCAGCCAGTGGCAAAGTGAGTCTAAGGAGCGTGTCATCTCGCTCGTCCTCACCCACCTCCCGCTGCTCAAACCTGGTAATGTTGAAGCCAAGGGCGAGTACATGCGCCTGCTACCACGCATCCTGGCCCACACCATCGAGCATGGCCGCCACCTTGAGGAGTCTCGCCAGCTCCTTTCTTACGCCCTCATCCACCCTGCCACCTCCCTGGAAGACCGCTCCGCCCTGGCACTCTGGCTCAACCACCTGGAGGAGAGGGCTGCTGCCCGGGGAGACTCACTGGAAAGGCCTCCTCCTTCAGGGCCGCACCACCACCACCACCAGTCCACGCCTCCATCCACCCTCTCTTCATCAGGATCCTCCTCCTCCACGAACACCTCTTCATCAGGCAACCTCTACTCCTTACATCACCAACAGCGCTACGGCTCAGACGACCGCCTAAATGGGTGGCAGAGCTCTAGGGATTCAGGGCTGAGCGGAGGCTGGCATCAGCAGCAGCAGGGCTGTGAGAACGGGCACCTCCTTCTTTACCCATCATCCTCTGTGCCGACAACCATCAACACGGTTGGAACTGGTGGAGGCGGTACCACTAGTAAGTGAAGTTTCCTCTGGCCTTTGTGCCTTGCACTGTATTCAGCCAATTTCTGCCACAACTTTTCAAAATGTGATAAAATTATAAGAATAGACTCATATAATGTAGTAATATGAACATATGAAATGAGCACCAGCATCTCTAACTCCATTATGGCATTCTCATTGCTTCTTCCCACCTTTTTTTCCTTCTTTTAAGCAATGCATTTGTCGCCCTTATCCAAACACTTGTCATGTTTTCATCAGGTGTCATGGGTATCTAAAGGGGTTGACAGACATTAGGTATGATAGTAGATGACATAGAGGGTTGTGCAATACAGACCTAAAATAATATCTGGATATTACAGGGTATTTTGTGTGATAACAAAATTATTGACGATATGTCAAAATAGGCCTAATGAAAAATATTTTATTATTCATTTCAAGAACATATAATAAAAAGCAAAATAAGTGTTATAGTGTTATATATCAGTATAAACGTAACAGTTTGCCTTTAAAATATTCAGGAAAAACAAAGAAGTGCACATGTAAACGGTTACCAAAGTTACCCTTCTTTTAACCTCCATAATATAATAATGTGTATTATTATTTTGTATGCTCTGCCATTTATCCTCTACTCTTTCTGCTGAAACTTGTGTCCCTCAACGCTGACCATCAGCACAACACACACACACACACACACACACACACACACACACACACACATTTACACATATTACGTGTTTTGACGAGCTACACATAGGCTTACATTACGATAAAATGACCTGGCGATGCCAATGCACGTATAGTAATGTATAGTACCAGAGGATCGCTGACTGAGTTTACTCAAGTCAGTAAAAGGGTCCTGTTCCACACTTATCTATTGCTGTGCGTAACAATATGACTTCATTACGTCAACAAGTTGCAAAAATTGCCAAAATGTCACATAATTTTATTTTGGCTACACACCTGACACTATCTTTTTAAGATTCTGGATTCAAAAGCACAAACCCTTTCACAATTATTTTACTTTACTTACTTTATTTTTTCCGATGTGAAATAGGCTACTTTTCAACCCCAGACTGACTTGTGTACTTCTAAATTCAAGGTGATTAAAACCCCTACTCTGTACGAGAACACATCAGTGATTACAGCCACCTACTCTGGGCTGGCCTGATGATAGCTTCTCTGTCTGGGGTGACCACCTGATTGCCCGCACCAATACAACATTTGACACTAGGGTCTCGAAGCTTAGTTAGTTAAAATTATTTTGATATGCTTGATTTGATAATAATATAAATAATAATAATAATTGACAATAAGCACAAACAACATCTGCATAGCATTTGGCAGAACAACAAGTACAAAGCACATTTAAATTCAGTTCAAATGCTGATTTCATTAAAATTCCATTAAAGACGCTCTTAACACACAAAGTGCAAACAAAACTTACCAAACACACTAAATACATTCTGAACACACTAAATAGACTCTGCACTGTAAATATCCTAAACTCTGAACAACCCAACCAAACAGCAACTACGGAGGCTGTGTGAGTTGGAAGACGACACACAGAGAGGGCAGGGCTGTTGAAATTGAACATAACTATGGTCAGAGCAAGATATTTCCAGACAAGAATGCAAGGGCTCTGTGTTTTTTTTCTTCTGGGAGATGAAAGAAACAGCTGAGGGTTTATAAATAAAGACACATTTAAAGCCCTGCTCACTGCTCCAAGAAAGATCCTCTTGTATTTTTGACTGCTAGCACCTCTGGTCCCACACAAAAGACCTCAGGATTTCACAACTGATAAACTAGAGTTACCAGAGCCACCCGCACAGGATTGGTGGACACAGTGAGCAGATGCTTTTCTCAACTAATGAAAGTGAGTGTTAAAGAATTGATGTGTGGATATTTAGTCAGATGAAGTCAAGTATCAAAATGTGTATCACAAAGCAATGAATGAAGTTATCATTTTGATTAATAGATATCCAACATTGCAACAAATTCCTGTTACTATAAGTCAGCCACCATGCAATCAGCCCACCCTCCCCCGACTCTTTGTGTTCATCTGGTCATGATGGTGATTACAGGAGTATAATTGTCCAGCCACATCAACCTGTGTGCCACTGACACCACATCCTGTTGACCCCCCCCCCCCCCCCCCCCATACTCTCAGCCGTAGTCCTAGCCACAGCAGCACATACCACCCATCCTTTCCCTTGTAAGGCAGCCTTTGTGGGAGACTGTATTTAGGGAAAATGGCTAATATTTAGGGACTGGAACTTGTAATGTTAGCTGGGCACCTATTTTAAACGGGGCCCATGAAGTCCTATACATAGCGCCAACAGTAAGAGGACCGCATATAGGAGGAGGAGGAGGAGGAGGAGAGAGCCTGGTGGCAGTTTACCCCGTCAGAGAAGCGACACCAAAAAGCTCTCTGGCTCTCCACCTTTTCATTCTGTTTACCTCCTTCGCAAGGAAGAATCAGTGATGTTCCATCATGAATCCTGAGGTGCACAGATTTCAATTATTAATAGAGAAATAAAGTGAGAGAAGAAGATGGAGAAAAAAAGAAGAAAGGTTTACCATAGTGATAGATTTAAGAATATCAAAAGTCTGTTTGAGAGATGTAGTTTACTAATGTCACAATGTCAGCAGTTGCAGACAAACAAGATATCAGGAGAGTTTTGTGTGTCCACTGTCTGGCAGATGCAGCCTCCTCCCTCCAGCTGTCTCTATTTAACTCACAAACAAATAATGTTTTTTAATTTCACATATGAGCTAGTTTTAAAAGTAAAGCTGTGGGGATCTAATATATTATAAGATAAGAAATTGTGCAGTTACTATATGCAAGTCTGAAAATGTGGAGGAACAATTCTAAGTATTTGAACGTCGACCGAAGAGTGTAAATGTTGTTGTTAAAACAAACACATTTCCTCTTCTTTTTTTTTATCATATTAATCTAAAATTACAGATCCATCAAAAACGTCCTGTCACTGGACATCTTTATCTGATTAGTCTGTGAATGCACAGAGATACTTGGATATATACGGTATAATAGAAAGATAACAACATGAACATTTAATTAATTTAATTGATATACCTAAATTACATTATATACCAAATGTGATATATCGTATCATTTGGTAATATTTTACTCGTTTGGTTGTTGTCACCAAACGTACTTTATGTGATGTAAGATTCAGGCAAACAACAATTATTGATTCAATATGAAATTTTAATTAACACAGATATACACTATTGTGTGTAAGAAAGATGTAGGGATGCCCTGATATTTAAGTGAAAATACAATCATTTATATCCCAATTATTTGAATTGTGTGTTTGTATGCAAATAACCACTATAAATGCACAATAACAAAGTAAAAGGATGGATTTAGAATTTTTCGGGTTGGTTGAAATTGCTTTTTGGGACGGTGGTGAAAAAGGTTAGTCTGGAGAGGTGTATACCAGCTGCAATAACAAAAGAACAAACAAAAAGATTAGTAACAGCCGATATGGCTCATTGATGAATGGCAATCGGTATCGGTGGCAAAAATGTGATCGGGGCTCATCGGGTCCCATTTGGTATATTGTTTAAAGCTCAATCTTTACATTAGTGTTGCTGTAATCACATGAATATTGTGTTGAGAAACAGCAAAATCACGTCATGTGTTAAGTGTTTTTAAATACAGTATTGAGTGAACAGTGTTTTTTTCCAGTACGATTTCTTCTTGGCCAAGCTCTGTCTAACAGCCTACACCTACCTGACTAGTCTTATTGTTGTCTTGTAGTCCTGACGAGTGGAGGTGGCAGCCAGCAGCACAGTCCCCTGAAGCGCTCCGTGTCCCTCACGCCTCCCATGAGTGGCCCCAGCAACCAGCCTCTGGGCCACGTCTGGCTGTCCCAAGAGGACCTACGGACCGCTAGAGGCCCAGCCCCAGACCACGCACCTCTCTCACCCCAGAGCAGCATTGCGTCCTCGGGCAGCGGAGGCAGTGAGCATCTAGAGGATGCTGTTTTAGGAGGAGGTTCAGGTCTGCATCGCAGTTCCTTCCACGATGAGGGCAGCGGCATGAGGGGTGTGTATGAATGACCAGTGAACAGTTGGTAGTAAAGTTTAGTATTACTGATTATCACGTCTTCCTAAGATCATACTGTGAAGAGATAATTACATTCAGATATTGTGGTTCACTCTTGAGAGAGTGGTGCAGCCCATTAAAGTGAATGCCAATGGCTGAGTCACACACTCTGTTGAAATGCACAAGATATATATATATATATATATATATTATTATTTTCCCCCCGACTTTTTAAACAGTGTTGTTCAGATATACTATGGCCACTTTCCCTTGGAAAGAATCACTGCGTGGAAAAGCGCTGCCTTTTACAACAAAACTACAATCGGCGAGTAGAGGCCACTAGTCGTCTTCTTTGTCTTATTTTAAGATAATTCTACCAAGATATTACAATTAAAATCCCTAAATGCTGTGTTTAGAGAATGGACTGGGAAGTAAAACTGAATGGTTTAATGCTTGATGACATTCTGAGATAATTCAGGAGGAATGAAAAACCTAATATATGGATGTAGGCTTCTCTTTTAGACACAAGTGTCTAACAGGGAGACAGACATGACCTGTTCGATGGAGAAACGCATATGACTGTGTGTGCCTTACAGGCGTTCAGCTAGCAGATCTGACAAGTTGTTGATCCAGTCAGAGCAGTTTGTCAGGGAAAGCAGAGGCCAAAGCTGCCGACCCCAGAAAACTTACTCTGAGGCTATAGCTGTCTGCGCTGGAGTTAAATCTTTCAAGTAGCCTCTGTCTTTGTTTTTCTTTTACATAAATGTTTCATGTTGTCATGCAGCTAAACAGGAAAGCAATGCTTACATTTGTCATTGACAACCACAAGAGAACAAGTTACCATTTGTCAATGATCCTTCAGAGGAAAATGTTGACACCATTTTTTAGTTGTCTGTCAGAGAAGACTGCGCAGGGTGTCAAGTATCAGGAGGTAGAATAAGGTTTACAGAGCATTGACTTCGAATGAATTTTGAAAATATGTGTCACAAACCCATCTGAATGAAGTATTGTGGTGCTGCAGGGTTTTCCCGGCCTGCAAATCTTATTCTACAGACTTAAGAAAAAATCTTTGTTTGGTACATATTCTTGCAAAAAAAATCACGTTGTTATATTTTTCAATAAAATGACGCAAAAATTATAATTTGCTCCAATATTGTCAATCATATCGCAATTGCAATATCAACAAAAAATAATCACAATTTTCCCAAATCGTTCAGCCCTGCTTCCTTTGCCAATTATTTTGTTTTGTTCATCACACTCTTGATTTTTATTATCCATTATTCGGCTCAATCAAACAACTGTCTAATTGTCATCAAACACTCAGACGAAGTCTGCATTAGTTTACTGGAAGGTCGAGTTCCCCTGCTTTCAATGACACCAAACCGTGTGGGATGGGAAGACCAGTGTCCATATAGTTCCCGTCATAAAAGTTCCTGTTTGCTCTCAGAGCTTTTGCAGGTCAAAGTGAGTCCTCAGATAAATACAGGGCAGCAGATTAACAAAGGAAACATACCATGACATGTGTAAATACAGAAAACAAAGGAGAAACATACATTTACAGTGTCTATGTGTTCTCTTCTGAGTTGCAGAAAAGGGACTCTTTGTTTGTACTGCAGTTATAAACTTACACCACCAGCACCAGGTTTCACTCTAAACTGCAAATGAAAACAAAGATGTCTCAACAACTAGCAGCTACCTAACACTCTCAGCAGTTTGAATGTGGAGTTTTGACAAGCTCAGCATTAGTGATTGTCTCAATAAACAACAGATCAGTAATAATTAGATTTGTTGATATTTCTGCCAATAGCATGTCTTTCTAAATGCTTACATTTTAGGTTGATTTAATCTCACATTTATATATTCAATACATACACATTTGCCTGAAAATGTTATCTTTTGTGCTCAAGATATATTACTATGAGAAACATTAAACGAATGGATGTGCATATTTGTTTTACCAACCTATATACCATCTGGATGTAATACTAATCTTAAATTATGTTAAGGTTGATATCCAAAGATGTATATTATTACTTTTCTCTTTTGCAGATTATTTGTAAAGTTTTAAAATGTATTTATATATTTATTTTAATTTCTTATCTATGGTGTATTTGTATTGACAACAAAGAAAAACCATGTAGGTTGTATGTTGTCTGCTGCAGTGATAATGTAAGAAATCAGCTGCCCATGGAAATTATTATTATAATTATAAGTTGTTTTTTGCCCCACAGATGTTCCTGCTTGGCTGAAGAGTCTCCGTCTCCATAAGTATGCCGCTCTCTTCTCCACAATGACCTACGATGAGATGATGTCACTGACTGAAGAACAACTTGAGGCACAGGTTTTTATATATTTACACACATGCACACATAAACAGTGAGTTTCAATTTAAAATGTAAAAAGAATAACAACTTTACATGGGATAAGTAGTTGCAGTGTACTTTCTATTCTATTCACGGATGTAAGTTGTGAAAAGTGGCTAAACTGATTCAGTCAACATTAGCAAACAAAAATAAAGATTATGCTAATACGCCAATTTGGAAATTGACATTTCTATGCAGTGTAATACTTTTTGAAACATTTCAGAGTGTAGTTCTGGTACATGTGGGGCAGACGATAAGGGCAGAAACGAGTACTAGTATTGAATAAAAAGGAAATATCTTTAAATGATGTTCACCAGTTTTAAGCCATCTTTGTTTGGAAAAGGGATGTAATGATGTAACTAGCTTTTGGTCAAGTTGATACTGTTGGTACTAATGTAGCGATTGATGTGCTTGTACTTTAAGACGTTGACTTTATTCTGAAACAGAGGATGCAGCTAAAATTAACACAGCTCACCGGGAAGCTGTATACTTCCTCCAGGTGCAGCTTACTCTTTCTCTATCTGATCCTAACATAATGTAACGAACAATAGATTCAATATACTGCTATTGACTTAATCAGTTCTTCATGGGACATGTGAGGAATCAGTGATCGCCATTTCTGCCCCCTCAACCAAAGATGAGCAGATTAGTTATTTCTCTCAAACCTTCACTGGCTGTGTCTCCTGCTGTTACATTTTCCTCCCTGTTGTTGAAAGATAACTAGCGGGCAATGTTCAAAGAACCTTCACACCCTGTGTTTGCACAGTTCCCATCTCTTTATCTCACAGAAAAGCTGTCTTGTCTTTTAGATCAGTATTTTGATAATGAGCAAAGAGATGTTTGACACAAAACTATTTCTTCCAACAGAAGGTCACTAAAGGAGCAAGACACAAGATCGTTATCAGCATTCTGAAGCTCAAAGACAGGCAGAACCTACTTCGCAGCTTGGAAAAGGTCAGTGACTGAACACCACATGCTCTTCTTCTTCTCCTCTTCAATAAGATCTCAGAAAGATTCTGGTCCGACCTGAAATTACTTGAATTTGGGAGTCCTGTTGAATTTTTTTTATTTGTGATTGATCTTACAACCTTAGTGGACACCACCTCTCTTTTCCTGTGGGTTTGTGAGCCAGAGTCAGAAGGGTGGCCGTTCTGAGTCGGTGTTATGTATCTGAGATAGCAGCTAAGGGAACACCTAATCCAGGAAGGAGAGTTTTGGGCTCCGAATTTAAACCCATCCGCCTCCCCCACCCCTCAGCCCTCCATTCAGCTTTCAAAGCAAGACAATGGAGCTCAAGGGCACATCACAGGAGGGACTTCTTGGGCCAGCTAAATTCAGGCTTAACCTTTTCACCAACGCTTCATTTAAAATGTGTTACCGCTGCATTGGTAGGGCTAGGGAAACTAGACACCTGTTGCTTGGTATTTTGGGTTTACACAGACTCATGTAGAGTGCTGCTGCGTGAAGGCTGGGAGGGAGGCATATATGATGCACGTGGACACAAGTAGCAAAGGAAAACCGCATGTATTTATTTTTGGTATTACTTTATTCTCTGCTCTATCACATGGTAGTGTGGTAAGGGATCCCTCTCTGTTAGTCTGTTAATATTCAACATGTTGGTCAAAAGTAACGGATTAGTCTTGTATGATTGTGTTACATTTTTGTGTAATACGGTTTTTCTGATCTGCTCCTCCATAACTCTCCATGCCTTCCCTCCCTCTTCCTCTGTCTTATCATTTGCCGCCACTAGGATGTGTTGGAGGGCAGTAATCTGCGCTCCCCGCTGCAGGAGCTCCACCAGATGATCATGACGCCTATCAAGGCTTTCATTGGTGGCGAGGAGGCCTCCTTGCAGCGCTCCCTGCTGAGCCCTGAGGGCAAGAGCGCAGCACCTGGCTCCCACCTGACGGGGGTTGGCGGAGGGGAGGCTGAGTCGGGTGCAACCATCATCGCCGAGGGGGATCTACCTGGTCAGTTCACTCGTGTCATGGGCAAAGGTGAGCTGCATGTACCAGCACTCAGTTGAGATTGCTTTCATTGAATGAGAGAGATTTTGTTTCATTTCAATGTCCATCCTCCTCAGTTTGTACCCAGCTACTGGTGTCGAGGTCAGACGAGGACAACATCAGCTCCTACCTACAACTCATCGACAAGTGCCTTATACATGAGGTACCTAGAAAGAAACGGCACATAATAAATACAGGATTCAGTGAATTATTTATAATGTCCCACACATTGACGTCTGATTTCATCATTATTTTTAACTGATGGTTATCGTTAATGCATCTGAGATTTATTATCAGAACATAATATTTAATGAACACATAATAGGTCTACCCTTACTACTTTTACTATGTACATGCATACAGAACTGATTCCCTGTTAACTGTATACAAATACAATCTTAGTCTAATTATTAACAGTTTAGGCCCCCGCAGAAAATTTTACAAAATTGTTAAGTTGAGAGAATTCATCAATTTAATAATTTAAGTTTGAGTTAATTATCGGTTTCATTATGTTATAATATACATGTGCATTTTGCATTATTATGCTTTAGATCTACTCTTATGTGAAGGAGAGTTTTGGATCATTTGTTGCAACACAATGTACCTGAAAATCCTCAGCCATGCTCTTCACTAGTCATGCCTCATTTAAATCCTGAATCGTACTCCCTGTTCTCCCCTCCCCTCCCCCTCCCTGTCAGTCCTTCACTGAGACGCAGAAAAAGAGGCTGTTGTCATGGAAACAACAGGTCCAGAGGCTCTTCCGGTCCATTCCAAGGAAAACCCTCCTCGACATAGCAGGGTACCGACCGCAGAGGAGGTAAACACACAGACATACAGTAGCTTTAATTTTCTAGGTTTTACTGGCTCTGATGAAAACACTTTAAATCGAAAGTCACTTTAACTTTTATAAAACAGTCCGAAAAATCCAGGTTTACATACACCTAGAAACAAAACATTAATGCTAGTGCTAAATGTAGTAAGTATGACAAACACTTTTCATGAAGTTCACTGATTCATCGTTTTATTTCCTTTGTTGACTTGTATAGAAAAAAAGCATAAATGTAGACTAACAAGATAAGTGAGTTAGAGAAGGATTTATTAAATTATTACTATTACTATTACTATTACTACATTCAGATTAGAGTATCTACTTAACTTATCCTGATCCTTTTGGTCTGACTGTTTAGCTCATTATTTGTGAACCTTAGTAAATGCATAACTTCTCCTTTGTTTACACATGCTCCTATGATCAGGAACTCAACCGGTGCTTACTTGTATTTCTTTTTTTTCCTGCTGCAGCCGTTTTGGCCAGTCGAACTCTCTCCCCACCGCTGGCTGTGTTGGGGGCAGCGTGTCGGCCAGGAGGAGCCTTCGCCAGTTCCAGATGCCCTCCAGGAGTTTGCCTGGTGCCAGGCTGGGCCTGCTGGGCAGCGGGGGGCTGCTGGGACCCACACCTCGCAGCTCCAGCAGCACACCCACTGGTCCCAAGCAGGGAAGACAGGTGAGTGAATCCAGCAGGGAGTACTGGTATTAGAAAGCAACAGAGATCCAATTAGAGAGTTAAACTAGCAGGGTTGCCCGCCAAAGTTTCCTCATTATTCCTAGCGAGTGTTACTATTTATTAGTATATCTTTACTATACATATTTTAGTATTTGTGACGCTAAAATGGTAAGAGTCAAGTCATTATTGTTATACTAGCATATGGCATGGCGTTTCTTTCTGTAAATGTTTTAGGGCTACAACAAATGATAATTTTCATCATCGATTGTATCTGTAGATTACATTATTATTAAAAAATAAACTGCCCATCACTATTTCCCAGAGCTTTAGGTGACTTTTTCAAATTGTTTTTTCTGTCAGGCTAACGGTCCAAAGAAAAAACAGAAATCTTGCAACCAGAAAATGTTTTGCATTTGTTTTTAAACAAATAAACGATTAATTGTTTCAGGCGAAACTGTTTAAAAATGTATGGTTTGGTTCACTTCCACACAGAAATGGTTTACATGCTGAATAGATTTGTTTATTGTGTGTGTCATTACTTATTCCAGCATCAATTCAGGTGATTAGATGAGGGTGGGTAGTTTAGATCATTGGGTTTAATTTAAAAAAATTCTTGCATAGAAAGCCTTCGCTAAACTAATGGTATTGTCACGTGTGTATGTAGTGAATGCTGAATGGACTGCGCAGAGGAACATTTTGAAATGTGTAATAATACATTCCAGTATGTTTACAATAACCTGGGCAGCAAAATTCCTTCTTCAGCACATATTCTGCCTGAAATAGACTTTTTATTCCAAGATGAAAAAATGAGGGGTGAGGAAGAGGAGCAGCCGTGGTGTTTGGCGAATGAAGTGAGGTGGATGGAACTCGTAGTCAGGTCACCCCACATACCAGAGGCCCTGCGTCAGTGCCGAACACTGAAACAGGAGGAGCTGTGGAGCCGTTTCAGGCCCATCCTGGCACACTTTATTCTGGGTTGACCCAGTTCATTGGGAACCTCTCTCCTCCTCGCTCTCTCATCCCGTACAATGGGAGGAAATACCTCAGTTCCTCCTCCTCACGCTAGACCTTCTTGTGTGGGAGTGTAGTATGGATGTGTAGAGAGAGAGAGAGAGAGAGAGAGAGAGAGAGAGAGAGAGAGAGAGAGAGAGAGAGAGAGAGAGAGAGAGAGAGAGAGAGAGAGAGAGAGAGAGAGAGAGAGAGAGAGAGAGAGAGAAAAATAGTGGGAGGGAAATATATGAGTCATAGTTTGGGAGGGGTAGCTGTGGTGTTGGAGGAGGAGCAATGAGAGAGAGAGTGTGTTAGTCAGAGGCGGTGAGAACAGTGCACAGGAATTTCCTGTTTTTCCCTGGCCCGTGGCACAGCAGGGCCGCGAGGGGGGGGGTAAGAGAGAGAGACTTGAGGGGAGGGGCATGTGGTAGTGGTGTTTGGGGTATAATAGGCAGGTTACAATGAGGAATTCATGTGGTGAGCATCTGAGACTGTCATTAGGTGTGGGCCAGACATCCAGACAGGAGTGTGGGGGTGAAAATGTTAAAGAAGCTGTGGCCTTCATCTCACCAGACTTCTGTTAATCTTGCATATCTCATAAACCTGTTTGATCAGTGAAAGATTCAGCAATGTGTGAAATCAGTGATGTAGGGAATCCAAACATCCTCCTCATATGAAATTATTATATTGCCTTTTTAAATGTCAGTATTCAATTAACCAGGGTATCACAGATCATTAAAAAGTCTGAAGTTAGGGCATCCTGGTGGACAAGTGTTAGTTTCCAATAAATAAATAAAAAGTTTGACAATAGATAAAGTCTAAATGCGGCTTATTACTTTATTGTGTTTTAACTTTCTTAACTCACAAGGAACATTCAACATACACTATGCTGCCCAGACAAATATTGCATTTAATTTTTGCTTGATCTAGTAAATATTTTATAGATGATTTATATTTTCAAAAACAAAGTTGGTCTTGGATTCAGACAAAACTTTTGTTTGAGAAAAAAAAGGTTTGAAAAGTACATGTTTTAAATTCAAAATAATATAATTTAGTGACAACTTCAGATAACCTGATAATATGTATCCTGACATGCGTTATCTAAGCACAATTTCTATGTTAAATTTGCATTTTGAGAGCAGAAGCATTAGATCATAAGTGTTCAACTATGACACTAGTCATACAGAGGTGTTCGCATGTACAAGAAGTTCATTTAATGTTGTTGTTAAAATATTCTCCTCAGGGTCTCTGGTTTGCCAACCCTGGAGGAAGCAACAGTATGCCCAGCCGGACCCACAGCTCCGTGCAGAGGACCCGCTCCCTGCCGGTTCACACCACACCACAAACTATGGTCATGTTCCAACAATCCGGTAAGAAACAAAGGAACATTTTTTAATATTATTTATCGTTTTCAGTTTTCACGACCACTAAGATCCGGTAAAACCACTTGCTGTGGTGGTCTGGGATACATTTGACTACATATCATTTGTTGTGTAAACACCAATGAGTCTTGATGCTACCCCGAGAACAGGAAAACTTCAAAGCTGATGACGTTTTGACTACATTTTGTTCCTCCTTTTTCTCATCGGCAGTTAGTTCTCAAATCGCTCAAACTCTTTATTGCTCCCACATTATCAATGGCAGCAGAAGTGCATTACAGCCTCACATCTTCCGTTCTGGCCTGTCACAATAAAAGCCAGAGACACGACATAACTGCTTACCAGAAGGAACTTTAATTAACTCAGAGCTCATAGACAACTCAACAAAATAGCTCACAATGGCTTTTCCACGTCGTCTGAAAATGTAAAAAAAGATAATTGTGAAAGATTCATTCTAATTTGAGCTGCCGTGTCGTCACTCCTGAAACCCCACCCAGTATGGTCTCACCCTGAAAGCCCCCCACTCGCAGTGTCCACACAGGCTTGGGTCATGGTAACCATCGGCGCCAGTCGGAGTGACCTGTAGTAGCCTCTGCTGACTGGACTTTGTCCCACAGGAACAATGGACTGTAATAGGACAAGCTGGGATTTCCTCATCTCTTGTCACACACATACACATACACCAGAAATGTTCTCTTTTTAGAATGAAGAGGAAAAACATATTTTAAAAAAGCAGGAGGGAAGAGGGAAGTTAGAGGGAGAGAGGAGACTGTATGTGAGAGAGGAAGAGATAGAGGCAGGATGGGAGGAAAGAGTCAGAGGAGTCTCACAATGCGGCTCTTTGTGTAGCGAGGACATGGCTCCCTGGCCCACTTTCCTTCCCTTTTCTTTCTCTCCCTGAGTCACTCTCTTTCTTAACTTCCCCTCCCTCTTTCTCTCCCATCTCTTCTCCTTTGACAACTCTGCAGAGTCATGCACTCATAGCAGTCACCCTCAAGGGTGGCTACAGCTGGGTCTCGGCCAGAGTTAGTGATTTGAAAGGCTAGACCCCCCCTCACCTCCCACCCTCCTGACTCTGTGCATATATGTGCGATCTGTCTTTCTCTCTGCCAACAGATGGATAAAGAGACTTATTAAGTGAGACACAACAGATAAAATGAGGGGATGAAGAAGTGTGTGTGTGTGTGTGTGTGTGTAATATATTTTGGTTTGTGTTGCTGTAAGTCTGTGTATTGGGGGTGGAGGGGTGTTGGAGGGATTTGGAGCCTATAAATAGTCCAGTGTGGACTACTGGGCCTAACTCAGCTTTTCTCTCTGGCCACAAGAGATTTTCACTGCTCGGCGTGTGTTGAAGACTCGGCTAAGGAATAAATGGCTGGAAGGGTTGCTAGGCTGTACTGTGGCCCAAATTCAACCCCCCCAACACACACATACTGCCCCCTCCAACTTCAACCCAACCCTCAACAAAACAGTTCTCCACCCTGCTCACAGTTGAGGCCAAGACAGCCGACAGCAACTAGCACCTGAGAGTAAAAATAAATTAAAAAGTGGAGGCTTTAAGCCATGTGTAAAGTGTGATTTATGCGATGAGCAACCATGAATAATATTTAAATATTTTGACTTTATTTTAATTTTAATAATGTTACTAGTTGGACACTCGGAGGTGAAGGAATATTTTCAGTATTGATTAATCTGCCATTTTTATTTCCCAATGAATTGTTTGGTCTATGAAATGTTAATGCGCAAGCTGGCATCTTGAAACTGCTTGTTTTTGTCTAAACATCAGTTAAAAACTAAAAGGTATTCTCATGTGAGAATTTGTTATCTGTAAATGTTTGAAAAATGACTGAAATGATTAATCGGTTATTAAAATAGTGGCCAATACATTTTCCGTCAAATCATCAATTAATCAACTAATCCTTTTTGCTCTAACCAATTTCATACGTGTACTTCTATATGCATCCTCTTTGGCAAAGTAGGCTTTGCTTGACATTACATAAAAGTAATTTCCCTACAGTGTTAAGCAGTGCCGCTACACATTATACATTATTGTTGGTTTTTTTTAGCTTTGGCACCACAAATAAAGGCATCAACCAATCAGGTTGACACCAACGACAAATGGACGCTCCGTAGTCCGAAACAAAACGGCAATTGTATTACTCCTTTTCACTAATTAAAATGATATTATATATTACCATGCAGCAAAGAACCTCAATCCCATTACGTTATTTTGAATATGTAAATGTTGTACCCAATCCTGTCTCGACCGCTACACACACAGAGAAAGTGACAGAAGACGCCATGCCCCTGCAGTCATTGTTTTGATGTATCATGAGTCTCAGTGCGGGAGTTAACAGTGTGGTATAATC
This sequence comes from Cottoperca gobio, assembly GCF_900634415.1. Lineage (NCBI taxonomy): Eukaryota > Metazoa > Chordata > Actinopteri > Perciformes > Bovichtidae > Cottoperca > Cottoperca gobio. The sequence goes on from NC_041357.1 coordinate 8,352,558, forward strand.
TGATTATTGAGGCTGCACTCTGGATGAGTGGACGACATTGTCCCAGTGGACTGATCTGAATTCATTTCTTTTGTTGTTTGCCAACTCGTTGCCTGGTGCCGGGGGGAGGTTAAGCATTATTATTATTCAGTTAGATTATGATCAGAGGCCCTGGATTAAGAGTGTGTAAAGTCATTAAACTAATTTTTTGCAGCTTTTCAACACATGAGAAACTAGTGAACACTGATAACATCAATTCTGCTGTGGAGAGGATGGACTGTAGAAAATAATGAATCATTTGATTAAATCAAATTTCCTTCACCTGCTGAAACAGGTTCAGTGGCCATCATAATCAGGACATTTTGTTCACATCATCTGTTTAATATGAATATCATTTAATTATTAATACTGATGTTGCTTCATATTTGTGTTTGTTACTGTACAGATCTTCAACTACCGGTGACAGAGCCAGACATCAACAATCGCCTTGAGTCTCTGTGTCTGAGTATGACAGAGCACGCCTTGGGAGGTAACACAGTTTTTATTTGATCCTAATTATTAAACCCTAATACATAAAATACAGTTGTTCCAGAGATTAAAGTGGTTGAGAACACGTAAGGCTTCCCTCCTGTCAGTCTGTCTTTTACATTACATGAACACTGTGATGTTTAAGTGGATCACAGAGTATTGTCGTTCTTCACATCCCTCTGTACATGATTATCATATCGTCCAGGTGTCTGGTGACTGTCTGGCAGTGATGTCCACTGCAGAGTGCACGGTCTGTCCTTTCTGTACCAACTGGATTATCTCAGCTGTTGAGAATGAATCCACTTTGGTTCCTGGCTGCAGTGGCACAGTTTGATTTGAGAAATTAATTTAACCAGACAAGAAGGATAAACACACTTCCAAACTACTATAGGGATTTTTTTCTTCCACCTAGCTCAGGGGTTCTCAACGGGGGCGTTCAGAGGACGTCGGGGGGCGCTGGAAGCGTTCACGTGTCTTTGGGGGGCGTTTGTGTGTACGGCCCGCGAGGTAATTCATAAACACACGCAAAAAATGTACTCCAAAAAAATTAATCCAAATCTAGTCAGATATAGAATATAACCGGCGACTGACCGTTTTACCTGGCCACGCACGGTCAGGGTCCTTGAACACAACACGAGCGGAACATGTCATCACGTGGTCACATCATGTCAAAAACTGCAATATTAAACGAGACGGTCATTGACAACAGCGAACGCAGCATTGCGAGTGTAACAAAGAGAAAGGTTGATGTAGAATGTTCCAGGAGAAATGGACAAACGATTATTTCTTTGTGGAAGTAAAAGGCCAGTGTTGTGTGGACGTGCTTGCGGTCATGAGAAAGGCTCTCGAGCTGCATTACAGCACGAAACATGCCAAACTGCACGAGCTGAAAGGACGAGTTGAGTGTGTTTCAATAAAGTTAACATTGTGTGTTTTTAGACTTTTATTTTTATTTTGCTGAGCGATAAAGTGCTGCTTGAAAAACAAAAACAAGCGCCGTCCCCCTCAGCCACCACTGCTCGAAAGCATTAATGTTATTCCAAAGATACACCATGAATAAAACTAATCTGAATTAATGTTAACACTCTGGTCGGGACTTGGACCAGCAGCAGACGAGCTGCACTCTGGCTGCTCGTAGTAGCAGAGCTAACACCAGCAGAGCTAACACCAGCAGAGCTAACACCAGCAGAGCTAACACCAGCAGAGCTAACATCATCAGAGCTAACATCAGCAGAGCTAACACCAGCAGAGCTAACATCAGCAGAGCTAACACCAGCAGGGCTAACATCAGCAGAGCTAACACCAGCTGCTGCTAATTCAGGCTGTGTGTTTAAAAAACGCGGATATTTTCTGAACGTTGGGGTCAACGTCGCTCCATTTATAATTAATGTGTTGGATTTTTGACTTTTTTGCACTTTGTAGTTCTCTCCTCTCCTTTTCTTTCTCGTTTGTTTGCGAAGCAGAGAGAATGTCAATGTGCAAAGCAACGCCGTAAACACGGAAACGTGCACATAAATTAGATAAATAACATAAGCGTTTGGTTTATTTAATAAAAGAGCACATTTGGCGCTATATATTTATATTAAATATAATATAAATATATATAATATATAATAAATATATCAGACTTGTTGCTTTATGCTCGTTTATTGTTGGATCACTTAACGAGTGCAAATTGTTTCACATTTCTGAGGCTGCTGTGTTTAACACCGGTTACAGTTTGAATGTCTGACCGGTCTCTGATTGGCTGCAGTCTATGGCACAGATTAAAGTTTGAATCTTCTTACCGTTGCATTTGTTTAACACTCCTTAATAAAATGTCTGTGTTTGCTCCCTGGGTACATGGTGTATCAGGGCAATTGAAGGTAAAAACAACTTTAATAATATAATATTTATTATTATTTTGAAATTTTATTATGTAACTTCAATCTCAGAGAATTTGAGTTTTTATAATAACATAATATAGCCGCCTAATAATAAGAAAGATATTATAAGAATTGAAATACTAAATTAATATTATCAATATGTAAAATAAATTATAAATACTAAGAATAATAATTAGAATAAAATAAACAGCATAATAATCAACATTAGAATTCAGGGGAGACAAATGGGAAGCCTACATTTTATTTGATGGGGGCGGTAAGGGACCTGGATAATGGATAGGGGGGCGCTGGCCCAAAAAAGATTGAGAACCACTGATCTAGCTTGATGTAAAACATGTGACATATGTGAAATAATTGGCTTACTGCTTATTTTGATCATAATATGTCGTACAGCATATAAAAAAACACCACATGGACATGTTAACATGGTTAAAAACTTGATTTTCATTGGGGGTTTAAATAAATCTTTTAGCACCCTGAGCTTGTCCTCAAGGCGCCACAGTTATATTGTTGTCCAGACAGTACTGCACAGGTAGCAGACAGCCACCAGAAACTTGTAGTGTTTATATGCCACAGTATTGTGTTGTGTTTTTTTTTTTAAATAACCAAGCTTGCATACTCTGGTCTTACAGGCTTATCTGTGTATAATGTTGACATACCCGAACATAAACATGTAAGCAAGACACTTATGCTCTTTCTTCCATTTCTTTAGCTTTGGTCATAAAAGCTTCTGTTAAGGCCAGTATTTGGATCTGACTCGTCCAGAACCTTTGTGTAACGTTTAAAGCCAAAAACAAACAAAGTAATTTCAGTCAGTCAGTTAGTGAGTCATGTGTTACATATGTTACGTTAGTTGATCATAACACTGATCTTTCAGGCTGACTGCCCATTCTAACACTCAGTCAGTTCTCCTGTTTTGTGAACAATTTAAACTCTACAAATGTTTTGCCCATCAATAACTCCACACTAGTTGAAGCCTAAAGGTTTTTAAGATGTGTTATACTTGTTGGTCCAGTGTGGCCAAGCATGTCCAAAAGTCGATAAGTTTGAAATCTTACAGCAAGGTGAGTTCAGCTCAATAATGAAATACAATGTGAAGAGCCAGAGGACAACAGCTGGTTGTAGCTAAGCGGCAACCTCCAGGGCTAAAAAAAGAAGCCAATGCAGAAGTGCCTGGCTCCAAAAGTGAGTCAATTCCCATAGATTCCCATGTTAAAATACATCCCAGAACATTATTAAGGGCGTGGCCGTTTTGAGTGACAGGTGGGTGCCACCACCGGTCACTAGCCACTAGCTTTCTGCTCTGCTGCGTCCCCCGGGCCCGCCTCAGCTCCACTGACCTCTCTGCCCATTTTTGGATTAGCTGGGAGTTAGGCAGTATTGTCACTGCGAAGATGGCAACGTCTGGAGCGGCTCTTCAAAAACCTATGGGTGACGTCACAGAGACTGCGTCCATACTCTATACAGTCTGTTTTATGCCACTATCTCTCACTTGCAAATATAATCACAAAAAACTGCACTTTTGAAAACTATTTGAATTTTAAAATGCTGATCTCACATTTAGTGTGGTCTAGCTTTTGGGAAATTATTTACACTTGTTGATGTCAGACATCTGATGGTTTTATTTGATCTCTTTCTCAGTTATAATACCAGAGAGTAAATACAACCATTTTTCCGTTTTAGCATTTGGTATGGATGGCAAACTTATGAAAATGACCTAAAACATAAAAAGCACTTTTAATTCTATCAAAATGATAATGTAGTGGACATGGCCTGAGTCGAGTCATTCAGTGTGTGACCTGGCTTGTGCAGAATATTCACATACAGTGAATTTCAGTCAGGTTAAAGTCACTGCCAACCCCCCCCATCTCAAAACTCGACTGAGATGGAGACAGTGGGCCTCAGTGATCGGCGCAGAACGGTGGACAAGTGCTGCTTTGTGTGTTTGTGTGTGTTGGAGTAGGTTGTGTGTTTGGTGGAGAGCAGAACGAAAGAGTGCGTTAAACTGAAGAAAAACTCCTTTTTAATCAGAGTTTCGCCTTTTTCTCGTCTCTCACACCCAAACACCCAGCCAGCTGTGGTGAGCTTCACAAAACATAACTTAGTAGCTAAATCCAGACCAGCTACAGGAGTTGAACCAAAACACAATGTTTCATGGGTACAAGGAAAAGGGTGTTAACATTTTTTATGCAGTAGATTCTGTATTCTTTGCCGCGCTATTCAACAAGAGCTTGCAGTGACATTAACCTGCCCTTTCACTATCATGATGGAATAAAATTCCCCCAGTGCGTAGCTTGATAACATTTTCCTCTTCAGCCACACCAGAGGCAACAGCTGTCAGACTGTTGTTTTCCTCTGAAAGGCTCTATCAGTATTTTTACAGATGTGTTGTTCTCCCACCATGACAGTGTGGGCTCTGGCCCCTCACTGTTCACCAAGTCAAGAAATGCTTTAGGCCTTCTTTACAAACACTTGATCACTACTGCTCTTCAAATCAGATGAAGTTTTATTCATATAGTGCATATAATAAATAATCTATAGTCCCAGGACATTAACAAAAGTGGTCAGGAACAATATTGAGTCATGAAGAAAGCCAGGAACAAGACGAGCAGCACCGTGAAGTATAGTCGACAGGAGAAATACATTTTATATGTGTTAGAATTCAATTATATGCAAACTGTGGTAGAAATGAGTTTCTTCCATTTTTCTTAAACCTTTCATAGCAAATTTGAGGACACATTTTTGCCTTCTTACCATTGACTGGTACAGTTCTGTTTTCATAAGGACCCTTAAATCTACATCCTCACTGTGATAACACTGAGCCTATCTGAGGGTGCTGATGAAGTTTAACTCTAACGCCTTTTCTTCTCTCTGCCGTTCCTCTTCAGACGGGGCTGACCGCACATCAACAATATGAAACGAAGACCTGAGTGAGAGCAGTAGGACGGCGCAGGTTCACGGGGCTCTCTCACGATAAGTCACCTCGAGGTCACCAGCCCTCCTGTCCCCTCTCCCTGTAGCCAATGGTAGAGCTCAACCAAAGGATCGGGAGGGATCCAAGAAACACAAGAGAGCCGATCATTGAACGGCTAACACAAGCTATCACATTGGCACCGTCCATCGGGTCGGAAAAAAACACACTTCCTGCTCCGCCAGCATGCTCACAGTCAGCTGCATCTGGGTGAGGAAAAAGAGAAAAAGCATTGAACACGGCCTGGACAGTGTGCGAACAGTGCCCCTCCCCCCTCGGGGAGGCCAGAGGCCGTACTGCAGTCCAGCAGAAGGGAGGCGCTGGCCTGTGGATCAGGGCCCAGTGAGACTGAGGCCCTTTCCCTTTCCGTACTCCCTCTGACCCCCTGCACATTGACCACAGCTTGTGGCATTCTTCAAATCCATAACAGTACCTCAGACCCAAAAACAAAACGAGACGAGCAGAGCTAGAAGGAAGTTTGGGATTTCTTTGACTGTTTTCAGTGAGGACTGAGCGTCCAGAGAGGAGGCATGTAGAGCTGGGAAAGTCCTCATGCTCAGTATTGGGTGGCAAAAACAAAAAAAATCTTTTATTTGTATTGTATGTATTTATTGTTTACATAATGATGCTACTTTCAAAGGGTACAGAAACATGTATGAATTTCAGGTATGAATCGTTAAATATTCTGTAAAGCCTTGGCTGTCTACCAGCTTTACGTCCCACAAGTAGCCATCACGCTAGTTTACAACCAACGTGCTTATTCTTTATTTTAGCAGCCAACAGCAAAGACGTGTTGGCTTGAACATTTACCAAGAGAGAGAAGGACAGAGGGAAGGAGAGAGAGCAGATGTGTGAAGAGGAACAAGAAGGACACAGAAAGTAGTAGATGAAAGAGTCAAGCTGAGGTGATACTGGAAAGGGAAGCGGATGTTTAAAGGAGAAAGACACCAGAGGCAGGACCTTTGATGGGCTGAAGTTGACAGAGGAAGATGACGTCATGTCTGTTCATGTGAGTGAGTGAGTGTAGGAGGAAGTGAGTTTGGCACCGGTCAGTTACATATTGTTTATCCACAGCATGTACTGTATGAACTCTTTTGAATTCAGAGCCTTTGTAGGCACGATACATTGAAAATGTATGGGTTTTTATACACGGAAATGGGAGATTAATATCAGTGGGATTCGTCTGCATGTTCAGATACTGGGTTTAGTTTGTTTTTTAAAGCAGGGTGATATGCTTAAGCTGCATGTTACAACTAACTATTTTTCTTGGAGGAAAGGAACATTTTTGGAGAAGTTGGCAGAAAAAAGAAAAAAAAACAGGAGGTCTATTTGGTTTCCACTCAGACAACATTCGAGAAATCACACTCTTGTAGATCCATGAAGGGTAGTTTTCCCAGAGATTGTCTCATTAGCGCTTACCTCCACCTGCTGGCCAAACACAGTCACGGCAGGGCAGATGCTGAAGTCCATGGACATGCTGGCAGATCATTGATAAAACATTTATGAGCATTATTTGGGGAGATATCAGTGCTGTAAGAATAATCTGTGTAACATGGTCTTCTGTCTGCTCTGTCATTACAGGCCTTTTATGGAATTTATTTTCTTTCTCTTTTTTTTAATTCTGAATAATGGCTATTTTGTGTCTTAATATCTATCCTCAGTTTATTGTGTCTGAAATACAGACTTTATAAGAACAGGTTTATATTGAAATAAGCTGGTTAGAAAACTCTCCTCTGTGCCGCTTTCAACCGAGCATGTGCGCCGAGAGTCCTGACCCCTGAACGGCCATCATCAAGGATTATTGATTATTATTGTTTAGTTTCCTTTTTTAGTTTGTTCTATTCTATAGTACTTCCTTTGTATCCTGCACTTGATATGATAATGTGATACACTAAAATCCAAACGTTCAAGGCTCAAGCAACAGTTTTGTCTTTTGGAGTCGGATCAAATGGAGCAGAATGAGGAGACGAGATTGACGCTCGACTTCAGAGCTTCAGTGTCAGTGAAAGGACAAAAGTCGAGCAGTAGAACCACCTCAGGTGGAAGGAAAGCAGAGAGGAAAGAGCGTCTGACGTCTTGATTTCTGTTTGTCTGACGGTGGATGTTGGAGATGAATATACTTTTTCATGTCACGCACAATTTAAAGGACCCCACCAGTGTTTGTGCATGTTTTGGCTCATTTAGTACTATTTTAATGCATATTACATAACTATTGTAATTCTCGTTTTATCTTTTTATGTTTTTCCAACCTTCCAGGTTCACAGACACAAACGCAGCTTTCAATTCATTTTTATTATGGTATTAAATTGAAGTTTTTACACTTACCTGAGAAAGTTAATAACAAAAATGTGGACAAAAATAAAAACAGGCAACTTCTCATGTAGGCTTCGACTCTAGGCAAGCAGTTTCGAAAAATAATATAAACTACTGGCTACCTACAAGTTTGGAGAAACAATATAGGAAACTAAAACCTTACAGTACGCTTTTATAAATAAATCAATTCAGTGTGGGACTTGGTAAAGAGCTAAAACATGCAGAAAATCTGTGATGGTGCCTCATTGTGACGTCTGGAGCCCAAACTGCCGCCTTGATTGGTTCAATGCGGCTTCAGATCCGGTGATGGTGGCTTGAAACAGCCGTCTGGATCAGTGCTCACACAGCACAAAAATAGTGTTTGTGTGTTCGTGACAACACAGCACACTTCAAATTTTTTGCCTCAGTGTCGCAATCGTTGTGTGTTTTCTGCTCTCATACTTTGAGTCTGTAAGAGCCAATCGACGTCGTTTGTGAGCGAAGATGAAGATTCCACCAAAAATGAATGTGACATGAACTGATGTTACACCTTTTTATTTTTCTGAGGCTCCTCACTGAGAAGCGTCATTGTGTCTCATCGTAGACTTTCAGTGTCACTGCCATATGAATCAGTACTTAAAGTAGATGCAATTATTTATTCTTTTTTTCATAATTTTTGCAGAGGTGATACTTTTACTCATTTAGGTGTATTATTATTTAAAGTACCATATGTATTAACATGTTATGGCTGGTGACCATACGTACATCTCAAATATTAACATAGTTATTGTTGACTTTGACTATTTTCTTCAATTATTTGTTGTTGCTGTTGTTGAACTATAATCTTGTTTGTATCTATCAGTGTCATGTTGAGATTGTTTTCATGTGAAGCTTCGCTGTCTGAGCACAACCGAGAGCAGCTGCCGGTCCGTCACAGATACATCGATGCATGTTCGGTTACAAAATTCACGTCAGACGAGCTGTCAGCAAAAAAAACAGCAGTGTGTTGTTGTAGTCTTTGGCAGGCCAGGAAGTAGACTGGCTCATTCTGATCTGGAGTCTGAACTTGGTGCTGTGGGCGTGTTACCACCTAACTGTATGGAGTGGGAGAGATGAAAACTGTAGGTTTCAATGTATGTTACTTTAAAGGACATGGTTGGTATTAATCTATATTTGTCTTATTGACAACAAATCCCACGAAAAGACCAAATTCAACAGTGTGTTAGTCCGTCTGTCACTACTTTCTGACTTCTCTTCCCTGTCTTTGGCACTCGACACCAAGATCTTCAAAGTGCATAGTTTCATTTTTAAAACCGCTCAGTAACTTTAGAAAACAGCTGGGCACTGTAGTTTTTATCAAACAGAAAGAAGTGCATTTTTTGGGGACTATTTTCAGCGGCGGATGAATCCACATTTGGTGCGCTAGTGAGTTTTTGTGGCAGCAGGACAGTGTATCCTGCATTTTGACGGTGGGAGTCAAAATAAACTACAGTGTGTGTGTGTTCATGTTAATGAAGGAACATGTCACACAATGCAACAGAGCAGCAATGCTCATTGATGAGTTTTAATAGTTTTTAACAACAATGGAGCTCCATGGCACAGAGGAAGAAGATTTATCAGGCTTTGACACACACACAATACTTGTTAGAAGATACATTCACTGTTTGTTTTGGTCTTTTCATGGTGTTTGTATTAAGAAGAGTTGGAATGATCACCAGACTTGTCCTTTAAACATGTTTTGCATCATTTGTTAAAATAATCAAACCTGCAGTCAGTAATGTAATCAAAGGGATTTTTGAAACCGTAGTACTTTTATTTACTTTCAGATCACTCTGCCATGTCTGAGTTATAAAGGTGTTGATACAAAGTTCAGGAGATCTTATTTAAGTTTTTCATAAAAACACTAGTTTTTGTCTGACTGACAGCGTTTATAACCTGAGTTTATGTGACATAACGGTAAAGTTACATGTTTTGTATTTAGAGTTCAAAACAACACCACAGGCCTCCAGTTTCCTGCAGCATCTCTGGGTCAAAGAGACGTCCGTGAGAACACAGAACGTACCTGTAACGGGACAGTGGAGGGTTACAGCCCTGAGGTCTGGATCATTACACATCTCTTCAAACCAAATGCTTTATTTTTATTTTGTCTAAATGCATATCAGCTCTGTGGGTGTCCAGGAGTGCTTCTAACGCTGTGCACACTGCAGTATTAACAGTTAGATAACGCCTTGATATTCCAAAAAACATTTAATGTACTTTAAGTCAAGACATATATGCTGTTTTGTATCTTTTATTTGTTGTCATAGATTCTGCAGTTTAGTAATTTTATGGGATGCCAAGACTTTTTTTTTGTAAATTCAGCAGCATCCATTCTGTAACAAAGTGTTACCGCTTGACTGTGCTCCTTTTATTTCATTTAGTTTTATTTTATCAAAGAGCCGATGTCCTGTATTGACTGCAGGCTTACGTATATATTTGACAAAAGAATATTGTATGTTTAATAATAAAAAAACACAAAAAAGAAAAAAAATTGCAGAAAAAAGAAATGGAGAAAATTTAAAGGAAAAAAAGATGTAATTTATATTTTAAAACTGCATGCACAAGGCTGGGAAAGTCATATTTAGAATAACAAATGGCAGTGCCTTTTTTGTACTTGAGATATTCACCCCAAATGTAAATGTTTTTATATAGACTTTAAAAACTGTAATGTTACAGGATGAAACAGCTGTGTCGGGTCACGTTCACACTGAAGCTACAAATGTCCTAATTCAGATTGCGCCCCCCATTCCTGTATGATCCACCCTTTTCAATGTAGAAAAAACAATAATTACTCTGTTTTCCTAACTTTCCAAGGCCCAAATCTGATCCACATGTCCATATTGCTATAGATGTTTTATTTTACTACCCGTCGACCTGATCTCTATGTCCAAAAATTCACCCACGTTTGATAGATTTGATGTTTATATAAGACTAAGCAAAAAAAATTAAGATCATGAATTTTGTTTGTATTTGAGTAGACTCCTTAAACTTGTCTGCAGCCCCAACATCATCCTCACGGTGATAACTAAGTTGTTTGTCTTGTACTGGAGCTGCAACTAATAATATGCTGAGTATTTTCTTGATGAATTGAATAATCATTTATCCTATAAAAGGTCAGAAAGCAGTGAAAATGACCGTCGGGTAACGTCTTTAAATTGGCTTTTTTTTGTCTAACCAACTCTCCAAAACCCAAAGATATTCTGTTTGTAACAATGACAAGAAAAAGCAGCAAATCCTCACATTTTATCATTCAAATGAAAAGAAAATTCACAAACTACGTCCTCGATTTATGTAAGCCATGGATGAGTGCACACGTTATGCCTGATCAATGTAATGCATTTCAAACCGATGTGCCTCAGTAGATCGATAATGGCAGCAATACTGACATTATAAAGTGGGTCGGGTGTCGACCAGACATTTGAAACTGTTCTTTATTCACTGTTTTAAAGTTCAGTGATACCACCTTCAGCAGGAAACCCTTCTGCATAAAGTTGCCTTATTTATCAATATGTGTCACTCAAACTGCCCGATTCTTTTCTGTTTTGTTAATGCCATTAATACTAACTCATAGTTTCCACTTTTAACATTGTTTTTAAATTCTCGGGTTCCTCAGAACAGTCCCGATCAATCTTCTGTATTGGAGGATATCCCGAGTTTAGGATCTTAATTGGGAGTGAAAATCATCCCAAATCTCATCAAAATCCATCAAGTAAATCGACGTGAAAGCTAACTTTAAATTGATGATCTCCAGTTTACTGCACATGGTCGACAGCACATCGCATGACGTTTACAACTTCACAGCTAATTTAAAGTCCATTTCAAAATAAACTTGAATGTTTTTCATCCCTTAAACCTTCGCAGTCAGTAATTAATGCAGCTTCATGTCTGATTATTGCTGCTCTCAAAAGCTAAATGTGAACATTCAAATACAAAGTTGAATCTGAATTGAGGTGTGCAGTGTGAACAAGGCTCGCAGCGGTGAACTCGATCTGTTGTTTTCTGTACTCTGTAGGTACTTCTTAATGCTGATAGGAGGTTATTCAGAATAATTATTCTGGTCTGTACAAAAAAATGTGTGAATGAGTGTGTAACAGTGAGTGTGTGTGTGTGTGTGTTAATACATTCAACTGTTATTCAATGTGTCTTGCTGTAATTTTGTGGCGACGTACCTGAATGCTGCATGCTAAACTTGATAACAATTCTGAGAATCCAGATAGAAATTCAGAATGCGCTACACCAGGGGTGCCCACACTTTTTTGTCTTGTGAGCTACTTTTAAAATGTCCAGGTGTGTGTGTGTGTGTGTGTGTGTGTGTGGGGGGGGGGGGGGGGGGTTAGAGGAAGGGAATGTGACTGCGCAACGCAAGAAAAAAACAAAACACTTGAATTTCACAGGGCGCGGGGTTCCGTTTGGGGAATATATATATATATATATTTCTTTTTTTCCTTTCTTTTTTTAACGGTGGACGTTACCTACCCGCACTACCCGGTCGATCGCGATCAACCTTTTGGGCAGCTATAGTTTAGTTTAGGATTGATTAATAAGCTTGAGTCGAATATGGCTGCAACTCCACCTCCTCGGCCTGTGCCTCGAGGAACGTGAGTATTATTATGACGAGGCGGAGTGGATTCATTTAGACTGACATATTTTTCAGCCAGGTTTCAGTGAGACAAAATAAATAAATCTTATCTGATATTAAAATATGTACTAGTCCAGCTTTAGATGACAAAGATCTGATGTTTAAGATCCCACATTAAATGTTTCAACTTAGTTGCACTTTAGCAGCGGTGGTGTTAATTTGTATTAGTTTTTTTTTTATAACTCCCCTTCTGTTTAACATTGATTTGATTAATTTCAGTGGTCGTGGGGCAGACAGTCACTGTGGGGATTTGAGTGGGTGACTGCCGGGAAGGAAGCACAGAGAAGAGTGTAAAATTGCAACTCTGCCTCCTGGTCTCAACTCCGGGTTGTCATGGTTTAGGTACACTAATAAACTATGTAATATTAGTAGATATGAGATGCGCTCCATCCAAAGTAGGATGGATGCCGTCACTCCTAATCAGACAAGGAGTTACCCAGAAAGTCATCCAATTCTCTGCCCCAACAGAGCAGAAAAGAAGGAGAGAGATGCCATTGCGAAATGCCAAGCTACAGTAGCTAACGTTAACAGAGCCAAAAGGAGTGTAAACAATTGAGGATTAAGCGAGAGTCGCTAAGAGAAGAAGGATAAGGAGAGAGCTGTAAGTGCTTAAGGAGTACACATGTAGGTTTAGATAAATGACAGGTACTTAGCCGATGTGATCAAGAATATAACTAAATTAATTGAGTTAAGCTAGAGCAGCTGAAGTACGCTACTAGCAACACAGAAACGTAGGAGAAACCGGAAATGACTCTCTTATAGTAAAGCTGTGCTTCAGACAATGATTCATAAGTGTCTGAAATATATATGAAATGTTTTATAGGGCTTAATTACCAGCAAACTTTAGTCAACTTTAGAGAATACATTTAAAAACTAGCTTTAGTGGCATTATAAAGTATTTTAACGCATTTAGCAGCGATATTACAGGGAAGTTACAGATCAGTGCCTCACACGGCAATAGTTGGAGAGGTTTAAAGGCTTCCCAATCAAAATATAGGAAAGTAATACGGTTTATTTAACATCTATTTGAAGGGAAACTCCTTTGCTATCAGTTGGAATATATTTGACACTTTATCACTTCCTGTAGATGAGTATTTCATACATTTATTGGCGAAGAGGAAACACAAAGCTGTTAAGTCTCATGGGTTGTCATGGTGACGTGCTTCTTTGATTGGGCAACCGTGTTCAGCTGTAACTGACCAATGAGCGACGAGATGAGGCTATATAAGCCGCCGGTTTCACACCGTTGGTCATTCAGCAGGAGGAGATGAGACAAGAAGGCAGCAGTTAGTGGCTAACAGGCTAGCACCAAGCAACAGGGTGGCCAAATGAGTCTTGATGAGCGACCAATAAAACCCCAGGGTGCCAAATAAGCCGGTGCGAGTGGGGTCAAATAAGCCAAGGCGGCCATACACATGGGTGGTCATGGGGAGGAGAAAAATGATAGGGAAGGGGGGCAAAATGACCCCTAAAAACAATCAAAAAATATATATACATATATTTATATGTATATATATATATACACAGTATATCTCAAAAGTGAGTACACCCTTTAGATTTTTGCAAATATTCTGTTATATCCTTTCAGGGGATAACATTATCCTACTGAAACTTTGATATAACTTAAAGTAGTCAGTGTGCTGCTTGAATAACAGTATAGATTTATTGTCCTTTGAAAATTACTCAGTACACAGCTGTTAATGTCTAAACAGCTGGCAACAAAAGTGAGTACACCCCATAGTGAACATGTCCTAATTGTGCCCAATGATGTTGTTTTCCCGCCCTGGTGTCATGTGACTCGTTAGTGTTACAAGGATTCAGGTGTAAATGATAAGCAGGGCTGTTAAATTTGGTGTTTTGGGCACAATTCTCTCTGAATGCTGGACAACATGGCACCTCATGGCAAGGAACTCTCTGAGCGGCTGAAAAAAAGGATTATTGCGCTTCACAAAGATGGCCTTGGCTATAAGAAGATTGCCAACACCATGAAAATGAGTTGCAGCACAGTGGCTAAGATCATACAGCGGTTTTCCAGGACAGGTTCCACTCGGAACAGGCCTCGCCAGGGTCGACCAAAGAAGTTGAGTCCACGTGCTCAGCGTCATATCCAGAGGTTGGTTTCCAAAAATAGACGTGCGAGTGCTTCCAGCATTGCTGCAGAGGTTGCAGAAGTGGGATGTCAGCCTGTCAGTGCCCAGACCATACGCCGCACACTGCATCAAATCGGTTTGTATGGCCGTCGCCCCAGACAGAAGCCCCTTCTGAAACCGATGCATAAGAAAGCCCGCAAACAGTTTGCTGAAGACAATGAATCCAAGAACATGAGTTACTGGAACCATGTCCTGTGGTCTGATGAGACCAAAATAAACCTGTTTGGGTCAGATGGTGTCCGGCGTGTGTGGCGGCACCCTGGTGAGGAGTACCAAGACAAATGTGTTTTGCCTACAGTCAAGCATGGTGGTGGCAGCATCATGGTCTGGGGCTGCATGAGTGCTGCCGGCACTGGGGAGCTGCATTTCATTGAGGGACACATGAATTCCAATATATACTGTGACATCCTGCAGCAGAGCATGATCCCCTCTCTTCGGAAACTGGGCCGTAGGGCAGTTTTCCAACATGATAATGACCCTAAACACACCTCCAAGATGACAACGGCCTTGCTGAAGAAGCTGAAGGTTAAGGTGATGGACTGGCCAAGTATGTCTCCAGACCTAAACCCAATTGAGCACATGTGGGGCATCCTCAAGAGGAAGGTGGAGGAGTGCAAGGTGTCCAACATCCGTGCGCTCCGTGATGTCGTCGTGGAGGAGTGGAAGAAGATTCCAGAAGCAACCTGTGCAGCTCTGGTGAATTCCATGCCCAGGAGGGTTAAAGCAGTGCTAGATAACAATGGTGGTCACACGAAATATTGACACTTTGGGCACAATTTAGACATGTTCACTATGGGGTGTACTCACTTTTGTTGCCAGCTGTTTAGACATTAACAGCTGTGTACTGAGTAATTTTCAAAGGACAATAAATCTATACTGTTATTCAAGCAGCACACTGACTACTTTAAGTTATATCAAAGTTTCAGTAGGATAATGTTATCCCCTGAAAGGATATAACAGAATATTTGCAAAAATCTAAAGGGTGTACTCACTTTTGAGATATACTGTACATATATACACACATACATATATACACACATACATATATACACACATATATATATATACACACATATATATACACACATACACATATATACACATACATACACATACATACACACACATACACACACACACACACACATACATATACACACATATATACACACATATACACACATACATATATACATATATATATATACACATATATATACACATATATATATACACATATATATATACATACACATATATATACATATATATATATATATACACATATATATATATATATATATATATATATACACACATATATATATACACATATATATATATATACACATATATATATACACATATATATATATACACACATATATACATATATATATACATATACATATATATATATATATATACATATACATATATATACACATATATACATATACATATACATATATATATACATATATATATACATATATATACACACATGTAGGCTATATATCACTGTGTTATCATTATTGATGCATTAATGCATCATTATTGTCGCAGGTGGTAAAGGTGGAGCCACTTTTATTTACTTTATATACAGCTGGGTAGCTTCACCTATAATAATTAGGGCTGTCGAATTAGCGAGTTAATTTAGATTAATTAATCACAGAAAAAATAGCCCGACAAAAAAATGTACGCAGATTAATCGCGCTCTTAGATGCCCCTTGACCCTGTACGTCCACTGACGCGACGCGGCCACAGCAGCCTCGTCATCATATTGGAAGCGGATGAGAAAACGATACTTGGCCCAGTGCACCGTTCTGTGTAATTCCTGCAGAAAATCATTTTCGTATCATCGCAGTACTTCTAGCCTGACATATCATCTCAGAGCAAAGCATTTAGCAACTACCTCGGAGCTAGCTCGCACCAAGGTGAGCGACCAGCCTCGTCAAAGCACTCTCGATCAGGCATTCAGAAGCAGAATTAGTAAATCTACCTATGACAGATTAACCAACTCAATCGCGAGATGGATTGCAATGGACTGCAGGCCAATTTCGGTGGTAGAGGACAGGGGGTTAACGGAGGTTTTACGGATAGCGTCAAATGACACAACTTTTAAGCCGCCGTCGAGGAGTACAATTGTGTCCAAAATTTAACATGTTTACAACACTGAAAAGAGAGCAAAAGATGATATATTGGTGGAAGCGGAATATATTGCCCTGACTGGGGATCATTGGACCTCAGTAAGCAATCACAATTACCTTGGTGTGACTGCACACAACATTGACAGGGAGTGGAAACTTCAGTCATTTGCATTAACCATGTTGAAGACGGTCACCAGGCACTTTACTGATGCTTGCGCCGAACAGTTTCTGTCTGTGGCAGAGGCCTGGGGAGTTCAACATAAGGTCACCACAGTCGGAACAGACAGCGCTCGAAACATGGTAGCTGCAGTGAGACAGCTTCCATTTGAGCACATGCCTTGTATTGCTCACATGTTACAGAGAAGCGTCACTGTTAGCCTTGGTAACAACGGGTTTGCTCACGCTTTGGCAAAGTGTCGCAAGATAGTGGGGCATTTTAAACACAGCCCTGCCAATACGGAGGAACAATACCAGCAGCAGACTGAACTTGGGCAAGAGAGGGAGCAATTAATACAGGATGTTTCAACAAGATGGAACTCGTCGCTCGCCATGATCTCTCGTCTCCTGAAGAACCAGGAGGCTTTAAAGGCAACGCTGGGCCGACAGAAGCACAACAAGTCATGTTGGTAAAAACAGCCACACACCCACATTTAACAATTTTATTAAAATTGGATTTACTTGTCTGTCTTTTGTTTTGCATAGATTTTTGATTGGTGCAATATAGCCTAAATTAAATTCATTTTCCTGAATTAAATGTACTGATGTATTGATATCACTCTAATAATATAAAACTTACTGTATGCCTCTCTTATCATCCACTGCAAATATGTGACTGAGCTCCTTGGGGGTGAGACTTATGTCTCATGCTCTGTGGTGTTGCCTGCTCTCTGCCACCTGTAATTAATCCATAGAGGTCTCGGATGAGGACCCAGCCTACGTGGAGAGGTTCAAGACTGCCTTTAAGACGGACTTATCCGAACAGCAAGCTAACATCAATAATGGCTCAAAATGGCTTCAGCACTTGACCCACGTTTTAAGGACTTAAAGTATCTACCAAGAGGAGGGAGACAAGAGGTGTGGACCAGCCTTGAGGCACTGCTGCAAAAAGAACCCAGCAGAGCTACTCCAGGGCCCTCAGAGGAGCCAGCTAAGAAGAAAAGGAGCCTCCTGCTGTTGGCTTCAGACTCAGACTCAGATGGCAAAATAGGGCCTAACAGAGCTCTGAGCCTCTATAAAGCAGAGCCCAGTATCAGCATGGAAGAGTATCCACTGCAGTGGTGGTCAACTCATGCAGGGACCCGTCTGCACTAGCTTGCAAGTATCTAGCCACCTCCGCCACTTCTGTCCCTTGTGAGAGACTTTTCTCACTTGCAGGCAACATAGTGCAAAAGAAGAGAGCAGCCATGACATCTGAGAATGTAATAATAATAATAATAATAAGCTTTATTTGTATAGCACCTTTCATACAAGAATTGCAGCCCAAAGTGCTTCACAGCAAAAACATAGTACAAGATTAGACAGAGCATTTACAGTACAATAATCACAGTGTGAAGTAGCATTAAAAATAGTATGAAAATAGCAGAATTAAAAGCCTAGTTTCCATATCTGTGCCGTACTTAACGACCCTCCTGCCGGGAAACCACATTCATCACACCATTCTTGTAAATGTTTTAAACTATCAGAGCCATATTTTGAAAGCATGAGATCAACAATGGGCCCCTGTGGCCCTTCAACTGGTTTACTCCCTTTGCTACACATTCTTGGTAGTCTTAAATCTATCGGTTAAAGCCAGTTTTTCTCCAATAATATTTTTTCCCAAACACATTTATCAAAGAAACTTCCTCTTTTTGCCATGGTAAAACAGTCTATTTGATCTCAGGTTTTTCAAAAATACACACTCTACACACATCGAAGTTACCTTTACACATTCAATGTTAAACCAGTTATAGCAAAAATGAACAGTACAGAATGAAATCATTTCAATTAGTTTAAAGTGGCATAGAGTAGCAGCATTAAAAAATTCACTATTAAAAGGCTAAAGTAAAGAGATATAAAATATCACTATTAAAAGGCTAAAGTAAAAAGATATGGTTTTAGCTTACATTTGAAGATATTGAGCGAGCTTGCCTCCCTAATGTCTGCAGGTAAAGTGTTCCATAGCTTTGGTGCATAATTGCAAAAGGCTGCATCCCCAATTTTCTTTTGGATGTTTCTGGGAGCATTTAATAAACCAGTAGTGGATGATCGTAATGTTCATGGGGGCACATATTTTATTAGAGAGTTGGCAGTGTAACTTGGTGCGGTTCCGTTTAGGGCTTCGTATACAAGGAGGAGGACCTTAAACTCAATTCTAAAAGTTCCTGGAAGCCAGAGTAGAGCAGCTAACACTGGACTGATGTGGTCCTTCCTCTTGGTTCTAGTCAGCAGCCTCGCTGTAGCGTTTTGGATGAGCTGAAGTCTCTCCGTTGTTTTTTTTGGGAGGCCGGTAAAGAGTGCATTACATTACAGTAATTGAGTCGGCTTGAGATAAAAGCATTGATTAGTTTTTCATCATCCTTTTGATGCAATGTAAACAAGCTAGTTTGTGTCAGCGACTGGCTGAGGGAGAAGTGAGATGTATTGTGAGGCCGATGGGTCCGTTAAGTTTCACTACATGTTGATAAATGAAACTGTTATGGCCTATGTTGCCATAGGAGACTTTTGCTTGGTTTTGTTAATTTTGTTGTACTAGAGATTGTTTATTGTACAATGAAAGATGTTAAGAACCTGTCACACATATCCGTATGACAGAAACGTATGCCGGCGCATACGAAATATCGGCAATAGGTTGATATAAATTAAGGGTAAGTTGTGATCGTTTGAATGACGCAGACGATATGCCGAACACGGCAGACATACGGCCATGTCACACAGTTCTGTGTGGCAGAAACATATGCCGGCGTATATGAAAATTAGCTCAAAATTTGTCCAAATACGTCCAACTTTTCCACAGCGGATTTGTAGCTGTCGTATACGTAACAAATTATTATACGTATGTCAAACATTGATAGCTTATCACTTACCTATTTAAAACGTATAAGAGCGTCTTGCCAACAGAGCTACCCCAGCGTAACACAGTGAGCTCTTAACGAATACTACTTATGCCTTTCTTTATATCAACGTAAACCAGCATGTTGCCGATATTTTGTATACGCCATATTTTTGTATACGTTATGCATTTGTTGGGTATTCGTCTGATACCTTTTCTATAAGTAAGTGATACGATATCAATAGGTTAGACATGCGTATCTGTATATGTTCACTTTTCCAATCTGATCCGATGAAAAGTTGGACGTATTTGGACTCTGACAAATGTTCGTATTTGCCCGCATAAGTTTATGTCATACGGATATGTGTGACAGGGACTTTAGGCTCAATTTGAAATTGCACTTTGTCAAACTGATGATCTGTGTTGCCTAAGGTAATTGTGGCAAACAAGATATTGGATATTGGTATTGAAATAAAAGACATGTTGACAAGTTTATAATGCCTACTCATTGATTCACTCATCTTCCAAAATCAATTTGAATATTTTTAAATGCTTCTCGCAGCATATATTGATATATGTGATTAATTTAGTGTTGGGGAAAAAGATGAACTCGGAGCTTGACTGTCGAATCAAAACAGCAATATTCTAGTTAAAATATATATTTATTAACGTGATAAGTCAAACATAGAAAATACTTCTCAGCTGAGAATACTAATCACATCCCCATTTCCACAGACTGAGTCTCTAAATACACTCAGGTTGCTGTCTGACAGGTCCGCGAGAGTGTGCACAAAAAGTTGTAAACATCTCATCTAATACATGGAGAAGGCGTTGTCCTTCTCCTCATTTGCTCCCATTGGCGCCATCCTGCTCCTCCGTCAGCAGAGTCAGGAAGTGATGGTTGTTGACCTGTTCTCTTAAAGGGGAAGTGTTCCTACTGTGTTTACATTCAATATTGTGCTTGTAATACATTCATAGTGCAGAAAATACATTAATAGTGCAGAAATACATATTGATTGAGGTAGACAAATACATATGATAGTCTTTCAAGTGTGGATTAATACAATCAGGAGTAATTTACTTCACATTAGCTTGTAATTAATTAGATTATTATTATTTTTAATCGCTTGACAACCTCTAATAATAATACTTAATTATTAGTTGATTTATAATTTATAGTAATCAAAATCTGTAAACAGTAATTAATGTCAAATAAATCTAATGAAGTAAAAAGTACAATATTGGTTTCTAAAATGTAGGAGTAAAAGTAAAAGTAGCATAAAATGGAAATACGCAAGTACCTCAAAGTGGTAATTAAGTACAGTACTTTCCACCAGTTAGTATCTATTAACTATGTAACTTTTATTTAAGAAAAATATTAGGTTTTATGTCATGAGTATCTTTTGTAATGAGAACTCTAGTTTGTCTTTTTTTAAGATCAAATTGAAAGGTGAGGATTTCAAAAGGTTGAATGTACAAAATATTCTTTTTATAAAAGATCAAATGTTCGACTTCCGGTTGACCGCGTGAACGAAATGGCTGCGTGAGTCTTGAGCTCCCCAACAACATCCCACTATTATTACACATTTAAATCATTTCACGCCGAATCATCTCTTCAAAAGTTATAAGAATGCTGGAGGCAAGAGGAAAATCTAATAAAATGCTGAAAGACAAAGATATTAAATCCATCGCTGAAGTGGTGAGGACCTTGCTACGTGAGGAGCTAGATGCTAGCCTAGATCATGTAGCTAGCAAGATTGATGCTATTGTGAAGTAAATAACTCCTGATTGTATCAATTCACACTTGATGATTATCACATGTATTTGTCCACCTCAATCAATATGTATTTTTGCACTACATGCATTTCTGCACAACATGTGTTTCTGCACAATATGTATTTTCTGCACTGAATGTATAATGAACACAATATTGAATGTGAAACACATTAGGTACACTTCTCCTTTAAGATAGAACAGGTCTACCACCATCTCGTCATAACGCTGCTCGCCAAGGGGCGTGACCGCGCCAACGTGGACCAATGAGAGAAGACGACGCCCTTCTGAGGAGAACTTAGCAAAATGTTTACGATGTTTTTGTACCACTTTCTGTTCCACCAACAGACAGCTAACTGGATCTTTATTGATTTGGACTGTGGACTTGGTGTGCTGAAAGTGACCTCGGCTGAGAGTATTATTGAAATGCTGTCATCACTTTAAATAAATACTATCTTGAACATTTAGAAGTTTGCTGGATTGATTTGAAAGGCAGTCATAGCATCCTCAGAACTCCGAAACCCAACAAAACCTGGTGACCCCGATGTGATATTCTGAACAAAAGGACGACTGCAAGAGAAGCTGGAGGAGTGTGTTTTCCTTTGATAATTATAAGCAGGCCCGACAACAAGGTAAGCAAACCTGTTTAATACGAAATTGCATTAGTTTATAGTAGAATAATAGTACTTGTAATTGTCAAAGGACACACCCCGACGACGTAAAAAAAAAAAAAGCTAAATTTGCATATGCTGAAATTGATGTGATGATGGCTGAGTTTTTAAAATACTACATGAAACTGTGCACAGAAGGTATTAAAAGTGAATCCGGTGTAAGAAATAAGGTTTTCGAGTAGCGCTCGATTGAATAGTGTAAATTAAAATATCAAGGCTTTGTGAGAAAGCGCAGTCTACTCGACTGGTGGGAGTCTAAGGAGGAAAAGGCCAAAGCGGCCTGTTCTGGCTAAAAAGAGATACAGTGAATATCTGGATGTAACTGCGTGGTGGAGGTTGACGAATTCCTCATTGTCTTACTATAGATTTATTCATCTTCCGTAGACGACCATAGACATAGAATAAGAGTAATTAAAAAGATCGCGAAATTCGGCTGTGTGAGAGAAGGGTGAGCTTCTCTTAGCGGGGGCTATAAACCCTATTTAATCCAACATAGACTGTATAAAACGAGTATCAATGCAGTGTGGGTAGGAAACTATTTGTTGAAGGACGTGTGTGTGTGTGTTGTTGAAAAGCAATATTGTCTCAAAGTGAATGAATTGAGGCGTTTAAACCAAGCTAACTTAGAGCTAATGGCTATACAGCTCAGGGAGCCTGACTGAAGCTAAAGAGGAGCTAGAGCTCGTTGGGTGATACATTTACGTTTGTAGTGGAAGATTTAACCGTACAAACTGACTGTTTGACTATCGTTAGATAAAGGGGAATCACAGGGAGGTTTTGGTGTTATTTAGAATTTGAAAAGTCTCACCAGAAGGAACTGGTTGATGCGAGAACTTGACGAAGCCAGCAACTCCGACGTGTAAAAACGCCTAGAGGTTGTTAGACTGCGAAAAGTATCTTGGAACAAACAGAACCTTGAGTCTTACGCTGAAGCATTTGGGGTGGGAATTAAAACAAAGAAGTTGTGTATTGATAAGGACCGAAAAGTAGTGAATACAAAGCTAGGAGTTGTTGAACAAAGAGAAAATACGCCCGACTCAGGAATGTGTAGTTCTTGATTTGATTTGTAGTCCATTTCTTGTTTTTGTAATTCAGTAAGTTCTCCACTAGGAGTTAAAGAGAGACAATGCCCCAAACATTTGTAGTTTCTTGTTTTGATTTGTAGTCCACTTCCTGTTTTTGTAATTCACTAAGTTTCACTAAGTAAGGAGGTAAAACGTTTTTGGTTTCCCGAACTATTGAACTTTGACTGTTTAAACTTAAGTTGAACTTTGAATCTCTTGTTGTGGATATATGTCTCCATCTAGTGGACAAAATTGAAGTTACACCCAAAATTCAAATATCTCCACTTGGAGTACAATGATAGCAGTGTAGCACCTGTACTATAATAATCATAATTGTTATAAATTGTTATAAATTGTCCCCTAGAGGACAAAGTTTGAAAAATCTTACTTTTGATTTATATTTATATTTCAGATTTAAATTTTATGGTTTTGATTTCAAGGTTTTGTTTTTATTTTTGATTTCAGATTTAAACTCAAGAGATTTTCATTTCCAATTTTTTATTTCTATTTTAGATTTAAACTTTAAATATTTTGATTTGATTTATATTTTCTCACTCAAAAATGTATTTGAATTTCGAATATCTCCACTGACTGAACAACAATTAAGGGATTTAAAATTTCAACATGATGGATCCTTCGGAAAACTCAAAGCAAGTCAAGCTTGTATCCACAGCACGGTACAAAGAACGAATGGATGCCAAACCATGTGAAAGAAAGAAAGTTCGAGCAAAGACTGAAAAGCTACTCCTCACGTGGCAAGAAAGAGGACTGTTTCCAACTGATGATCAGCCAGGTCCAACTGAGGACCAAAGAAGGGCAGTGTATGAATTTGAAAATGGAGAATATCAACAAAAGATGATATGGGAGAAAACAGGAGAGAAACAAAGATTTGGAACCGCAAAGAAAGCAGCATTGAAAGCTGGAAACAGAAAATCCAGAGCTATGCATCTCCTTCTACTCTTCAAGAACATACCTCAGACTGCGCCTGACACAATCTGTGTAGTCAGGGAAGCAAAAAAAGAAGAAAAAGACACCAAACACGAAGAAACTACATCTATCCAGCCTACACCTCAACTCTACCCAGATTTGACACAAGCCTCCGCCCCTCCAGCATACTCACCCAGTCACAATCCTTTTAATCCCACTCCAATACAGGCACCCATGTTGGACGTGAAGGGAGGATGTCTGGAAATTGTGGCAGGTGAAATAGAGACACGACTAGAGTTCCTGATGAAACATGTCATGCTACTCAAGGGAAGAATAGAGGAAAAGCTACCCAACGCCCACTCTCTCCCTCTCTCTGCTCCATATCTATTTGGAGAGCTACTGCGTACCCCAGATTCATTCTCAAGTTCCCAAGATCTCATGAACGAAAAACGCAAAGAAGAAGCAATGATATGGGAAGAAATGAACAAACATGATGGTACACTCCAAAGAACGGGCTATGGCAGCCTGGAACGACTGGAGGAAGAAATGACAAGCAAGCAGAGACCAGAGTATGGAGACAAGACAAGACACAATACTGATGAAGAAGAACAGTTAATAACATTCTCATCCCAAGAGGAAGAACAGGCACAAGCTGGAAGAAACTCCAGGAATTCTGAGAGCAATTTCAGTATCATATCCCAAGAAGAAATAAGTGACTTCAAGACATACTTGGTGGAAGGAAAGCACAAACACAATATACTATGCTTAGAGTCATCGTGATTTGGAGAGTTTGGCGTCCAAACTGCCTCCCCTCACCTCAGGAGGACAGAAATGGATTAATGAATTTGAGAAATACACAGCAGGAGACTGTGTGTGTGTGTGTGTGAGATTTGAGGACTCTTATTGGCAGACTGGAAGGAAAAAAGAGGATGCTAGACATGGATATCACCGCTCATGAAGAAATGCATGCTTTCCTGAAGAGAAGCGAAGGTGTCTGGATAGACAGCACTGGAGAAAGACATGACTCCTCTGCATCAGCTACTATGTTGTGGAGAAATGCAGTGATAAAGGCTCTATCTGCTCATGTCCAAAACTGTCCAAGGAGTGTGGTGGGACTAGACACAATGCCTGATGCAGTTTGGAGAGAGCACCTCGTGCATCATGAAGAGCAACACAAGCAAACAGAAGTGCAGAAGGAAGAAGAACACTTGACAATAACCAGAAGATTGGCAAAGGCACAAATGGCTGAGAAAGACACAGAGGCTTCGAGAAATAAGAGAGATAAGAAATGGATGTTAATGGGACAGTACGATGATGAAGAATCCTCAGAAGATACAAGACAGACACAATGACAGCAACAAATTTCTCAGAATGGACCTCCATGGCAAGTATCAAACAGAGGAGCATGGAGAGGGGGAAACAACCGCTACAGAGATGGTGAAAGAGCTCCACCACAGGGATGCTTTAATTGTGGAAGTACATCTCACTGGGTCAAAGATTGCTACAAGTACGGTGTGAAGTAAATAAACTCCTGATTGTATTGTGTCACATTTAATGATTATCTACATGTACTCGTCCACCTCAATCAAAATGTATTATTGCACAACATGTATTTCTGCACAAATGTATAATGAGCACTATATTAGTTATGAATGTGAAGCACTGTAGGTTCTCTTCAAAGAGTTTCAGGTCTACCTCCATCTCGCCACAACAAGACGGCCCACCAAGGGGCATAACCGCGCCAACATGGACCAATGAGGGACGACGACACCCTTCTGTAGAGAATATAGCAAAATGTTTATGATGTTTTTGTACCACTTTCACTTTTACCAACAGACAGCTAACTGGCTCTTTATTGATTCGGACTGTGGACTTGGTGTGTGAAAGTGTCCTCGGCTGAGGGTATTTTTTGAAATGCTGTCATCATCACTTTAAATAAATAAGTATCTTGATCAACTAGAAGTTTACTGGATTCAATTGAAAGAATCACAGCGCCCTTTGGGCTTCAAAACCCAACAAAACCTGGTGACCCCGACTGCGATGATCTGAAAGTTCTGGACACGAGGGCGACTGGAAGAGAAGCCAGAGGAGTGCGTTCAATGATATTTACAACAGGCCGGACAAACGATAAGGTGAGCAAACCTGTTATAAACAAAATTGCAATAGTTTATTGTAGAATAATAGTACTTGTAAATATCAAAGAACACACCCTGAACGCTGTCTCATAAAATATACTATCCATGCTAAGTTTGCATATGATAAGGTGATGGTGACAAAGTTTTGAAAAATACTACATGAAACTGTGCACACCGTCTACACCGGTGTAAGAAATAAGGTTTTCGAGTAGCGCTCGATTTAATAGTGTAAGTTTAAAATATCAAGTCTTTGGGAGAAAGCGCAGTCTGAGCGACTGGTGGGAGTCTGCGGAGGAAAAGGCCAAAGCGGCCTGTTCTGGCTAAGAAGAGAGAGCCTTAACAGTAAATATTTTGATGTGACTGCGTGGTGGAGGTTGACGAATTCCCCATTGTCTCACTATATATTTATTCATCTTCCGTAGACGACCATAGACACATAATTAAAGTAAGTAAAGCATTTTGAAGTGGTTTAAAAAGATCGCGGAATTCGGCTGTGTGAGAGAAGAGTGAGCTTCTCTTAGCGGGGGCTATAAAAACCCTATTTAATCCAACGATAACGGCATAAAACGAGTATCAATGCAGTGTGTTTTGGAAACTATATGTTGATGAATGTGTGTGTGAGTTGTTGAAAAGCAATGTTGTTTGTAAGTGAATGAATTGAGGCGTAAAAGTCAAGCTATTTTAGAGCTAACGACTGTACAGCTCCGGGCGCCCGCCTGAAGCTAACGTGGAGCTAACGTTTGTTTGGGGTTACATTTGTACGTTTGTAGCGGAAGATTTAACCGTGCAAACTGACTGTTTGACTATCAATAGATAAAGGGGAATCACGGGAAGGTGTTGGTGTTATTAAAAGTTGAAAAAGTCTCACCAGAAGGAACTAGTTGGTACGAGTGCTTAACAAGGCCAGCAACTCGAGCGTGTAAAAACGCCAAGAAGCTGTTGGACTGTGGAAAGTACCTCGGAACAAACAGAACCTTGAGTCTCACGCTGATAACATTTGGGGTTGGGAATTAAAACGAAGAATTTGTGTATTGATAAAAAGTAACGAATATAAGGCTCCGGCTCCAGGGAATGTACTCCTACTAAGGAGTGTGCTCCCTGCAACAGTAGCTTCATTGATTCGATTCCATTTCCTGTTTTTGTAATACAGTAAGTTCTCCAGCAGGAGTTCCAAAGGGACAAAGCCGCAAGAACATTTGTAGTTTCATTGATTTGACTTGTAGTCCATTTCCTGTTTTTGTAATTCCGTAAGTTCTCCACAAGGGGTAAAAAGTTTTTTGGTTTCCGGTACCATTGACCTTTGACCGAGTACATTTAAGTTGAACTTTGACTCTCTTGTTGTGGATATATGCCTCCATCTGGTGGACAAAATTGAATTTACACCCAAAATTCAAATAACTACTAAGAGTTATAATTATAATAATTGTCACAAATTGCCCATTAGAGAAAAAGTTTGAATAAGTCCTGCCTTTGATTACCTTTGATTATACTTATACTTCAGATTTACATTTTATGGTTTTGATTTCCATGTTTTCTTTTTATTTCTAATTTCAGATTTAAATTTAGGAAATTTACACTTCCAATTTTATTATAACATTTATAACATTTTTTGATTTCATTTCTATTTTAGATTTAAAACATAAACATTTTTTGATTTCATTTCTATTTTAGATTTAAAACGTAAAAAATTTTGATTTCATTTCTATTTTAGATTTAAAACGTAAACATTTTTTGCTTTTTAATTTTATTTCTCGCTCAATTAATTTTTGAACTTTAAACATCTTTTTTTTTATTTCTAATTTTTATTTTCATTTTGCGCTCAATTCATTTGAATTTTGAGTATCTCCACTGACTGAACAACATTTGAGGAATTTCAAATTTTCAACATGATGGATCCATCTGAAAGCTCAAAGCAAGTCAAGGTTGTGTCCACAGCACGGTACAAAGAACAAATGTACCAACGATTGGATGCCTGCACCAAACCGAGTGAAAGAAAGAAGGTTCGAGCAAAGACAGAAAAGCTACTACTCGCATGGCAAGAAAGAGGATTGTTTCCAACTGATGATCAACCAGGTCCAAGTGAGGACCAAAGAAGGGCAGTTTACGAATTTGAAAATGGCGAATATCAACAAAAGATGGCAGCATGGGAGAAGGCAGGAGAAAAACAAAGATTTGGAGCTGTAAAGAAAGCCGCATTGAAAGCTGCAAACAGAAAATCCAGAGCTATGCATCTCCTTCTACTCTTCAAGAACATACCTCAGACCGCACCTGAGACAATTTGTGTAATCAGGGAAGCAAAAGAAGAAGAAAAAGGCACCAAACATGAAGAAACTACACCTATCCAGCCTACACCTCAACTCTACCCAGATTTGACACAAGCCTCCGCCCCTCCAGCATATGCACCCAGTCACAATCCTGTTAATCCCACTCCAATACAGGCACCCATGATGGGCATAAAGGGAGGATGTCTGGAAGTAGAGGAGGGAGAAACAGAGAAACGACTAGAGCACCTGATGAAACATGTCCAACTACTCGAGGAAAAATTAGAGGAAAAGCTACTCAACGCCCACTCTCCCTCTCATTTTGCTGCTCACCCTGCTCCAAATCCACATAAAGAGGTACTACGCACCCCAGATTCATACTCAGTTTCCCATGATTACACCATTTCAAACAAACAGCAAATACTGGTAGCTGAAGCAGTACGAATGGATGAAAGACGCAAAGAAGATGCAATAAGAAGGGGAGAAATCATCAAACATGATAGTACACGCCAAAGAACGGGCTATGGCAGCCTGGAAAAACTGGAGGAAGAAGCAACAAGCGAGGAGGGACCAGAGTATGAAGAAGATAAAACTGATGAGGATGAAGAAGAATTTGAACAAGCTGGAAGAAGCTCAAGGAATTCTGAAAGGAGTCTCAGCACGATTTCCCCAGAAGAAAAGAGTGACTTCAAGACATACTTTGTAGAAGGACGACTGAAGATGAAAGAACAGTCAATTTCGACTAGAACCAGAAATAAGATGGAAGAGCAAAGAGCAGCACAACAGATGCCACTCATGGCAACACCAGGAGGACCCATGATATACCACGCTTGGAGTCATCGTGATTTGGAGAGTTTGGCGGCCAAATTGTCTCCCCTCACCTCAGGAGCACAGAAATGGATTAATGAATTTGAGAAATCGCTGGGGTCGGGTGCGCTGTCACACGGGTGGCAGTGATGGTCAGGGACCTCGACGGACCAGACCCGGGCAGCAGAGGCTGGCTCTGGGGACGTGGAACGTCACCTCTCTGTGGGGGAAGGAGCCGGAACTAGTGCGGGAGGTGGATCGCTACCAGTTGGATCTGGTGGGGCTTACCTCCACGCACAGTCTTGGCTCTGGAACCGTACTCCTGGATAGGGGTTGGACTCTATTCTTCTCCGGAGTTGCCCAAGGTGTGAGGCGTCGGGCCGGGGTGGGGATACTCACTAGCCCCCGGCTGAGCGCCGCTACGTTGGAGTTTATCCCGGTGGACGAGAGGGTCGCCTCCCTACGCCTTCGGGTTATGGGGGGAAAAACTCTGACTGTTGTTTGTGCCTATGCCCCAAACCGCAGTTCTGAGTATTCGGCCTTCTTGGAGACCCTGAATGGAGCCCTGCAGGGGGCTCCAGTAGGGGACTCCGTAGTCTTGCTGGGAGACTTCAACGCACACGTGGGAAACGATGGAGACACCTGGAGAGGCGTGATTGGGAGGAAGGGCCTCCCTGATCTAAACCCGAACGGTCGTTTGTTGTTGGACTTCTGTGCTAGTCATGGAATGGCCATAACAAACACCATGTTCGAACATAAGGATGCTCATAAGTGTACGTGGTACCAGAGCACCCTAGGTCAAAGGTCAATGATCGATTTCGTAATCGTATCATCTGATCTGAGGCCGCATGTTTTGGACACTCGGGTGAAGAGAGGGGCGGAGCTGTCGACTGATCACCATCTGGTGGTGAGTAGGATCAAGGGGTGGGGGAAGACTCTGGACAGACCTGGTAAACCCAAACGGGTAGTGCGGGTGAACTGGGAACGTCTGGAGGAAGCCCCTGTCCTGGGGATCTTTAACTCACACCTCCGGCGGAGCTTTTTAGCCATCCCTGTGGAGGTTGGGGGCATTGAACCTGAGTGGGCGATGTTCAAAACCTCTATTGCTGAAGCTGCGGTGATGAGCTGTGGTCTCAAGGTCTTAGGTGCCTCAAGGGGCGGTAACCCTCGAACACCGTGGTGGACCCCGGTGGTCAGGGAAGCCGTCCGACTGAAGAAGGAGTCCTTCCGGGTTATGTTATCCGGTAGGACTCCGGAAACAGTTGCAGGGTATCGAAGGACTAGAAGGGCGGCAGCTTCTGCCGTGTCAGAGGCAAAGCAGCGGGTGTGGGAGAAGTTCGGAGAAGCTATGGAGAAGGACTTTCGGTCGGCACCAAGGTGCTTCTGGAAAACCATCCGGCACCTCAGGAGGGGGAAGCGGGGAACCATCCAAGCTGTGTACAGCAAGGGTGGGACCCTGCTGACTTCAACTGAGAAGGTTATCGGCCGGTGGAAGGAGCACTTTGAGGAACTCCTGAATCCGACTAACACGCCCTCTATGGTTGAGGCAGAGCTGGAAGCTGATGGGGGATCATCGTCAATTTCCCTGATGGAAGTCACTGAGGTAGTCAAACAACTCCACAGTGGCAAAGCCGCAGGGGTTGATGAGATCCGTCCAGAAATGCTGAAGGCTTTGGGTGTTGAGGGGCTGTCTTGGTTGACACGCCTCGTCAACATTGCGTGGAAGTCTGGGACAGTGCCTAGGGGTTGGCAGACCGGGGTGGTGGTTCCCCTATTTAAAAAGGGGGACCAGAGAGTGTGTGCCAACTACAGGGGTATCACACTTCTCAGCCTCCCTGGTAAAGTCTACTCCAAGGTACTGGAAAGGAGGGTTCGGCCGGTAGTCGAACCTCTGATTGAAGAGGAACAATGCGGATTCCGTCCTGGTCGTGGAACAACAGACCAACTCTTTACTCTTGCAAGGATCCTGGAGGGGGCCTGGGAGTACGCCCATCCGGTCTACATGTGTTTTGTGGATCTGGAGAAGGCGTATGACCGGGTCCCCCGGGTGATACTGTGGGAGGTGCTGCGGGAGTATGGGGTGAGGGGGTCACTTTTGAGGGCCATCCAATCCCTGTACGCCCAAAGCGAGAGTTGTGTCCGTATACTCGGCAGTAAGTCGGACTCGTTTCCCGTGAATGTTGGCCTCCGCCAGGGCTGCGCTTTATCACCAATCCTGTTCGTGATTTTCATGGATAGGATATCGAGGCGTAGTCGTGGAGGAGAGGGGTTGCAATTCGGTGACCTGAGGATCTCATCGCTGCTCTTTGCAGATGATGTGGTCCTTATGGCATCATCGGTCTGTGACCTTCAACAGTCACTGGATCGGTTCGCAGCCGAGTGTGCAGCGGTTGGGATGAGGATCAGCACCTCCAAATCTGAGGCCATGGCTCTCAGCAGGAAACCGGTGGATTGCCTACTCCGGGTAGGGAATGAGCCATTACCCCAAGTGAAGGAGTTCAAGTACCTCGGGGTCTTGTTCGCGAGTGAGGGGACAATGGAGCGAGAGATTGGCCGGAGAATCGGAGCAGCGGGGGCGGTATTACAGTCACTTTACCGCACCGTTGTGACGAAAAGAGAGCTGAGCCAGAAGGCAAAGCTCTCAATATACCGGTCGATCTTCGTTCCTACCCTCACCTATGGTCATGAAGGCTGGGTCATGACCGAAAGAACGAGATCACGGGTACAA
This sequence comes from Cottoperca gobio, assembly GCF_900634415.1. Lineage (NCBI taxonomy): Eukaryota > Metazoa > Chordata > Actinopteri > Perciformes > Bovichtidae > Cottoperca > Cottoperca gobio. The sequence goes on from NC_041357.1 coordinate 8,384,586, forward strand.
GCGGCCGAAATGGGTTTTCTCAGACGGGTGGCTGGCGTCTCCCTTAGAGATAGGGTGAGAAGCTCAGCCATCCGTGAGAGACTCGGAGTAGAGCCGCTGCTCCTTTATGTTGAAAGGAGCCAGTTGAGGTGGTTCGGGCATCTAGTAAGGATGCCACCTGGGCGCCTCCCTAGGGAGGTGTTCCAGGCACGTCCAGCTGGGAGGAGACCCCGGGGAAGACCCAGGACTCGGTGGAGAGATTATATCTCCTCACTGGCCTGGGAACGCCTCAGGATCCCCCAGTCGGAGCTGGAGGATGTGGCCCGGAGAAGGGAAGATTGGGGTTCCTTACTGGAGCTGCTGCCCCCGCGACCCGATCCCGGATAAGCGGTAGACGATGGATGGATCGATGGAATTTGAGAAATACACAGCAGGAGATCGTGTGTGTGTGTGGGAGATTTGAGGACTCTCATGGGCAGACTGGAAGGAAAAAAGACGATGCTAGACATGGATCTCATCACTGGATGCAATAACGAGGACGATGAAAAATCCTTCAATCCTCACAGGAATCATTACTGGGATGCTATGAGAGACGCTTTTCCCACCACCCGCAGCATAACAGCAGTGACAGGCCTAAAGAAAGGAAATGATGAAGAAATGCATGCTTTCCTGAAAAGAAGCGAAGGCGTCTGGTTAGACAGCACTGGATAAAGACATGACACCTCTCCATCATGTACCATGTTGTGGAGACATGCAGTGATAAAGGCCTACTCATGTCCAAAACTGTCTGAAGAGTGTGGTGGGACTAGACACAATGCCTAATGCACTTTGGAGAGAGCACCTTGTGCATCATGACGAGCAACACAGGCAAACAGAAGTGCAGAAGGAAGAAGAACATCTGACAATCACCAGAAGATTGGCAAAGGCTCAAATGGCTGAGAAAGACACTGAGGCTTCAAGAAATAAGAAAGATAAGAGACAGATGTTAATGGGACAGTACGATACTGGAGAATTCCCAGAAACAACAATACAGACTCATACACAGCAACAAGTTCCTCAGAATGGACCTCCATGGCAAGTACCAAACAGAGGAGCATGGAGAGGGGGTAACAACCGCTACAGAAATTATGAAAGAGCTCCGCCACAGGGATGCTTTAATTGTGGAAGCGCATCTCACTGGGTCAAAGATTGCCACCAGTATGGGCAACAAGGAGGAGGAAACTCCTACCAAGGAGGAGGAAACTCCTACCAAGGAAGAGGAGGATTCCCTAACAGTAGAGGAGGATATCCCACCTATGGAAGAGGAGGAAGAGGACAGCAAGGTCCTGCAGGAGGAAGAGGAGCAGCAAAGTTTTGGTAGAGGAAGAGGAAGAAATCCTCCCAACACTCACCAAATGCCACTCTCTGCATGGGAACATTCCCAGGAATGGGATGGCTCCTCACAATGAAGATGCCCAGAGGATCCAACTGCAGGTGAAGCTATTCCAGCTCAGAATGAACCAATGGTCACCTGTACGATAGAAGGAGAAAAAATGGAACTGATGGTGGACACAGGAGCAACAGCGTCCTGTATAACTTCCTTGAAAGGAAAAACACCACCTCTCTCTACAAAGACCCTTCGAACCGTTGGATACTCGCGAAGAACAGAAGAACAAAAGTATACCATGCCATTGGTCACTGTACTTGGTAAACAATCCCTGCTACACCCTTTCCTCTTCTCCCCAAAGTGTCCTGTAAACCTGATGGGTAGAGACCTGCTGGTTAAAACTGGAGCACGAATTCTATGTGATGGACTGACTCTACAGTTTCCTGGACAAATACCTCTGCATGGACAGTATCAAACAGATCAAAGGATCTTGGTGATGACATGATGATCTACGTGGGACCTCAAGGTGTAGCTGCATTCTGTGCTCTCACTAAAGAACAACTGCAATGGTATGCATTATCAGCTGAAGCAGTGCCACATATCACACTGGCATTGGCAGTAGGATCTGAAGCAAGGTCCCTAGGTCCCATGATAAAGAGAGCCTTGTCAATCAACTGGCTCCCAACCAATATTGCCTGCGTATGGAGAGCAGAAGATGAGACGATGTGGAAAATCACTCACCACAGTATGGATGTTGGCATCTTGGAAGAACAAGAATTGGAAAGAGACCATGGAAGAGAACACACCAACCATCCTGACACAGAAGAAACACTCAAAGATATCCCATCATATTTGTGGACAACTGGAGACTATGATGTAGGTTTTGTGCCTCATCATGAGGTCTCAGTGACTCTCAAAACAGAACAATCATCATGTTGGTTACCGCAATATAACCTAAAAAGAGAGCAGGTTGAAGGAATAGGGGCAACAATCAATGGACTCCTAGAAGCTGGCGTAATCAGACACTCAAACTCCATCTGGAACACATCCATTTTACTAGTCCCAAAAGCTGGCAACAAAGGCTGGAGAATGGTTCATGATCTAAGAAAAATCAACTCTGCTACGGTGTCACAAAATATACCTGTTCCAGACCCATATGTGGCACTTCAAAATCTCAATCCTGAACACAAATACTTCACAGTCATAGATCTGGCTAATGCTTTCTTTTGTCTACCATTGGACCCTGAAGTACAAGACATATTTTATTTCACATATAAAGGACAGAAATACACCTACAACAGAATGCCACAAGGCTACAAAGACAGCCCAGGACTGTTCAATCAAGCTCTGAAAAAAGACTTAAGCAGCTTACAACTGCCACCAGGTGTAACTCTGATACAGTACGTTGATGATTTGCTGCTCGAAGGCACTACTGCTGAATCCTGCCTGGAAGCCACAGCAAATCTCCTTACACTACTTGCAGAAGCAGGATACAAAGTCAAGAAAGAAAAAACTCAAGTTGCAAGAAGATCAGTCACTTTCTTGGGAAGACTCATTTCTGCAAACAGCCTGACTCTAACCAATGCACAAAGGACCTCAATCCTATCACATGGAAAACCAAAGACAGTACAACACATGTTGGCATTTCTTGGATTGACGGGTTACAGTAGGACTCATGTACCAGATTATGGAAATCTGACTCAACCACTCAGAGACATGCTCTCAGAAGCAGGAAACAGAAACCTCACTGCTGAGCTCATCTGGACTACAGAAGGCGAAGAAGCTTTCACTAAGACTAAAGAAGCCTTGGGACAAGCTGCACATCTATGCTCCCCAGACTACAATGATGATTTTCATTTGGATGTTTCTGAAACAGGAGGGATGGTAAATGGAGTCCTGTTTCAGAAAAAAGGGGGAGAAAGACATATACTGATGTACCACAGCTCAAAATTGGACAATGTTGAACAAGGACAAACAGGTTGTGCAAGACACCTGGCTGCTCTAGCAAAGACAATTCAAAAGACTGCACACGTGGTGATGTGCTACCCTCTCAAAGTAAACACTACACATGGTGTAGTGGCGTTTCTAAACTCACAAGCGTTCACTTTTTCTCCAGTTAGAAAAGTAAAGATAGAAGAAACACTAACTAAGCCCCACATCACATATGTGGCAGGGACAATCAACATGGCAACAGGACTGAATTCAGAAAACCATGACCCACATGACTGTGCATTTGTCTCACAACAAGATCTTAAAATTAGATCAGATTTGGAAACCGAACCATTGAATAATCCAGATAAAATTCTATACAGTGATGGCTGCTGCTACAAAGGAGATGAAGGAAATGTAGCTTCCTATGCTGTAGTGCAACAAAGTGGAGAAAACACACAAACTTTGGAAGCACACATCATTTCACAGCCAGCCTCTGCACAACTTGCAGAAATAGTCGCGTTAACACAAGCATTGAAAAGAAGTCCAGAGAATAATTGTATACACAGACTCTGCTTATGCATATGGCGCTGTCCATATTGACGGCCCCCAGTGGATGAGAAGAGGTTTCCTGACTTCATCCAAAAATCCTGTCAAACATGCTGAAGCATTAAGAGCCCTACTGAAAGCGGCACTGCTGCCATCACATGTTGCTATAATGAAATGCAAAGGTCATCAGAAAACTGATACAGCAGTGGCAAAAGAAAATGATGCAGCAGACAAGGCAGCTAAAGTAGCAGGCGGCTACACTCAGCAAATGATTTGTTTGAACAGTGAAAATCAAGAGCAACTCACTTTGGAGAGCATCAAAGAAATGCAAGCACAAGCAGGAGTCTATGAGCATAATCAATGGGCTCATAAGGGAGCCACCAAGACTGAAGGAATCTGGAGAGCTCATGATGGCAGACTCGTGGCACCAGCTAAACTATGTCACCTGTTGATCAAACAAGCCCATGGCCCCACGCATGTTGGAAAACTAAGAACAACAAGGGACATAGAGGTAGAATGGTGGCACCCATTTATGAAAGAGATGGTTGAAAACTTTGTAACAGAATGTGATACCTGTTGTAAATTTAACAATAAAAGAACATACAAGTGTCCTATGGGTCGTTTTCCAGTGCCAGATGCACCATTCAAAGAGATATGTATTGACTATACAGACATGGGAGCAGAAAATGTGGTAAGAGGGTACAGATATGTTTTGGTAATGGTCGATCGTTTCACTAAGTGGATTGAAGCAATTCCCTGCAAAAAAGAAGATGCCAATTCTGTAATCAAATGGTTAAAAAATGAACTCATACCAAGGTATGGAGTTCCACGTTGCATACGATCAGATAATGGGACACACTTCACGAGCCATAAGCTTGAAGAAGTAGAAAAGTATTTTGGCATAACACACAAATTTGGGTCAGTATATCATCCGGCATCACAGGGTTTGGTAGAACGAGCTAATCAAACACTCAAAAGAAAACTTGCTAAAGCATGTTATGGTAACAAGTTAAAGTGGGTAGATGCCCTACCTTTGGCACTCATGTCAATGAGATCCTCACAAAGCAGTCAAACACATTTGTCTCCACATGAACTGTTAACTGGTAGACCAATGCCTGGCCTTCCACACGAAGGAGGGCACGGTCCTGTATTAGATCTATGGCAGATTGAGGCAGATGAATATGTCAAGGCTTTGGCTAAAATCATTGAAGTTTTGTCTACACAGGTGGAAGCAGCAGCAGAAAAACCTGTCGAACCACCAGAGACTCCTGTTGGACCAGGTGATTGGGTAAGGGTCAAGGTCCACAAAAGAAAGTGGTCTGAACCTAGGTGGACTGGACCGTGGGAGGTGACAGAACGTACTTCACACGCGCTCCGGCTCCCGAACGGCTCTTTATTTAGGATCTTTTGTAGCATATATTTTACCTTAACTTTGAAAAAAAATCATGGTTTATGTGTTGAAAACCCTTTTGCTTTCAGTGTTTTTATGAGAGACCTTATAATTGCCTAATTCTGTGCATTTATTCTGTGACAAAACCACTCTTACATTTGTTTATTTCAATTAAACTTTTTTAATGCACAAATTAACAATAAACTTCAAACAAATCCACAGAACAGAACCAAAACCAGAACCAAACTCCAGCAAACAGCATTAGTCCTCAGGGCAGGTTGGCATTCAGGAAGTTCAGATGCCTCAGCTTGGATGGGCTGATACGATTTCGCCTCTCCGTGAGTATCTGCCCTGTTTTGGAGAAGATTCTCTCAGAAGGAACTGATGTGGCAACAATACATAGTCTCCCCTCCATCACCTCCACCAGGAGTGGAAAGACTGAGGCCTTGGCCTGCCACCAGCTCAGTGGGTCTTCTGCTCTCTGGATGAGGGGCTCCTCAAGGTAGCTCCTCACCTCCATTATAGCATCAGCTGTCGGATTTCTCCTTGAAGCATCTCCTGTAGCTCTGTCATCAAAAAGCTTCCAAACAGCAGAGGTTTGCTGCTCCTCCTCCACTTGGCCCTCTAATGGTGGAGCTGGCTGGCTGCTGGGGGTGCATTTTTCTGCTGCTGCTGCACTAATCCTCTGAAGAGCTTCATCAATAGCTCTACCATCACTGAAGGCAAGTTTTTTAAACCTTGGATCCAATAAGGTAGTTTCTGAAAGGACAGTGTTGTACTCCATCCGCAGAAATTTGCGGTCCATGGCTGAACAAAGAGCTGCAACTAATTCCTTCACTTTCTGCACAGTTACTGTCCATTGGTTCTCGGCTGTCACCCGCTGCAGACCTTTGCAAAGCAGGAGCATTTTCGAGGCTGTGACATAGCTGAAGGAGAGAAAACAGCAACTTTTAGAATTTAGTTTTTTAAAAGTATGTGGCATATTATACGTGATGCATTATACTGTATGTATTGTGTTTGCAATGTATAATAGTGACTGAATAGTAGTAGAGAAAACAATGCTTCAATGGTTCTAGGTACCTGTCTGCACTTATCTCCACAGTCACCTCCTGGAATGGTTGCAGGACGGCGCAGACCTCTTTCACCAGCTCCCATTCCTCTTGGCTTAATGGCTCAATAGATGCGTTGATGAGGGCCAGGGTGGAGATGATGGCATCTTTTATATCAAGCATTCGTTTCAACATATAAAATGTTGAGTTCCACCTGGTGGCACACTCTTGTTTGGGCCTCAGTTCAGGAATCCCCATTTGGCGCTGTGTGGACTTTAGCTTCTGTGCTGCTACTGTGCTTTTGTGGAAAAACTCCACAACAGCCTTCACCTTATCCACGGTTGTTTTGATCACCTTCAGAGTATCTCTAACCACCAGGTTTAGTGTATGCGCCAGACATGGGCGATGGGTCCACTTCAAAATTTTTATGGCTTTGGTGATGTTTGCAGCATTATCACTCACACAGCACACCACTTTGTCCTCTACTTGCCACTCTTTTGCCACTCTTAGTAGCTCCTCTGCCAAGTTTTCTGCAGTGTGTCTGTCGGTGAACTCGAAGCAGTCCAGAAGGCAAGATGTCATCTTGTAATCTTCAATAAAGTGGCAAGTGACAGACATGAAAGAGCAGGTTGTTCTGGAGGTCCAGCAGTCAGTTGTCAGGCAAACTGATGGAGCTTTTTTCACCCTTTCTTGCCATAATGCACGTTCTGTGTCATATAGTTTTGGGATCATTGTTTGGGAAAGTGTTTTTCTACTGGGTAGAGTGTATGTGGGATTTAGGGCTTTGACAAAGTTTTTCATTCCTTTGTCCTCCACAATGGAAAAGGGTTGAAAATCAGAAGCTACCATTTTAGCCAACTCATCATCAATACTGTGCTGTTTGGCTGGGGTCATCAGTTTAGGTAAAAACTGACTTATTTTGCTTTGAGTTGCAGTAGGAGAGGTTATACTTTCACGCATGGGGATGGCAGTAGACGTTACAGCAGCTGTTGTTCTGGTATGAGACACACCAGGATCAGTAGATGGTGAGCTGGCTTGCCCTCTCTCCTCTAACTGCACTGTAGGATGGACAGTTCTGATATGTCTATGCAGGTTTGTGGTGTAACCTGCTCTTATAGTGACCTTCGTTTTGCAGTGAAGGTACTCTGCTTTGTTGTTCCCAATATCTTTAAACTGCAGCCAGATGCTGCTTCGCTTTCTAGTGTCACTCATAGTTAAACTACACGACAATGCAAGACGCACACACGCTCCTCAGTCCTCACCGCTCTGTCTCTCTCTTCACTTGCAGTGGAGTCAAGTGGTGTGTCTGCCCTGCCCCCTCTCTGTTTGCACATCTTTAATTCTCACGTGAATGCCGCATGCTGGTCGCCATGCTGGCCAATCATAACAGACCTCTGTCGTAACCAGAGCTGGGACTGAGCACTGAAAGTGAACCCTAAGCAGCGAATGGGCAAAAAACTGGGAGCCGGCTCTCACTCGATGCGAGCCGGCTCTTCTGATTCACTACAAAGAGCCGGCTCTCAGAGCCGATGCTTGTGCGCATGACCCATCACTACAACAGACAGCTAACTGGCTCTTTATTGATTCGGACTGTGGACTTGGTGTGTGAAAGTGTCCTCGGCTGAGGGTATTTTTTGAAATGCTGTCATCATCACTTTAAATAAATAAGTATCTTGATCAACTAGAAGTTTACTGGATTCAATTGAAAGACAATCACAGCGCCCTTTGGGCTTCAAAACCCAACAACGGGCAACAAGGAAAAGGAAATTCCAACCAAGGAAGAGGAGGATACTCTAACAATAGAAGAGGAGAATATTCCAACTATGGAAGAGGACAGCAAAGCAAATGCCTCTCTCTTCATGGGAACTTTCCCAGGGCTGGGATGGCTCCTCCCAATGAGGATGCCCAGAGGATCCAACTGCAGGTGAAGCTATTCCAGCTCAGAATGAACCAATGGTCACCTGTACGATAGAAGGAGAAAAAATGGAATGGAGAGATATGTATTGACTATACAGACATGGGAGCAGAGCATGTTGTAAGACGGTACAGATATGTCTTGGTAATGGTCGATCGTTTCACTAAGTGGATTGAAGCAGTTCCCTGCAAAAAAGAAGATGCCAATTCTGTAATCAAATGATTAAAAAATTAACTCATACCAAGGTATGGAGCTCCACGTTGCATACGATCAGATAATGGGACACACTTCACTAGCCATAACTTGAAGAAGTAGAAAAGTACTTTGGCATAACACACACATTTGGGTCGGTATATCATCCGGCATCACAGGGTTTGGTAGAATGGGTGAATCAAACACTCAAAAGAAAAATTGCTAAAGCATGTTATGGTAACAAGTTAAAGTGAGTAGATGCCCTACCTTTGGCACTCATGTCAATGAGATCCTCACAAAGCCGTCAAACTAATTTGTCTCCACATGAATTGTTAACCGGTAGACCAATGTCAGGCCCTCCAAGGGAAGGAGTGCATGGTCCTGTATTAGATCTATGGCAGATTGAGGCAGATGAATATGTCTAGACTTTGGCTAAAATCAATCGAGTCTTGTCTACACAGGTGGAAGCAGCAGCAGAGATACCTGACAAACCACCAGAGACTCCTGTTGGACCAGGTGATTGGGTAAGGGTCAAGGTCCACAAAAGAAAGTGGTCTGAACCTAGGTGGACTGGACCGTGGGAGGTGACAGAACGCAATTCACACGCGCTCTGGGTAAAAGGCAAAACAGGAGCTAATTGGCACCACCTCACACATTGTGTACCTGCACTGGCGCATTCTCGCTCATTAGCAGAAGTTAGACAAGATTTGAACCTTCTGGAACAAAACAGTAATGACTAATTGATTTGTGAATCTAGAATCAGCATCACCCGTCACAATTATTTGTGTAAACTCTCAGGTGTTAGCTGGGTTAGCACTGCTTGCAATTCTTCTAGTACTCCCCTTGACGTGGTGGGAGTTTTGCGTGAATGAAGCAAACAAAGAACCAAACAACAACTAAACAAATCCAAAATGAGACTATACCCCCTAACACCCTACTAATGAAACGCATGAGACGCATGAAACGCGATGAAGCCGTAGATATTAAGGAAGGCGGAATTACCGTTACAGTAGAGAAAGACAAGATCACCTCGTTTGAATTTGATCTTAACACCATGATGTCTGCTAATGGCTTCAAATGGAGCACACACTGCGATTCCAACAAAGCCAAGTATCTATGTACACCTCCCTGTAATTTTGCAAATGTGTTTGCACACTCGAACGGGGGATGGATTAATCTAAAACACCCTTTGGTTGAAAAATGGAGAATCATTAAACGAAGTCCATGTCAGTGCGGTGAAAGTGAACCACCTAATCCTAATCCTGATCCAAGAACTCTGCCTGGTAATGGGCATCCGACAAATTGTAACTTTGTAACAATTTTAATTGTGGTCATCACGATTTTCAACCCTGACATCTTTGATTCTGGCCTGTACTATTTAGGGATATCAAAAAATCTTAAAGACCCACTTTTCATCTTTTGGTTGAAGGTAATAGAGCCAGGAACAAACACTCCTGAGAAAACATCCCATAAAGTGTATGCTGATTTAGCAAAGAAAAGAATGAGAGTGATTTATCTGAACATCACCAGTCTTAAAGAAACAATGGCAGTGGAGACAGGATATCAAGAGAGAAATGCATGGTTGGATTGGGTGAGATACTCTGTTGAACAAAAATAATCAAGCACACTGTGTTGCATGCGCCACTGCTAGACCTAGTTTAGCCACTATGCCATTCCCATTGAATCTGAATAATGAACCAACAGGTCTCCAGTGTATGCATGCTTTGTTGTCACGCGTTCCACCCACTATTAGTTTGTATTCATTTGGTTTTACCTTGTCAGTAATTCTCTTATCATTTCAGATCCTGGTTCATCCTCACTGCCTGCAATCAATTTATTCCCCTCACCTGGTTTCCACAGCCCATCTCCTCACCTGCTTCTCATTCCCTCATTAGTTCTCTCAGAGGATATATACCAGGTCTCTCCCACTTGTTCCCTGCCAGATTGTCTTGTGTTTTCCTGCCAAGCTCTCCAGTGATCGTCTAGTTTACCTGTTTACCCTGCTGCCTGTTTCTGGACTCCGATTCTTCTGCCTGCCCCTTACTGGATTTGTTTGCCTTTTGGACTGATTTACCGGTATTTGACCCTGCTTGGATTACTGAGTAAACTGAACTATATTGTATTCTGCCTGTCTCTGTGTCATGCTTTTGGGTTCAGTTCTGTCGGTTCCAGCGACCCTTACACTTTGTACACTCTTGTCACTCCCCCAGGCTGCACATCTTTGGCCCTGTTGTATCCAGTGACCAGAAAAGACATCGTTCCACCTCAATTTTGGGCCTATGAAGGCGCTTATGAGTGCATTAGCAAGACCAGTGGGGCAGGCACTCAGGTAGGACATTTGAAATGGTGTAATTCCACTTTAGAGGTTACCAACAGAGGGATGGTGTTGGCAGCAAAGGTGTCATTTGCCAGAGCTGACGTATGGCGGTACTGTGGTACAAAAACCCTGTATCCAGCCCTACCGCCAGACTGGGTAGGTACCTGTGCATTGGTACAGTTGGTAATGCCTTTCTATATCATGCCAATCACTGTTGGCTGAAAAAGGGGGTGTCTGCAAATTGTGTACTTTCATCCCAAATAAAACTGCCCCAGATGGATCCATTACCAGAGCTTTGGAAGGACTCAACTCACTCACCAAAGAGCTAGCAACAAACAGTGGGGTAGAGAATTACTTCACAAGCTCCATGGAGTGTTGGTTTGGTCAGTACAAGATGATGAAGTTGAGCATTCTGTTGATCATACCGATAATAATGGGTATATTAATACTGTGTGGATGCTGCTGCATCCTGTGCATCTGCACCCTGACCACTAAACTGATCACCACTGCCCTGACCAAAGAGAGCCACTGAGTAAATTTTTGATGCAAGGGGAAGACAAGTTCCTCTTAGAAAATGACATAGAGGAGGAACTAGAAAGTCTGAAGGGAGATGTTTTCGTGTGAATAACTCTAGAAAATGTTCACTCCTGCCATACCTCAGCCACTGATTTTACTGTAGTTAGTCTCAAACTGTAGGTACCGTCTAATACAGATACCTCAGTCTTATATAGATAGACATGGCAAGTTACTGATATTTACAGTCTTTTACTGATGTTATAAGTTTACTGAAAGTGTTTTTTATATAACTGAAGTTAAATGTTTTATGCTGGGATAAAAAAAGTGAAGCTAAAAGGGATTATTACTGGAAGCAAAGGTCTTTTTTTTTTATTAAAGATAATGCTACTACCGAAGGTATTTTTTTATTTTTACACTTGTTTTCTACTTCAGGTACGTTTTTACGATTGAAATAAAAACCAAACAACTAAGAATGTACTCTTCTATACCATAAGCTGTATTTGTACACCAATTGTGCCTTGTATTTACTGGATAATATACACACCATAAATGGTGTGTACGGAGGGAATTTGTGAAGTAATAACTCCTGATTGTATCAATTCACACTTGATGATTATCACATGTATTTGTCCACCTCAATCAATCTGTATTTCTGCACAATATGTATTTTCTGCACTGAATGTATAATGAACACAATATTGAATGTGAAACACATTAGGTACACTTCTCCTTTAAGATAGAACAGGTCTACCACCATCTCGTCATAACGCTGCTCTCCAAGGGGCGTGGCCGCGCCAACGTGGACCAATGAGAGAAGACGACGCCCTTCTGGGGAGAACTTAGCAAAATGTTTATGATGTTTTTGTACCACTTTCTGTTCCACCAACAGACAGCTAACTGGACCTTTATTGATTTGGACTGTGGACTTGGTGTGCTGAAAATGCCCTCGGCTGAGAGTATTATTGAAATGCTGTCATCATCACTTCAAATAAATACTATCTTGACCATTTAGAAGTTTGTTGGATTGATTTGAAAGGCAGTCATAGCGTCCTCAGAACTCCTAACCCAGCACTATGCAGTCAGAGCTAGCAACTGACTACAAGGGTTATTTCGGCTGAAGGAGAGCTGGATGCTCTAAAAAAAATCACAAAGAAAAATTATTCCGTTCTATCCACCGTTCAGGAAAAGATACGGATTTATGGTTCACCGGAGAACACGGAGAGTGACGCCCCGGTGCAGTTTCTGGAACGCATGATACCCACGTGGTTCCCCGCTCTGAAGCAACTTAAACCTGAAATAGAGCGTGCCCACAGAATCTTCCGCGGCGGCCCCCCTACGGAGGGAGGACGACCCCGGGCTTTTATCTTCTGCTGTCTACGCTTCTCCACACGTCAAGCTATCCTCCGTGAGGCGAGGAAACACCCCCCTTCAGTAGGCAACATATCTCTGTTTCGCTGCTAACTTCAGTGATTATACAGCTAAACGCCACAGAGAGTTCTCAAAGGCTATGGCTTTGGCACGTGAAAAGGGCACTGATGCTTTCCTGATTTACCCTGCCACTCTCAAGGTTAAAATGGGTTACTCCACTGTTGAGGAAAAAGTTGAAGAACTCGGAGCTTGAATGTCTAATCAAAACAGCAATCTTCTAGTTAAATCAATATATTTATTAACGTGATAAGTCAAACATGGAAAATACTCTCAGCTGAGGACACTAATCACATCGCCGCGTCCACAGGCTAAATCTCTAAACAAATCCAGGTTGTCTGGCGGTTCAGCGAGTATTGTGAACAAAGGCTCGTAAACATATTACTAAATACATGGAGAAGATGTTAACCTTCTCATTGGTCCCCGTTGGCGCCGTCACGCTCCTTGGTCAGCAGAGTCAGGAAGTGATGGTTGTTGACCTGTTTTCTTAAAGGGGAAGTGTTCCTACTGTGTTTACATTCAATATTGTGCTTGTAATACATTCAGTAAAGAAAATACATATAGTGCAGAAATATATATATTGATTGAGGTAGACAAATACATTTGATAGTCTTTCAAGTGTGGATTAATACAATCAGGAGTTATTTACTTCACAATTCCCCCTTTACACACCATTTATGGTGTGTATAATATCCAGTAAATATAAGGCACCAAGTGGTGTACAAATTCAGCATATGGTATACAAGAATAAATTCTTAGTGCGCTGGTTTTTATTTTAGTCATAAAAAGTACCTTTGGTATAAAACATCAACTTTAATAAAGAATACCTTCAGTATAAAAACAAAGAACTTCACTTTTTATTCCAGTATAAAGACAATTAGCTTCAGTATCATAAAAAAACACTTCCAGTAAAAGACTGTAAATATCAGCAAACTGTTAATGTCTGTATAAGACTGTAATATCTATATACGACTGTGAGAGACTGTGACTACAGTATAATCAGTGGCTTAGGTATGGCAGCAATGAATACTTTGTGGAGTTATTCACACAAAATCATCTTCCTCCAGGCTGTCTTGTTCCTGCCCTATATCATAGTCTATAAGTAACTTGGTTTCCTCTTGCATCAAAAATTGACCTTTCTCTGTCTCTGTCTTTTTGGTCAGGGCAGTGGTGATCAGTCTAGTAGTCAGGGTGCGGATACATGGAATGCAACATCATCCACACAGGATTAATATACCTATTATTATCGGTACAATCAACAGAATACTCAACATCAACATCTTATACTGACCAAACCATGGAGCCTGTGAAGTAATTTTCTACCCCACTGTTTGTTGCTAGTTCTTTGCTGAATCTGTTGAGTCCAAAGCTCTGGTAATGGATCCATCTGGGGCAGTGTTATTTGGGATGAAAGTACAACACATAGATCCAAACAATTTGCAGACACCCCCTTTTTCAGCTAGCAACATGTCTAATGCAATTCTGTTCTGTTGTGTCATCAGGCTAGTCTTCTCTAATTGCTCATGCAGTCTAGTGACAGCATCTCTGGTGAAGTTCACAAATCTCTGCTGGTTGTAATAAATGTAATTGATCCAATCTACATTTTTGTTGACAGTGACTCGAACAAAAATGGATTCAAGAACCGCAAGTATTTGATTTCTAGCTTTGAATTCATTGGGCACACCTCATGGTACTCCTATGGAGTCTATGTAAATTGTAGAGCTGAAACTTCCACCGGGAACAGAACATTTAACTCGACTCTGGGGACTCTCTCCATTAGACAAATCAGTGAGTTCTTCAGGAGTAAATGGCATTATTTGGAAAGGCATTACCAACTGTACTAACGCACAGGTACCTACCCAGTCTGCTGGTAGATTTGGATACAGGGTTTGTGTACCACAGTACCACCATACGTCAGCTCTGGCAAATAACATGAATGATACAGTTGTTGCAAGAACCATCCCTCCTGGGGTAACCTCTATGGTAGAATTACACCATTTCAAATGTTCTACCTCAGTGCCTGTACCCCTGGTTTTACTGATGCACTCATAATCGCCCTCATAGGCTCTGAATGGAGGTGGAATGATGTATTTTCTGGTCACTGGATACAACAAGGCTAATGATGTGTAGCCTTCTCGATAAATAAATGTGTACAATGCGAGCATACACTTGAGACCTGGTGGGTCTTCACTCAGTTTCAATGGGAATGGCATAGTTGCTCATTTAGGTCTAGCAGTGGCTCATGCAACATAGTTTGCATCCAACCACACATTTCTCTCTTGATATCCTGTCTCCACTGCCATTGTTTCTTTAAGACTAGTGATATTCAGATAAGTCACTTTCGTCCTTTCTTTGGCTAAGTCAGCATGCAATTTATAGGGTGTTTTCTCAGGCTCTATTACCTTCAACCAAAAGATGAACAGTGGGTCTTTAGGATTCTTTGATATAACTAAAAATTACAGGCCGGGGCGTCCCGGTAGCTCAGCCGGTAGCACAGGTGTCCCATATACAAAGGCTTAGTCCTTGCCCACAGCGGCCACTGGTTTGAGTCCAACCTGTGGCGTTTGCTGTATGTCGTTCCCTCTCTCTCTCCCCTTTCACAATCTGCACTTCTCTATCATAAAGGCATGAAAAGCCCAGAGATATAACTTAAAAAAAAAAAGTACAGGCCAGAATAAGAGATGTTGTGGTTGAAAATCGTGATGACCACAGGGTTACAATTTGTCAGATGACCATTACCAGGCAAAGGTCTTGGATCAGGATTAGGATTTGGTGGTTCTCTCACACCGCACTGACATGGGCTTCGTTTTATGATTCTCCATTTTTCAACCAAAGGATCGTCTAGATTAATCCATCCTCCGTTCAAGTGTGCAAACACATCTCCAAAATAACAGAGGTGTACATAGATACTTTGCTTTGTTGGAATCGCAATGTGTGCTCCACACGAAGCCATTAGCAGACATCATGGTGTTTACATCAAATTCAAACGAGGTGATCTTGCCTTTCTCTACTGTAACAGTAATTCCACCTTCCTTAATATCTACGGCTTCGTCACGTTTCATGCGTTTCATCAGTAGGGTGTTAGGGGGTGAAGTCTCATTTTGGAATTGTTTAGTTGTTAGATTGTCTGGTTCTTTACTTGATTCATGCGGCCCGAACTCCCACCATGCCAATGCTAACCCAGCTAACACCGAAGTGCTTCACCACAGAGAAATATTCTTTTTCATTTTCTTGTCTATTTCGATTAATATTAACTGGTTTTATCTGCTTACTTAGACGGACATGCAAGTAAACGTAACAGGTGTAAAGTGGAGGTAATCTAAGGACAATTTTCCCTCTGATGCTTTTTCTAGACTCACAATCTAATTATTCATTAGCGTTTTGTTCTAACAGGTAAAAATCTTGTCTAACTTCTGCCAATGAACGAGAAGGCGCCAGTGCGTGTACACAATGTGTGAGGTGGTGCCAATTAGCTCCTGTTTTACCTTTTACCCGGAGCGCGTGTGAAGTGCGTTCAATCACCTCCCATGGTCCTGTCTACCTAGGTTCAGACCACTTTCTTTTGTGGACCTTGAGCCTTACCCAATCACCTGGTCCAACAGGAGTCTCTGGTGGTCCCTCAGGTATCTCTGCTGCTGCTTGTACCTGTGTAGACAAAACTCCAATGATTTTTGTCAGGGCCCTGACATATTCATCTACTTCAATTTGCCATAGATCTAAAACAGGCCCATGCCCTCCTTCTCTTGGAGGACCAGGCATTGGTCTACCGGTTAACAGCTCATGTGGAGACAAATGTGTTTGGTTGCTTTGTGAGGATCTCATGGACATGAGTGCCAAGGGTAAAGCATCTACCCACTTTAACTTGTTACCATAACATGCTTTAGCAATTTTTCTTTTGAGTGTTTGATTTGCACGTTCTACCAAACCCTGTGATGCCGGATGGTAGATTGAACCAAAATTGTGTGTTATGCCAAAATATTTCTCTACTTGTGCAAGCTTATGGCTGGTGAAATGTGTCCCATTATCTGATCTTATGCAGCATGGTACTCCATACCTTGGTATGAGTTCCTTCTGTAACCATTTGATTACAGAGTTGGCATCCTCTTTTTTGCAGGGGTTGGCTTCAATCCACTTGGTGAAATGATCAACCATTACCAGGATATATCTGTATCCTCTTACAACATTGTCTGCTCCCATGTCTGTATAGTCTATACATATCTCCTTAAATGGAGAGTCTGGAACTGGAAACAGACCCATTCGGACACCTGTATGTTCGTTTGTCATTACAATTATTGCAAGTGTCACACTCTGTCACAAAACTTTCCACCATCTCTTTCATGTAAGGATGCTACCATTGTACCTCGATATCCCTTATTGTTCTTAATTTTCCAACATGTGTGGGGCCATGGGCTTGTTTTATCAGCATGTGGCATAATTTAGCTGGTGCCACTAGCCTGCCATCATGTGCTCTCCAAATTCCTTCTGTCTGGGTGGCACCCTTGTGAACCCATTGTGTTTGTTGCTTGTTTCTGCATTTTTTAATACTCTCCAATGTAAGCTCTCCTTCTCTCTCACTGTTTAGACAAATAATTTGCTGTATGTAGTCGCCTGCTACTTTAGCTGCCTTATCTGCTGCGTCATTGCCTTTTGCTACTGCTGTATCTGTTTTCTGATGGCCTTTGCACTTTATTACAGCAACCTGTGATGGCAGCAGTACAGCTTTTAGTAGGGCTCTTAAGGCTTCAGCATGTTTAACAGAATTTTTGGATGAAGTAAAAAAACCTCTTCTGATCCACTGAGGACCGTCAATGTGGACTGCTCCATGTGCATAGGCTGAGTCTGTGTATATGTTTACTCTCTTGCCTTCTCCATGTTTTAATGCTTGTGTTAACGCAACTATTTCTGCTAGCTGCGCAGAGGCTGGTTGTGGAATGATGTAAGCTTCCAATGTTATTATCTGTTTCCCATTTTGTTGCACCACAGCATAGGAAGCCACATTTCCTTCTTCTCCTTTATACCAACAGCCGTCACTATATATGGTTTTCTCTGGATCTTGAAGTGGCTTTGCTTCCAAATTTGGCCTTATCATGAGAGTCATGTTTTTTTTTTGTCCTGTTGCCATGTTAATTGTCTCTGCCACATATGTGATGTGTGGTTTAGTCAGCACTTCTTCAATTTGTAGTTTCCTGACTGGTGAAAAAGTGCAAGCTTGTGAGTTCAAAAAAGCCACTACTCCATGCGTAGTGTATACTTTGAGTGGATGGCACATCACTACGTGTGCTGTCTTCTTGATTGTCTTTACCAATGCAGCCAGGTGTCTTGCACAACCTGTTTGTCCTTGTTCAACATTGTCCAATTTTGAGCTGTGGTACATCAGTACATGTCTTTCTCCTCCTTTTTCTGAAACAGGACCATCACCATCCCTCCTGTTTCAGAAACATCCAAATGAAAATCAGCATTGTAGTCTGGGGAGCATAGATGTGCAGCTTGTCCCAAGGCTTGTTTAGTCTTGGTGAAAGCTTCCTCGCCTTCTGTAGTCCAGATGAGTTCAGCAGTAAGGTTTCTGTTTCCTGCTTCTGAAAGCATGTCTCTGAGTCAGATTTCCCTAATCTGGTACATGAGTCCTACTGTATTCCGTCAATCCAAGAAATGCCAACATGTGTTGTACTGTTTTAGGTTTCCATGTGATAGGATTGAGGTCCTTTGTGCATTTGTTAAAGTCAGGCTGTTTGCAGAAATGAGTCTTCCCAAGACAGTGACTGATCTTCTTGCCACTTGAGTTTTTTCTTTTTTGACTTTGTATCCTGCTTCTGCAAGTAGTGAGAGGAGATTTGCTGTGGCTTCCAGGCATGATTCAGCAGAAGTGCCTGCGAGCAGCAAATGGTCAACGTACTGGATCAGAGTTACTCCTGGTGGTAGTCGTAAGCTGCTTAAGTCTTTTTTCAGAGCTTGATTGAACAGTCCTGGGCTGTCTTTGTAGCCTTGTGGCATTCTGTTGTAGGTGTATTTCTGTCCTTTATATGTGAATGAGAATATGTCTTGTACTTCAGGATCCAATGGTAGACAAAAGAACGCATTAGACCGATCTATGACTGAAGTATTTGTGTTCAGGATTCAAGTTTTGAAGCGTCACATATGGGTCTGGAACAGGTATGTTTTGTGACACCGTAGCAGAGTTGATTTTTCTTAGATCATGAACCATTCTCCAGCCTTTGACAGAGCTCTCTTGATTATGGGACTTAGGGATTTTGCTTCAGATCCTACTGTCAATGCCAGTGTAACATGTGGCACTGCTTCAGCTGATAATGCATACCATTGCTGTTGTTCTTTTGTGAGAGCACAGAATGCAGCCACACCTTGAGGTCCCATGTAGATGTCTTTGACTTCTATTTGCTCCTTTGTCATGTTCTTTTCTTCCTCCCAGGCTTGTTGGTACTCTTCGTCAGGTTGACGTAAGTCAAATCAAATCAAAATCAAATCAAATTTATTTGTATAGCCAAATATCACAAATTATACATTTATCTCAGTGTGCTTTACAGACTGTACAGGTTACGACATCCTCTGTCCTTAGACCCTCGCATCGCACAAGGAAAAACTTCCTAAAAGAAACCCCATAATTAAAGGGGAAAAAATGGAAGAAACCTTAGGGAGAGCAACTGAGGAGGGATCCCTCTCCCAGGACGGACAGACGTGCAATAGATGTCGTACAGGATAAACAACATAGTACAAAAACAACATTTGACAGAAATTATGTTGTGTTGGAAAAAAAGGAAATAGAAAGTATGGATGAATCCAGGAAAATGTCAATAAGGCTTCCCGGTGTCCAGCAGGACCAGGTCAGCAGGCGCTGTCACGATTCATGATCCTGACGTAAACTTTATCAGTGGCAACCTGCCACATGAGAGACAGACACTCCGGGGATGATACCCCGGATGGTGAGTTAGTAACATACATTTACATAAATGCATACAGATAGAGAGGGAGAAGAAGAGAGAGGGAGGGGAGGAGAGAGGAAGAGAAGGAAGAGAGCAGGGAGGTGTCCCCCGGCAGTCTAAGCCTATAGCAGCATAACTAGGGACTGATCCAGGGCAAACCTGAGCCAGCCCTAACTATAAGCTTTATCAAAAAGGAAAGTCTTTAGCCTACTCTTAAATGTGGAGAGTGTGTCTGCCTCCCGAACACAAACTGGAAGCTGGTTCCACTGTAAGTAGTTATAGGTGCAGTGAAGTGGGTCAAGTGGAGGTCCATATGGAGCTAATGTGTTGATCCAAGGTTTCCATTCCGTGTAGGTCTTCTGAACTCCTGGAGTGTCTTGATCTTCAGTCAACAGGCGGCTCCAATACACTGTTGTGGTAGTTTCTTCAATATCTTGGGTAGGGCTTGATGTCATTACCAAGATCCTTTGATCTGTTTGATACTGTCAATGCAGAGGTATTTGTCCTGGAAACTTTATAATCAGTCCATCACTGGAACAGAGAATTTGTGCTCCAGTTTTAACCAGCAGGTCTCTACCCATCAGGTTTACAGGACATTTTGGGAAGAAGAGGAAAGGGTGTAGCAGGGATTGTTTACCAACTTCAGTGACCATTGGCTTGGTATACTTTTGTTCTTCTGTTCTTCCCGAGTATCCAACGGTTCGAAGAGTCTTTGTGGAGAGAGGTGGTCCTTTCAAGGAAGTTATACAGGACGCTGTTGCTCCTGTATCCAGCATCAATTCCATTTTTTCTCCTTCTATCGTACAGGTGACCATTGGTTCATTCTGAGCTGGAATAGCTTCACCTGCAGTTGGATCCTCTGGGCATCCTCATTGGGAGGAGCCATCCCAGCCCTGGGAAAGTTCCCATGCAGAGAGAGGCATTTGGTGAGTGTTGGGAGGATTTCTTCCTCTTCCTCTTCCAAAACCTTGCTGTCCTCTCCCTCCTGCAGAACCTTGCTGTCCTCTTCCTCCTCTTCCATAGTTGGAATATTCTCCTCTTCTATTGTTAGAGTATCCTCCTCTTCCTTGGTTGGAGTTTCCTCTTCCTTGTTGCCTGTACTAGTAGCAATCTTTGACCCTGTGAGATGTACTTCCACAATTAAAGCATCCCTGTGCTGGAGCTTTTTCACCATCTCTGTAGCGGTTGTTTCCCCCTCTCCATGCTCCTCTGTTTGATACTTGCCATGGAGGTCCATTCTGAGGAATTTTCATTTAATCAATTCAGGAGTTATTTACTTCACGGTAGCAATTTTATACCCTTTTCACGTTAGTCTCGTAAAGTTACGACATCGTAACTTCCATGAAAATGTGGTAAGTGTTCCGGCTACTATAGGCGGCCGTAAGACACTCGTCAGTAGGCAGACTATACTTTATAAACCAGCGCTGTCCTCCGGTCTGTTTGTTAGCTAATAGCTAATGCTTTATATACAGCTCGTAATATATGACGTTTGACATCAGACACAACGATAGAATCTCAACCGCAGAAAGTTTGAGAAAGTGTCAAGTTATCAAGTTATCAAGCTTTACAGACGTCGATGTGTCTAAGTTGAGAAATAATTGAATATTTAGCTATCGAGCAATTTGCGGACAACTAGGCGGATTCATAACAATTCAAGGAAACCAAGCTATCGACTCGATATAGGATAGCTTGTGATCTATTTACGATCGAGGATAATGTTACGTTTTGTTATGATGTATTTACTATTTATTGGGAACTTCCATGAACTATAGTTAAATGTATATGCTGACATCCCACTTCTGCAACCTCTGCAGCAATGCTGGAAGCACTCGCACGTCTATTTTTGGAAACCAACCTCTGGATATGACGCTGAGCACGTGGACTCAACTTCTTTGGTCGACCCTGGCGAGGCCTGTTCCGAGTGGAACCTGTCCTGGAAAACCGCTGTATGATCTTAGCCACTGTGCTGCAACTCATTTTCATGGTGTTGGCAATCTTCTTATAGCCAAGGCCATCTTTGTGAAGCGCAATAATCCTTATTTTCAGCCGCTCAGAGAGTTCCTTGCCATGAGGTGCCATGTTGTCCAGCATTCAGAGAGAATTGTGCCCAAAACACCAAATTTAACAGCCCTGCTTATCATTTACACCTGAATCCTTGTAACACTAACGAGTCACATGACACCAGGGCGGGAAAACAACATCATTGGGCACAATTTAGACATGTTCACTATGGGGTGTACTCACTTTTGTTGCCAGCTGTTTAGACATTAACAGCTGTGTACTGAGTAATTTTCAAAGGACAATAAATCTATACTGTTATTCAAGCAGCACACTGACTACTTTAAGTTATATCAAAGTTTCAGTAGGATAATGTTATCCCCTGAAAGGATATAACAGAATATTTGCAAAAATCTAAAGGGTGTACTCACTTTTGAGATATACTGTAACCTTATTGTGTGTAACTTATAAGGTTTGACAGTGTGGGGAGTTTTGTTTTGTTCACAAAGACACTTATTCTTTTGTTTAGTCTTTGTGTGAACTCACCGTCGATATTTGTTCACAAATTTTCTAAAACTTTTTCAGAATATATCTTTTTATTAAAAATCTTTTTTATAAACCTTTGTTTTTCTCTCAGGTTTACAGTACATACAACCAAAGGCATTGCATTCATTTTGAACATCATTTTACATGCTGAAAATGTTTTTGACTTTCGTTTAAACCCGTAGCTCGAGCAGAAACATAAAAGATTATGCAGATGCTGAATACCCTAAACTTTAAATTACAGAAAGAAGTGTTGTGGATGGGCGAGCACTATTTTCTGCCAGTGTTTTGGTTGATATTTACCACTGGAGGGCGCCCAAGTTGTAAAGGTTTCAATTTTACACGCTGTGACCTCAAATATATAACTGTCACAATGTGATACTATGCGCCAATGCTGTGTTTTGAGTGTTTCTCTTCATGTCAGTGACAGATTCTGCCTTTTCAAAGCTGCAATTTGTACACTGCAGTTAAGATGCATGGTTATTTCACCTCACTGGATGTCACCCACTAACCAGGCAACATGAGTACAAAGGTATAAGTGTTTCAGTCGAACACACACAGGAAGCATATTCAAAACCAGAGCCTTGCTGTTGTGAGGTGATGGTACAGTTAAATGCATGAATGTGATGTTACAGAACTGTAAACCTCCAGCTGCTGAGTCATGCCTCAGTCAGTCATCCACATCCTGATCAGCTCCACCTCTCTGCTGTTCACTCTAGGCTAAACGCCAGATTGACTCTCTATTTGGCCCTGGTTGCAAATAAATGAGCTGTTGGCCCCTTTTGTTTTTTTGGAACCAGTTTTGTCTTCTTATGTTTCTTATGAGACATGAGTTTATTGCATCCGTCTGTTGGAGGTTTGAGCATCAACGTTCATCCAGCAGGTACAAGAGTATCATCCTCTTCTTGTCAGTTAAAGGAAAGATTCACTAGGTTCAACAAAAACACAATAGGAAGCGCCTCACTTACGTGTTTGTAGCTCAACTCGGACTCAGTGTTCGCCAATGGTGGAAGAGGCACTCAGATCTTTAACTCAAGTAAAGACATCAATACTTCATTGTAAAATAAATACTCAACTGTTACAAGTAAAAGTACAAAAGTATTAGCATCAAAATAAACCTAAAGTAGCAAAAGTATAAGTACTCATTATTAATGATCCTTTTCAGAATAATATATATTATATTGCTGGATTCTAACTAATTAATGCATTAATGCAGTGGCGGGCCATCAGGACCAGCAAGGCCTTCTCTGCTGGCCTAAACATCATCAGAATATAAATGTAATTTTTTTCCACAAATATGTATTCAATTATTCCCCATAGTCTATTCTCTTCATTTCATAGCTTTCCTCTTGGTTGCGCTGCTTCCAGCCTCAGATCGAGATTTGGAGGTCTGGCCTTTATGTTAGAGCTTTAATCCAATCATATTTCAGACATGATGTGTTGCCATGGTCCAAGAAATCTGCCCTGAGGCCTTCAGAATCAACCGTGCGGGCGCCTGTAGCTTAAAGTGAACGGAGACAAAACTGTGGCGTTAACCAATCAGATTTCGAGTTGGGGACACCGGGGCCAGCTAGCAGGCGTACGATAACGTCAGCATGTCCACGTCTTTTGATTGGATACGCACTATTGAGAGGCAGAGTTATGCAGAGCTAGCAACTGACCTTGAACGAGCTAGTTTGTGTAGATTTCTACAAGCTGTGTTTTCAACCCACAATGGCTGAAGGAGGAGAAGATATCGATTTGGTCGCAAATAACATTACAACGCCATTTTCGAGACAAACTTTTCAAGAAAAACTAGACATCGTTAGAAGAGAAAGGCCAACTCCGACGCTAGCGAGTCTATCCCTGTGTCCACTCCTTCTGCCGAGCGGTCATTCTCGGCCTTAAAGCGAATTAAAACTTATGGCAGAAATGCTGCTGGACAGACTCGCCTTTCAGCATTAACCTTCATGTCTATAGAAAATAACTTATTGGTGGAACTGAAACGCACAGATAAACTACAACAGAGTCATTGAAGTCTTCTTGAGGAAAGAAAGGAGGATGGATTTTGTGTTCAAATAATCAGTTGTTTTGGTGAGTAACAAGCATTTTGTTTTTTGACAAATATATAAAATGTTTGATGCTTCTGCAAGAGATGTAGAGATGTGTGTGGCGCACTGGCTCAGCTGTGCAGTAAAAGTACTCAAGGAGACTTGTTGAATTGTTTTGGTTTAACCTTTATCAAAGTGGACATTCAAGGCTAGGAATACACTTTCACCACTGTCGCAAAGATATCCTCATGAACAAATGCACATTATTTGTTTGTTTTCTTTTATTTTCAGTGAATAGTTTGTGTCTTTATTCTTTATCGTCACGTTTCTTAAATGAAACTGCTTTAGGTGCGACCATGGGCTGTTTAGTGAACACACTTGTTAAAGCTCACATACTTTTAGTGGACTTAATAAAACTTTGTAGACTAATCTCTTAAAAGCGCCTTTTATTTTCGACAGTATCCTAGCGATCTTAAAGCTGGTAGTTTAACACTCTTAATTGTAAATGCGGATTTATTGATTATAAATGCTTCGGAAATATTAATATAACTCTGTTGTACTTGACTATGTTAAGGTGATGCAACGCCCGGTTATACTGCGTTTCTGTCTAAATGTATAGTTTCTATAGCCATGGCGTCATAATGATGGTATTAAGAGGTGGAATAATTCAGGTAGGACTGTGTAGGATATCACTGAAGGCCTAGGTGTGAAACGCACGGCCCGCCACTGCATTAATGTGTTCATTACTTTAACATTGCAGCTGGTGAAGGTGGAGCTCATTTTAATTATTTTATGAACTGCTGGGTAGCTCATTAATTTCCACCCTTATCTAATCTTTACCTGTTATAATACATTATGATTTATTTGTTCATTATTTTTTGTATTATTAATCAGAATCATATTGGCTTATAAACATAGTGGAGTAGAAGTATAAAGTAGCATAAAAGGGAAATTCTCAAGTAAAGTACTTAAGTAGGCAACAGTATTTGAGTAAATACACTTAGTTACTTTCCACTGTTTAAAAAAGGTGCAAAGGATTCTTTGTTAAACTGTCCTTCTGTATCTCGAGGCCAATGATGTTTAATGGATGACCACAAACATCTCACATGGACAAAATGTGGTAAAATCTGTCCTGTCGTCTAAATTAACTGTCTTGTTAATTAACTGCTACAAATCTATGAAATTTGTATTACAATAAAAATGGCTAACGTAGGCTCTTCATATTGTGCAGCTATGAGGCTAGCAAAGTGGGGCTGCCATCTTGGAGAAAATCTAAATAACAGGTTCAGTTTTAAATGAAGTGAACGTACATGTCTGTCATGTGTGTTGTGAAGAAACACACAGTCATCGCTGTCACATAGATTTATTTTCTTTGATTAAAAAGTATCTGGAATGAAGTACATAAAGTGACAATGATGGTGAAGAGGCCACAGAACAGGCCGTCCTTCTCAACAAGGCCACAAAAACCACATCAGAGCCGTTTGTTAGTGCTCATCTTCCCTTCAACACACACACACATACAAAGACACACACATACAAAGACACATAACTCCAGTCACCACATTACACAAGATAAAACCCAAAATCTGTCTGGGGACATTATGACGCATTCAAATGCAAGAAATATGCTACACAAATAAACGCAAAGTCACTAAACAACACACATATACACATTAACAGACACACACTTAATTTGCCTCATGGAAATGAAAGTTTTAGTGTTTTCAGACGGGGAGTCTGCAGTTCAGCTTCCCGCCGGCTGCCTCGTCATGACAGTGGCTGTGAAGTCGTTTTTACGTTTTCAGTGAGCGGCGAGTTGGCACATACAGGCAGATCCATGCACAGGACCATGTTAATAATAAGTAAAAAAAACATATTGTTAAAATTTGAATACTGTTTATTTTCAGATGCAGCTGTTTTACTGCATTCTCAGGTAATCAAACAACGGCCGTGAAATCACTTTTATATTTATTTATTGCAGTTGGTTATTATTTAATGTGCACTTGACTAAGATTAATTAATCATTTGTTTTCATCAATGTTGCAAACTGGATTTATACAGTACTGTAGAGTTGTCCAGTGTTATTGAATTCTTTGGATTAATCTTATTAACTATCCAACCACTAACATATGCTTTTAAAACTTTTATTATTATTGTTGTATTTTTTTTAAAACACTGATGCGATGAGACACATCATCTCTTACTTCTCAGACTTGGGAGCTGAAAATGCTTT
This sequence comes from Cottoperca gobio, assembly GCF_900634415.1. NCBI lineage: Eukaryota > Metazoa > Chordata > Actinopteri > Perciformes > Bovichtidae > Cottoperca > Cottoperca gobio. The sequence goes on from NC_041357.1 coordinate 8,410,952, forward strand.
GTGAATTACTCTCAGACCAAAATGTTATTTTCTTGTTTATTTTGCAGTTGACAGTTATGAGCTACTTTTAGCCTTGTGATGTTTTGTGAATGTGTCTCCAGTTATTTATTTTAATCCCAGATTTACAGTATTGTTTAAAAAATGTTTTACTGTTCTGTGCAGATATTATACATCAATGAGATATATGATACTGTAAATCTGATGCCGTTATTCATTTTGCCTACATATTTCTTTGTGACATACTTTATGTAAAGGGCCTTTAAACATCATGCACATAATAATATAATTGAAAGATAATACAGTTATATAATTGATAATAGAATTGTTTTTTTTACTTCTTTGTTAAACTGTCCTTCTGTATCTCGAGGCCAATGATATTTAATGGATCACCACAAACATCTCACACGGACAAAATGGGGGAAAGTCTGTCCTGTCGTCTAAAAAGTAAACATGGCAGTCCGCGGCCTCGAACAAGCACTAAGTGACAGTTTAACTTATCTGACAAATAAAAAGAGTTGGATGGAAAACACTCTGTCACTGCCGTTGGTGAAATGGAAACACACACACACACACACACACACACCCACAGGTAGCACGGCGGATGGTCCGTGCAGGTGGTGGTAACCCCAGGCAACAGGAGGATGAGGAAGAACCTCGTCTTTCTCAACTCCTGATCAGCGTCAGAAACTCGTCGCGGGTTTTTGGATCTTCCCTGAAAACTCCCAACATGGTGCTGGTGACAGTTTTACTGTTCATCTTCTGAACACCGCGCATCACCATACACATGTGACTGCAAAGAGGAACAGAGGGGAGTGAGAACGAAAGGAAGTCAAGTGAAATATACAAGACGAAATGTAGAAGAGATATAGATTAAGAAATAAATGGGAGAGGGAAGAAGAAAGAACGTGGAGGTGGAAGAAAGGAGGATATGTAACAGAAAAGAGAAGGTAAATTAAAGGAAATTAATTGTTGAAATTGAAAGTAATGGAAAAAGGGGTAACAGAAAATAAATGAAAGTATAAAAACATGAAGGGTTGAAGATGTGCAGATGTGAAAGAAAAGAAGACTTGAAAGGAAATGAAGTGAATGGAAACGAGGTCAAAAATAGAAGAGATGACGTCAAGGAAGAGATGTAACAGAAAAGAGGAAGTAAATAAAAAAAACTTAAGTAATGAGATGAAAGTAATGAAACCGGGGTCAAAGCAGTTTAGGTATAAACAAGAAATATGGTGAGTGACAAGATGTAACAGTAAATGAAAGGAAATGCAGTGATGGGACAGAGGTAAATAAATAAATGAGAATAAAAAGGAGAACAAAGTAGAAGAACAAATGAAAAAGGAGGTGAACGAAGGAAGTGATGGAGATAAAAGTAATGAAACTGAGGTAAAAGAAAAAAAAAGTATAAAAAGGAGAGTGGAGTAGAAAGAAACAAAGGAGGTGAAGGAAATCATGGATTAAGTGAAAGTAAAGAAAATGAAGGTGGATGGTAGGAGAAAAGAGACAGAGGGAACAAGAGAATAAGGTCTACATACGTTGCCTCGATGACCACGCCGACCCCGGTGGGCTGCAGAGCCTCTGTGATCGCTACAGCAATTTGTTTGGTCAACCTCTCTTGAACTGTGGACGTACAGACAAACAGATACACAAACATGAACCAGGTTAGACAGAAGAAACAACATCTACATGTAGAGAGTCAAATGAAAACACTGAACATTGAGTTTGACTTTAACTTGGTACCTTGTAGTCGACGGCTGTAAATTTCAACAATCCTGAGGCAGAGAAAATAGAGAAAACAAGCCTCTGTCAGTAAAACATCCATATCTTCCACCTCTGTGCCTCCATTGCTGTTGAAAAAACTATTAAAAACTATCAATGAGCCACAAGGTTGCACTGGGTGTAAAAGAAAAATAATTTTGAAGCTATTTTCTGTTCTGACGAGGATGCAGAAGGAAAATGAAACAGATCTGCAGAAACGACCCGGTCTTCAACTCCGACCCGTTGCTCTTCTCTGTGAGCAAAACCACTTTAGACAAATTTGACCTCATCCACCTCCAATAAAATGTCAACAAGACCAAACGTGCAGCACAAAGAGAGGCAGGACGTACATAAAGCAAAGGCAAGGTTCTGCCTCAAGAACACAAATGGAAACACATAAGCACATAAGGAGTGACATTAGTATGTAACTAAAATGAGAACTTTTTTTATTATTTTTATTTCATTTTTATTCTATTTATTTTAAAAACATTTGTATTATATGTCTTTATATGTGTGTGTATGCATTTGTTTGCTTTATTTTGTATTTAACTTTCCTTTGTTATAGGTTAGGGTTATTATCAGTAATATGTGTCATTATTACTATTTTACTTGAATATATATTTAAGTTGATCATGTTTACCTTTGTATGTATCTGTACACATATTTGTATTTTTCCTTTTACATTAATTCTTTTTATGCACAAATGCAAATGTTTATTTGGCGTTTCATTATTCATGTAATTTTATTTATATAATTTTAGGTATTTTTGTTTATAAAATTGCGATGAAGTGGAAATAATTATGAGGCTCTTTAACATCAAATGCTAAATAAATTCTCTATTAACCTTAAAGGAAAAGATTCAAGACAGGGCAAGAAACACGAGCAGAGACGATCAAACAATCTATCCAACTTATCTGAATCACTTTAAGTTTTATGAAACCAGAATTTCCGTTGAAACATTCTTATAACATTGATTTGCTTTCACTCAGATCGAGAAGGCCGGAAACAAAATGTTATACGTTTTAATTAGCGCCTTGAAAATGTGACTGGATCGACTGGATCGACTGGATCAGCTGTGTCACAATGTGAGCATGCACGTCCAGTACTGGGTTAGTAAGGGGTGTTAGTGCGATAAGCCTGAAGGTATTGGGGTCAGTGGGATCAGATTCTATGCTACAACACACAAACACACACACCTTTTAATAATCAGCTTAAATAAACACTAGCTCTCACTCTCCCTCTCACACACACACACACAATTTGTAAATTTACTCACCTGGCCAGCTTGCTGAGGCCCAGAACTCTCTTGTTAGGGAGGTAACCGATGTGAACCTGTACACAGTGAGAACATTTAAGATCAAATATTTTATATTAGTAGCTCAGATAAAATGTTAACCAGTTTCACTGCTGGAGGCGAGACAGGTTGTGCAATAGTTCATGGGAACAAGTTGTGACATACTATCACCTTATATATTGAACTTGTTTACAAACTGTTGCTTATTTCCACATTTAGCGGTTACAACATGATCATTCATTTAGAGAGTTGTGCTTGTGTCCACCTGATGAATGTAAGTATTCACTCTCTTTGAGCTCCTGAGGTAAATATCTGTGTCTTTAGCTGCTAAATGCTCCACTATGTTCACCAGCTGGTCTCTGACTGTGTCTTCCTGCTTGCTGCTAAAGAAGGTAGTGTTGTGTGGGTTTTACAGCTTGTGAGCCAAACAGCTAAACACTATATCACTATAAAGCTCTGTAAAGCAGAGTGGAGCTGCAGAACATGCTAACCGCCTTAGCTTTAATTCATGTCCAATTCACATTTTTACAACATCATGCTCCATCATGTTTTTCTCTTCAAAGCCTAATTTTGCATTGGTTTGGCAAATTAAATTGTTTTAACTGCACAGTACTTATTTCACTTGAACCTCCACTTACTTTAAGGGCAAATCCACTAAAACACATCAAGTGGTTTTCCTGAAAAAGCAGATGTTTTCCCTTAAGCATACTTTAAATGAGTATCTCTTGTGGTGTAAAATAACCGCTGAGGTAAATAAAGGAGAGTTTAGCACACACATTCGTTTTAATATGAGGACTATGACAGAAACAGACGCAACAACAGCCGATCCTGAAAGCAGGGCAGGTGGATGAACAACAGACGAGAGGAGGAAGAGATGGAGTCATCAGCTGGAGAATCACTGCTCTGGATGTCTGGAGGCTCTAATTCTCTTACACACGCACACACACATATGTGCGCTCCACTCAAATGTCAGACGCAATTTGTTGACGAGACAAGAGAAAGGGCAGCGGCAACAAGCGTGCAAAGATCTCTTGTTCTTCCAGTTTCCTCCGTCTCTGCTGGAGCGGCCTGACATATCGACATCAAACAGACCGACTGTGACGGCTTCTTTTTCCACTTATCTGCTCACGTTATTCATATTTACTGGCACATACTGGGTGTGACGATGGGGCGAGGTTAAAAATGTGTGCATTATTTGATTCACACTTGCCATTAATAATGTTTCAACCTAAACAAAGTTTTGTGGGTTTAAGTTTCGTCTCACTAACTAGTAGCCCTTCTGATTACACTTCAAATGGACCCCTCAATAACATAAAAATAAATCAAATTAAAGAAGTATTGATACCATTTTATAGGACTTTTAAAGGCTATATATGAGACCAAAGGATGCTGTTTTTTTTTGCAGTGTATTTTCTCAGGTTGATACAGACAGCAGCTAATATCAAGTAAATGACAACCTGCAATAAACTGCTCATGTGCTGCATACATTGAAACAGTTAATCAAGCAGCCAGCGGTTACCTGCACGCCGTCTGAACAACAATAGAGGAGGAGGAGGAGGAGGAGGAGGAGGAGGTCTCACTCTCTGTGTGGTGAGTCACTGTGATACACAATACAGACAGACAGACAGATGACAGAGTCTGGATAAGAGGCAACACTGCTGACGATGATGAGGGGAGGGAGGAGGTTTAGGGACATAAACAGCCACCTGATAGCCACCACACACACACACACACACACACACACACACACACACACACACACACACACACACACACACACACTCTGTGAACACTGTGGTAAGTGTTTGTGTGATTCACTGCTGTCATCAGAGCCCATTTACACTGGTGGAAAAGGATCAGCTGCCAGCCCCCCATTGTCTTAAACGACATACAGCTGCGGGCGAAGGTGGAGGGAGGAGGGAAGCAGAGGAAGAAGAAAGAGGGAACCAGGTTTCTTAGTAGAGAGTAATGCTGCAGCAGCAGGGAGGAGGAGGCTAAAAGAAAGAAAACGCAGGATAAACAGATCTCAGCTAATCTGATTGTTTCTCATGTTCTCTGTTGTATCCAGCTAAATGTTTTTTTAAGATTCACATCTCTTACCATGTTTGTGACAATCTTTTTGTATTAAATTATGAATATTTGCAGCTTCCTCTGAGAGAAAAAAGTCCCCTTTATTGATTAAATCAGAAAGCAAAGCGGCTCGGCTGAAGCTCAGTTGAGTTTGGCTTGATGTACAGTTCATTTGAACTTTTTTAAATCTCTTTCACGGTGAATGTGGACACTGGAGATACAGCATATTGGGACATGCATTAACAATTATTTATACTTACTTGAAACCTTAATTGTTTTGTTTTTATTTAGATAGTTTATCGATGGGTGTATTAGGTTGGAGCCCTGTATTTAGTTGTCTGTTGTTTGTGTTTATACTTGCTTTAATTGTTAAAGAAAGAAAGAAAAAAAAATATATATATATATCAGTTACATACGTAGTTCAACATTCTGTTTTTGATGGTTAAAATATAAAATAAGTGTTTTCCACAGGTCCTTAAATTAATAATTTGACATTTTGACTGATGTAGCGTTAGATGAGAAGATTGACACCATCCTCGAGTCTGAACGGTTTATATGAAGCTGCAGCTCAGCCTGTGGTTAGCCTAGCTTATCATAAAGAGTGAAAACGGGGAAACAATTAGCCTGGCTTTGTCCGACGTAAATAAAATCCTCCTACCAACACATTTAAATCTCACTAAAAATAACCCGTCCTGTTTTTACAAGTTATGTGCCAAAATATTTCTTGGCCATGTCTGCCCAGAGCCAAGAAATGGTTAACCCTCCGTAAAACCACAAATTTCTGTGCGGATTACACAAATGAGATACATTGTGTAAATTAGTGAGCTTTAGAGGTGGATTTTGTTATCTTTATATCTTGTGTAAAAGTCAAATTTTTGTAGTGAATGTGGCGCTAGAGGAAATGTCAGCAGCTCATGTATGGACTCATACAGAATGATCATCCACAGACTAGAGTGATATTAACGTTCATAAAAAGTGATCTAGAAATTTAAATGAAAAACTAGCAGCTTCTTCTACTAGAGGAGGAAGACCTGTCTGTGCTCACCCTGCCGAAGATGGGCACCAGGTGATGTTCACACATGGAGAACATGTCGATGTCTTTGACGATCACCATCTCGTCGTGGTCTTCGTCGAAGATGGCGTCGTTTAGCACGTCTGCGGAGAAACAAAATGGAGTCATGAAAAGGAGGAAAATGAAAGAAGAATCTCCTGTAATTCCCATGTTTCACATTTACAGACACATACTTGGCTACTACCCTATCTTTCTGTATATTAAATCATTTCACAATTTGTCCATTTACTATATTTACTCATTCATTTGATCTACTTATTTTAAGAATTTGCTTTTTTATGAATTTCGTATTTATTTTTCATAAATGTATTGAAGAATTACTGCAATTGATTTAGTGATTATCTGTTTTTGAATCCATCCAAAGTAATGAGGAAGTTTTTTCCTATAAATCTATTTGTATCTATCTATAAATTGTATTTGTACTGGATTGTTTAATGTCCTTTGCAAGAGTTTATCTCTGGATTTGTAAAATTTGTATAAAAACCATCCTGCATCACTTTCTGTCCCCTAGAGCAGTGGTCCCCAACCACCGGTCCGCGGTCCGTGAAAAATCACCGGAAACATCCGTCTGTGTTTCTTGACACATGTCAAGACCATAGGTCAAGACGCTCGTCTCAATCACGTGATACTTTACAAGCTCAGGGCCCCCACTAATTCAGCGTAATGGTGAGTTTTTTTATGCACTTTATATTTGTTTTTATGCCGGTCGTATAATTTTATTTCGTCATATTTATCCCCCCCACACACTTTGAAGGCCGGTCCGTGAAGATATTGTCTTACATGAAACCGGTCCATGGCGCTAAAAAGGTTGGGGACCACTGCCCTGGAGGACGGACAGGATGGAAACCACACGGACGCCAGGTTCATCTCACCTCTCCTCCACTTTTTATCGCAGACTTTGGTGTTTCTCTCTGGCAAACACCACTGTCTAATTATAGCTCTGCTTCCATACGCTCCTTCCTGTTGTTGCTTTATTGCATTTTGCAGTTGCCGGGGTTCAATAAACCGCTTTATCTGTTTGTGACGATGCAGACGCTTCTCGCTCTCACCGCTGCATTTTTTAATTTCCTGACTGGCTATCTGTTGGAGGGAACGAGAGGAGGGGGGGGGGGGGGTGAACTTGTTGCTTCAGTTTCTTCTGCTTATTGAACGACTGTGTGTAATTAACCTTCTTTAAGTCTCTTTTTTTCTGTCTGATCGTGACGCAGTTTGAGCCATGGCACTCTTCATCATGAAGATCTTTCCCATCACCACACACATTGTTGTTTTGTCTCATGATGTCTCTTGATCTTATTTGGGACTTTTGACAGCTTATTCTCTGTAGATGAGGCGCTCTGCTTTGGGACAACTAGCTTCTCCTCTGGCATAAGAAAACCTTAGTCTTGAGCCTTTTCTTTGACGACCTCAGACATGTTCTGACCTCAGACAGCTCAGATTGATCAGTAGCATTCATTTTAGATCCATTTACTTTGATAAATCTTTCTACTGGTTGTACTGATAGTTGCTGTTCCTGGCCGCCGTGCAGCTGAACACTCCCACTGTTATGACGTTAGTTGTTATATTGCACATCCTAGCTGCAGCACATTAAGATATCAACCTGTAATTAATGCACATATAGACTGGTTCTTTAATTGTAATTATTTGTTGTCAACTAGAATCTGCAGCCATGCTAGAAGCTGTCCTGTGAAGCTGCAAGAATAGTGAGCAAAATGCTAATGTCAATGTTAGCATGTTTACATTTGTTAATTAGCGCTAAACACAAAGTACAATGGGAGTGTCATTCCTTTTGCAGGAATTTGGTCATAAACCAAAGTATTGGATAAATTAAAGTTTTGACTTGATGAAAGCAGTAGAGGAAACTGTATTATAGTTCATAATGAGGGGAACATGAATGTCTGAACTACATTTCATGGTAATCAATCAAATATATGTTGAGATATTTCACTGAAATATACTGGGGGTATTGCTGTCTGCAACAGTGTCTTTTTTGATACTGCTATTGGGGGGCATCAAAATCTGACTGTGGCAGTGGGGTGTGGTTAGGGTGCCGGCTGCTGGGGAGAGATGGGAGTGTCTCAGCTGGAGGCCAGACAACTGAACGGAATCAGGTAATCAGTCACATAATAAAAAAAAGGCTGGGTCCCAAACCGTCAACGTGAAACTGACGGCCATACCACACTGAACACGGCAACACGCCCGATCCCGGAACCAGAGCAGAGTTGGGCCGTGCCTATCTGGAGAGGACATTGTTTGTGGAGTGACTGAAAAGGCTGAACTTAAATTATAAATAAACTGTTGTTTAACCTCATCTCGACTCTCCGTTCTGTCATTGTCCTGATTGTGAGCAGGGAACTCCTGTATGTTACGACTGAGGTAATTTGCACTGGGAGATAAAGTGCTTGTATTGCTCCCAACCTCTAGCTCCAAACTACTCGGAAAGTGACAAGGGCCCTTTGTGGTCACACGGCGAGTGGTGGACGTCGATTACGCAGTGGTGCGATTGGACAGGGAAAGAGCGACACAAATTTACCGCTCAATCTCCTTAAAACGTGGAGAGAGGTGGCCTTTGTCACTCTGGCTACTACGGTGATGGAGATAGAGTTGGGAGTGGAGGTGGGAAAAGCAAAAAAATCAGCCCCGGTCTCTTGTGACAGCCATCTTTCACCGAGTCAGAGGGCAGACGATGGCTCATTGGAAAGGCTTTTGGCCGATGTATTCTCCCCCTGCCCGGACGCACCACTCTCGCACACCACCACATTGACGCCCCCGGACTCCCCTGAACACAAAAGGAAAATGAGCCACCTTTCAGCGACTCATGGACCAGGTTCTGCGTCCTCACTCTGAATACGCTGCTGCCTACTTGGATGAAATGTGGGAGCAGCATATACAGCAGGTGGTGGCGGTGCTCGAGTCCCTGAGGTGAGCGGGACTCACAGCCAACCCGAAGAAGTACGTGGTTGGGCGGAGGGAGGTATGGTATCTAGGGTACCACATGGCCGGCCTGCCCGGTGCCCAAGACTAAAAAAGAGGTCAGGAGGTTTATGGGGCTGGTCGGCTACTACCGGCGGTTCATTCCGGGGTTTTCGGAGCTGACCAGTCCCCTGACAGACCTGACCCGGAAGGGTGCCTCAGATCCGGTCCAGTGGACGGAGCTGTGTCAGCTGGCGTTTGAGAAGGGAAAGCAAGCCCTCTGTGGGGAGCCACTCTTGTTTTCCCTTAATTTTGCTCTTCCTTTTGTTTTGCAAACCGACGCCTCGTACAGCGGGCTGGGGGCCGTTTTGTCCCAGGAGGTGGAGGGGGTTGACCGCTCTGTACTGTACATTAGCCGGAAGCTGGCTCAGCGGGATGTGAACTACAGTACGATGGAAAAGGAGTGCCTCGCTATATGGCGGACGGTCGGCGCCCTGCGTTATTATCTCATGGGACGCTCTTTCACCCTCTGGCGGGCTCACGGCCTGAGTCGGGCGCTGGTGGTATGTGGCAGCTGAACGGAATCAGGTAATCAGTCACATAATAAAAGCACGGTGATGGCCTGGTTCTGTGCTTCTTGCAGTAGACTGGGTCCTGGACCATCAACATGGAGCTTCCGGCCATACCACACTGAACACGCCCGATCCCGGAACCAGAGCAGAGTTGGGTCGTGCCTATCTGGAGAGGACATTGTTTGTGGAGTGACTGAAAAGGCTGAACTTAAATTATAGATAAACTGTTGTTTAACTCATCCCTCCTCTTTGTTCTGTCATTGTCCTGATTGTGAGCAGGGAACTCTCACACTAACATATTAAAATTATGCACATAGTGGCATTAAATAATTTAATCTCTCTGAAGTCTATTTTCTAGAACGCTACCACAGTTTAGCTCCTGGACAAACTTTAGGTGGTGAGCTGCATATTCAGCTGATAGTTCTCTGTAGCTTCGTTACTACAAGTGAACTCCTTCACATTTTTGCATTGTTTGAATATTGATTATAGTCCATTAATAGAAAAACCTTATTAGTTGCAGCACTTAGCAACCTTAACTTGGTGAGTACAATTTCTTCATTACTGGTAGAAATGATGGCCTGAACTACATAATAAGACCCAAATTGTTGCAAAAAAGAGGAATTATAGTCTCTCTCATTACAGCTTCTTACACTGAAAGTTGTATCTTTCTCTCTCTCACACACACACACACACACCCGAAGGAAAATAACATTAAGTCAACCGTAACTATGTAAAGGGCAGCTGGTGAGGACTGCCGGTTCTGACCCCCTGGGTGACAGAAAGACGAGGCAACTATCAGGTAATGACAGTGTTACTCATCATCAGCTCTACATTCAATAGTGCTGCCTCCTGTGTGTGTGTGTGTGTGTGTGTGTGTGTGTGTGTGTGTGTGTGTGTGTGTGAATGAATACCACACACATAGGCCACATGTTGACACGTTCTGAATGAAGCAGGAAATGATGGAGTGAATGACTAAATAAACAAGGTTATTCATTTATTGTTCAGGCAGCCTGGAGTGTGGAGAGTGCAGTGGACACACACACACACACACACACACACACACACACACACACACACACACACACACACACACACACACACACACACACACACACTTCCTATACATAGTCTTAACCCTGGGCTGTATTCATGAGTCACCCCCTGTACATCCCTGACTTTACATAGAAACATACACAATTTGTGTTTGAGCAACATTGTTTATTTCCCAGTTTCACATCCCATAATATTCACACTGTTTTCAGATATGCTGAGTTTCAGGAAATTGCCATTTTTTCGGTTTATTTAAAAATACATTTATTGACTGAATCTGAAGACCCCCTGGTGCTCTGTGCTGCCTTTTGGCTCGAGGCCACAAAAGGGTTTTGTGTGTGTGTTCGTTGCTAGGCAACCACACAATCAGCTGATGATTAGCTGTCAGTCTTTCAGAGCAGGTGTTGGGGCAGTAGTTGATTTATGTACTTATTATAAAGACATTTTAAATGTAGGATGGCTATGTGTTGGAAATGTGGAAACTGGATTAATTACAGTTTATTCAACTATACAGAGTGGGTTAATTGCTGAGATCTGGGAACACCGTGACATTGCTAATGAGACGACAGACGGGTCAAGAAACACGAGCACTCAGACAAAAAGACGAAGTCAGACAAACATATCTGGAGGAGAAAATGCAGGTGAAAAGTAAAATTATCACTCGTTGTAAACAGCCATCACAGTTCACAGACCGACTTCTGGACCTTTCGAACTGTAGTTGTGCACAAACAACTTGCAGTTTGACATCAGAATAAAGTGGTTTGTTTAATCGGGATAAACTGTTGTTTGTCAGACTTCATTGTACTGATGGAGTCGTGTTATCAGATCTCAGAATATAACGTCATGAATAAAATGTTATCATAACTGATAGAAATGACAGACAAAACCTCTGCGGCCATGTTAGCAGCTCTGTGAGGCTGTACTACTGTCAGCATGCTAACTGCTCACAATGACGATGCTAACATGCAGGATCACCATCTTAGTTTAGCGTGTTAGATAATATTTGCTAATTAGCCCTAAACACAAAGTACAGTGGCTGATGGGAATGTGTTTTGAGAATTAGTTTTGCAGAGATATGGTCATAAACCAGTTACCAAACTGATTAACATACATCCTGAGGGAGACGTGAGCGTCTGCATGGACTTTGATGGAAATTAAACGCTCTGGGCTATTGTTTGGAAATATATGTAATATATATAAATATTTATGCACATGAGCACAGAAGTCGTTGGTAACATCAGGCTGCCAGGGTTCATGCAGTCAAGTCAATTTTATTTATAATCCCAAAATAAAAACTTTGCCCTGAAGGACTTTAACATCTGTACAACATACAGTATCTGTTCTTTTCAGCTTATTACTTTCCGATAACACTCTTGGCTCAATCTGCAGAATAAACAATACAATAAATGCATTGAAAAGAGTATATGTTTCCACTCTACTTTAGGAGAGAAGTCCCAGAGAGCACTGCAGTAATAAACATCCAATCAGATGGCTTAAAACTCCAAAAGTGGGGTGAGTATAGAGGTTGAGTCGCTGCCTGTTCAAGAAATGTGTAATATTAAGACTCAAAATGTGCACGTGTACATTTGAAATTTTTTGGAGATTTTTCTTTGGGCTTGTATTCCTTCAATCATAGTAAAGTTGAATATAGACAGGGAACGGGGAGAGGGAGGAGACGACATGCAGCAAAGTGCCACCTGTTGGAATCAAACCTGCTCCATTAGGTGAGCTAATGGGGCTTCTCAAATGCAAAGATTTGCATTGCAGCTTTCTATATTTGGACTGTTGGTTAATAAAAAAAGACTTGAATACATCAAGTTGCATTCTGGAGAACTACAAGAGCATTTTTCACTATTTTCTGATATTTTAGATATCATTAGTTAAAGCCCTATTTCTGATCATTATTTGCTTTCATTAAAATCAAAAACATGTGCACTAAACCAAACATTTCAATCTGTAACATCACAAGATCAGAATTCCTGTTAAATCTCTGGAGTGACTGAAAAGGCTGAACTTAAATTATAGATAAACTGTTGTTTAACTCATCCCTCCTCTTTGTTCTGTCATTGTCCTGATTGTGAGCAGGGAACTCTCACACTAACATATTAAAATTATGCACATAGTGGCATTAAATAATTTAATCTCTCTGAAGTCTATTTTCTAGAACGCTACCACAGTTTAGCTCCTGGACAAACTTTAAACCTTATTGACCCAAACAAGAAGAACTGGTTCTGGACGCAGTTCAGGTTGACACTGTAATAAAGTGGTAATGCTATCTTGAAGGTTTTGTTATCAAAAACAAAATGTTAAAGTGAAAGGATGTTTTTTTAACTTTTGATCCGGTAACACGGTGTGAAAAACATTTAGAAATGTTGATAATAATTTGTCCTTTTTATCTCAGTAAATAAATCTGAACAACATGGAAGTTTGTTTAAAACCTGACCTTCTGACTGCTCGTTTGTTTTCCCACCGGACTTTGATATAAAGCTGCCGTTGTGTTTTGAGTTTGAGTTTTGGACTGTTGGACAGAACACTGGCATGTCATCATATTTTAAGTTGCTTTTTCTCTGAAAACGACGCTATGAGAGCAGTGAGAGTAAACCAGGACAGTAAAGTTGCGGGCATATAAACAATTAACTGTAACCAAAGCTCCATAAAGCCGAGGTGAGCTGCATATTCCTGTTAAATCTCTGCACAACTTTTTGTCATTACAATTGTGTTGGTCATGCGCACGACAACTAGAGGATTTTAGGCTCATGTTGTAATGAAAGCTGAACCCATGACCTGCATACACACAAATGGGAACAAACTGCTAACCCTCCCCAAAAATACCAGCTCTGAAAACAACAAATGTTTTTTGTGGGGAGTCTCCTGCAACGGCCAATCAGCAGACAGACGGAGCCCCGCCTGCAGAGCAACACACATGTATGCCATCATTATCTTCTATTCATCCTTTGCTGCTCAGAGGTAAGAAGGCGTGGGAGTTGTCAGGTCGTACAGGTGTGAAAACATGAATCACTCTTTGCACTGGGTGCTCTTCACGTTGGTCTCTCCCTCCACTGCATTCCTTCCTTTAAACGGCTTCACAACACACAAAAACAACCCCCACAACAGAACAAACTATCTCCAGATGCTGTTCTGGAGGAGGCTGAAGGGGCAGATCCCCGACTCCAGCCACTCCAACGAGCCGTAGCGTTGAGAACCCGGCTCATGTGGACCCCAACACTGCATATAAAACCTCTCCACACCTGCATGTGACTCAGCAAAATCCTCTCTGGAGCAGCTGGCTGGCAGGTTTGGCTGGACCAAACAGGAGTCAGAGGTTTGACAGCAACAACCAGTCCGGTTACATATGCCTGATCATACACAAGCAATCTATTTCAGACAGCTGCTCAAGATTAAATGCAAGACTGATTTTCAAAGATATTAACTATGCCTGGCAACATTTTGGAGAAATTTGTATGAAATGATGCACAAGGCCGGGGCTGCAACTAAAGATTATTTCTATTTCTTCTGGAGATTGTTTCTTTGGTGAGTCATTTAGTCTGTACATTGTCAGAAAATACATTTTCCTAAAGCCTAAATTGAAGTCCAAATAGTTGCAGATTAATTTTATAAATCGTTTCACCCCAGCATTTAACAGGGGAGCCATAAAAGACGGGATACTTTGGGTTTGAACATTTAATTTCATTATAAGGATCCTCAGCTTTAGCAGAGACACAATATGTGGCTGTCAGACTGTGGAGAAAATGTTTGATGATCAATAGTAAAGGTTCAAGAGGTAAAATGTACTCGGATATTCTTCAACTCAAGAGTTTAAAGGATACTGACTGGTTTTAGTGTGCATGATTTTAATTTAAAAGGACATTTTTCAAAATACAATGTTCATTTCCCTTGGGAAACAGGGAATTACTCTACCTTTTACTCCACTACATTTACAGATAAACTTACTTTTCAAAACCTATATCAGATCAAGTCAACGACTCAAACATGTATAACACAGTTACAAATAGCGCCAGGACCAGAGAAAATATTTTCACGTTAATGCAATTAGTAGTAATAAACCAGTTTTACAAAATATAATACTAAGCCAAATGTTCTTTTAAATAGGTACTCATTACACAGCAGAGTGGCCCCTTTCAACATTAAATTATTATTATTTTATTACTGATCTATTACTGTGTAAGCACCATTTTCATGCTGTAGCTGCTGGAGATGGAGCTTATTGTATCTACCGTGTATGTTGTTGCATAACTTATATAATAATATATATTTATATGTTTGTATATAGTATAAACCGATCAATTGATGTGTAAAATCTTAATGGCAAATAACGAAGTAACTGCAGCTGGCAAATGAAAGTACTGGAGTAAAAAGTACAACATTTCCCACTAAAATCAAAGTATAAAGTTGAAGGGAAATAATCAAGTGTAAGTATCCCACTACATCGGACTATAAAGGGGTGTAAAGTGAGTTTTGGGAAGTGTTGACTTTCCTTTACCTGCCACCTGTTGACCGCAGGACAAATCCCTGCAGCCTCTGAGCGGCTTTGTGGATTTAAAAACTCACCGATAATTTTCTCCTGGTAGCCTTTGGTGAAGAACTGCATGGCGGTGGCGGCCCTCCAGGGGGTTTTGAGGAGCCCATGCCGCTGCGGGTCCTCCCCGAGCCCCCGCAGGATGGTGGTGTAAGCTGCGGCCAGGGACGGCAGGCTCATCTCGTTGTCCTCCACGCTCCTGGTGCGATCCTCCCTCCAGCTCTCCATCATGGGCCGTTGCGAGCCGGACTCCGCGCCCGGAGGCTGGGAGGAGCCGCCGGCTGACCGCTTCACCATCCCGTCAAAGTGTCCGTTCAGCACGGATCCGCTGTTTCCCGGGTCTTTCGTCTCGTGTGAGCTGTACTGTGTCTGTTTGGAGTGCTCCATCGCTTCTTCTTCTGTCTTTTCCTTCTTTTTTCCTGTCTGTTGGGCACTTGTTGGATCAGTTTCTGCTCCTCTGTGAAAGCTCACTTTCTGTTTTAGTTAAAGTGCTCCTCCCGGAGCCTCGGCATCCCAGGCTTTATAAGAGCAGGGTAATCCAGAGAGCGCTCCTATTGGCTGGCCGGCTCCAGGGGGCGTGACCAACATCTGACCAAGTACTCAGATCAATACCACAGTGTAGAAATAGTGCATTCAAAGTATTGTCTTTGAAATATACTTTAAAATCAGAATACACTCAGTATATTAGGTAACCCTATATACAACTAAAGCAGTCTAATACAACAGTCCTGCAATAAACAAAAAGTGTTTATAACATAATTAAAATTGAAACAATAAAACAAATGGTGATAGAAGGATCACAGGAAGGCTAAACTATAAAAGTGTGTTTCAAGAAGAGTCTTGAATGATGATAGATCCTAATAATCTCCTCTGGAAGGTTGTCCCAAAATCTGGGGACCTGATGGCAAACGTTCTGTCACCTTCGTGTTTTAATCTGGATTTAGGAACCACCAGGAGATCAGCGTTTAAGGGACCTCAGGGCCTGTGACGGCACACAAAGAGTTAAAAGCCCAACCATTCTGGCCTTTAAAAGTGTTAAGTATCATTTTAAATATATGTAGTAGAGAACAAAGTATAATATTGGCTTACAAAATGTAGTGGAGTAGAAGTATAACGTAGCATTAAATGAAAATACCAAAGTACAGTACTTGAGTAAATGTACTTAGTTAATTTCCAACACTGTCTTTCACTCACACATGGACCCAGAAGACGAGGAGCTGAGGATGAAGAGTCTTAGTTTTCACTCCCAGTCCTGTTTTTAATGCAACCCGTTAGCAAACTACTTTGCAGTGAAGTACTAGTAAAAAGTCTCAAAAAGGAAATACTCGAGTAAAGTACCTCAAATTTTAACTCGGATATCACTTGAGGTATTACAGCTTTGGCTAACGGCCTTCATGGTGCTTGTGTTTAAAGCCTCAGTGTGGACACGAGTTATGAGTTTTATTCCCCGATTGTTTAATTTGAGGGATTTCTTAGAGGCACAAGGAGATTCAAATACGCAGTATTTCTCAAGAAATTACATTATCTAAGCGTTTGATCACAACCGTTAAAAAAAATCTTCTTATCAAGTGATGTATAGTAATGTTTCTGTGTCTCGAACAAAGCAGGAAGAGGGAAGGTTGCTGCAAGAAAATAAAGGAAACTGAAACCCAATTTAAAAAAAGATGATTTACACAGAAAACATTTGAGATATTTTCAGCACTGATTCCACTTCCTGCTTTAATTTTGAAATGTCTCTACAATCACAAGTTGCCGTCCGTTACTTTTCAACACCGTTTAAAACGGCCAAAAACATTAAAGGATTGACAACAAATCGCCATGAAAAGACCAAAACCAACATTTAATGCATCTTGTGTGTAACAAAGCCCGATCGATGTTATTTGCCATGAAACGATTAAACACATCGATGAGCCACAGGGAGTGACATGTTCCTTCATTATGAACACACACTAGTACATTTTTGACTCAATCCCACGTGCCGGCACAAATTCTTACTAGAGCAACAAATGTGGATTAATCCGTCGCTGAAAATAGTCCCACACTGACCAGCTGTTAGGAAATTACTGAGCCCCCTTTTTTTTTTTAATAAAAAAAATTATATATTTGTGACCTATTTTTTTAAAATGTACATCTTCAGAAGGAAACAATGTGCTTGAAGCTGAGTGCCAGACCGGCGGAAGTATTGAACGACTGTATTGATTTTGGTCTTTTTATGGGATTTGTTGACAATAACACCAGATTATCTTTAAAAAGAGCCCTGAACTGTGAATTCTCCCTTTTCAATGCTGAATTAATTTAAATGAATTTGTGAATTAAATACCACAAAAAAGGAAACCAGAGGCTAAAAATGTGAACTAACAAACATTTACATTTATTCAATTGTTAAAATACAGTAAAGGGTTTTTAGAAATGTTAGAAATGTAAAAACAAAACAACGGATACATTATTGATATTGAGGAATCACCATCACCAACTCTGAAGGCATTTGAGGGGCTTTAAATGTTCTGATTAAGTGCCTCAAAGAACAGACAATGTATTCATCAACGCAGCAAACAGACTTAACATCAATCTGAACAAAAACATTTTTTAAAAGTTTAGTTTTTGTTAAAAGCAAATGCGGAAAGCTTGGAGGAGGGATCCAAAGATTTCTTCTTTTTGGCACTATTTTCATCTGCTTCAGCCTGCCCATTTTCATTCTCCGCTCCTCCTCCGGCTCTCTTCCTCTTCTTCAGATCCTCTGCGTCTCCAGTTTGGCCTTTTGCTCTTTCCGTCCACGACTGAATGAAATGAGAACAAATTAAATGCACGTTAATTACAGCGCAGGACTAAACTAAATTGTGTTGTTGTTTCAATCTAGGCTCCAAACACCTACACGACCATGAACACACAAACCTACACGACCATGAACACACAAACCTACACGACCATGAACACACAAACCTACACGACCATGAACACACAAACCTACACGACCATGAACACACAAACCTACACGACCATGAACACACAAACCTACACGACCATGAACACACAAACCTACACGACCATGAACACACAAACCTACACGACCATGAACACACAAACCTACATGACCATGAACACACAAACCTACACGACCATGAACACACAAACCTACATGACCATGAACCATGACCACACAAACATGAACACACAAACCTACATGACCATGAACACACAAACCTACATGACCATGAACCATGACCACACAAACATGAACACACAAACCTACATGACCATGAACACACAAACCTACATGACCATGAACACACAAACCTACATGACCATGAACCATGACCACACGACCATGAACCATGACCACACAAACCGACATGACCATGAACACACCTACATACACACACACACACACAAACATGACCACACAAACCGACATGACCATGAACACACACACACACACACACACACGACCACACAAACCTACATGACCATGAACACACACACACACACGACCATGACCACACAAACACACACTTTAAAATTGCATCCTGTCATGTATAATGACTACTGACAGGCTGCTACCTCTTTTCTCTCCTCATGCTTTTATTTTTTTCCCTCTTTCTCTCCGAGCAGAGACAAAAGGAAGCGCTTGCCTGGAAGTAATGGAGCCGGGATGAATCATCAGTGGCTGCGGAGTGGATTGGCCACACACACAAATAAACACACACTCTTCACCTCTTACGCCCGATGAAGCACTGCCCATTAACCCGATGCATATTTAAACACACACCAACACCACAGAGCTGGTAGATGCTGCAAGCTGTGACGTCTTGCTATTCAATTGTCATTTTATTGCATTTGGACAGAATAATGTAATTAGGAGACATACATACGCACGGATCTTTTCCCCCCAGGTTTTTTTTTTTTTATATCCAAACTGAAAAGTCAAAGCCTCTGCCGTTACCAAATTTACTTTGAAATAAAAAGATAATTTGCAGGCTTCAATCTGTAACATCACAAGATCAGAATTCCTGTTAAATCTCCGCACAACTTTTTGTCATTACAATTGTGTTGGTCATGTGCACGACAACTAGAGGAATTTAGGCTCATGTTGTAATGAAAGCTGAACCCATGACCTGCATACACACAAACGGGAACAAACAGTGTGCCGCTCACTAAGAAATGCTAACCCTCCCCAAAAATGCCAGCTCTGAAAACAACAAATGTTTTTTGTGTTCTCTGTTTTGCAAAAGAGTCTCCTGCAACGGCCAATCAGCAGATGCAGGCTGCGTTGGTGTCGGCGCGTTGCTACAGGTGGCCATTAGAAGATGGAACTCAGGAAAAACTGTTTGAAGGATCAGATGTCAGTCAAGATTAGTGCCGAAACAATCGATTGTCTCATTTATAAAAGTTTTTATAAAACTAAGATTTTATTTCAGCTGCCAGATGTTGCATGGACGCGGGACAAAAAAAATACACTTAACATATTAGCAATAATATGTAGCACTTTTGTTGAACATTACAGATTTCCAGGTTTCAAGAAGTGTGTGGAGAACCGTGTTCAGAAAACGTCAATCAATTATTTATTATTTCTGTTTCAGGTGTCAAATTGCGACTGTTTCCTTTGACGAGAAATAACCAAATGAAAGCTGAAGCAGGAAAAAGTGTCTGAATATTTATACCACATTTGCTGTTTGCATTCACGTTCACACGTTTGAAGGCAAGTACAGTCGATGGACACATGCAGTATAAAGTGGGCTTTAGACGTTAAAACAAATCTTGGCGATACAAACTGTTGATCAATTTACATTACAAATAAGATGAACAATACCAGCCCCTGAAAGACCAACACTCTTTAAAATCCTCAAAATGAGCCCCAAGAAATGTCTTCTAGGTCAAAGATGGTTTTGTTTTTTTAAAGTACACTTTTGTTGTGTTCATTTTGTTGATGTGTACATTTAGATAAAAGTGTTTTTCTTTTAATAGAACACAAATACAAGTTACGCTGGATTTGTGTTTTTGATAACTGAAAACTGTATCCTCGTGTAATTCTGCTGCAGATTAACCGGCTCACTGTCTCTCACACAGTATTATCATAAGATCAATGCTTTGTGCCCTCGCTGCCAAAACGCACTCGACAGGGTTCCCAGGCAACAGGCGTCCCTCCCCTCCCCCGCACCATCGCATCCTCTTTTCGTTCTGTGCGTCTTTCAGCGCTCTGCTGAGAGTCTTGATGTATGCAGGGTCAGGACCAGGCTACTATACAAATGCAGAGGTCGACATCTATTAGCACTGATGTGTATGAAAGGATGAGGCGTGTCACCGCCCTCATTTATTCACCGATGGACTGGGTGCAGCGGACAGTGGAAATCACTTTTTATAATCTTTCAGTGACAAAAAAAAAAAGGGGGTTGCAGCACGTCCTACTATCATGCAGAATGAATATAGTTAATTGTACAAATGTTTACATTTTTATACCGATCCCCCCCCCCCCCCCCCTTTTTTTCTTCTTTTTTTAAATAATTCTAATACAAATGTAATACTGTCAAAAATAAGAAGCACGCTCGACAGCTAATAATGTTCAAACCATATTTTTACATGTTGCGAGTGGTCTTCAGGTTTGTGCTCATTAGTGCAGTTACAGTGTCAGTTTGTGGAATGAGGTTTTTTCGCGCTGTTGACTAATTGATTGTCAGGGTTTTGGTAGAAATGTGTAGTCCATTAGATATTTATTTTTATTTTATTGTAAGCAGTCACTGGACACGTTTACGTGCAAAAAAAAAAAAAAAAAAACGGATTACACAGGAAATCGGACAATGGATTTAAAAACACACTGTAGTAATTGTGTTACTTCCTCCTGTTTTGAGGTCTGTCACACAAGCAAGCATGTAAAATATCATATATACCGGTACATCAATCTATGTTTTATTTATATATCTAAATAATGAGATTACTACAGAAAGCCATTTTAAGATGATATAACAACTTAATAGTAAACACTAAACTGTTGATAACACTATGACTATGTTGTAAGCAAATATGACATTTAAATGAATTATACATTGAATTGATCATGGCATCGTCATGTGTGATTACAGAGGCAAAATAATATTAAAAAATATATAGAACTATAAATTGGGAAAGAGATAATTTGACCCAAACATCCAAGTGCAGAGAAGAGTGTCTTGGGCTCGACAGCGAGGTTCAGCAGCTGATAATCGCTACCGTCTCCCATTCTAGAGTCTAATTCATGGTTTCACTGCTCAATTTTCTCTCCAGAGCAAACTAGATCAAGGCACCTCACAATACACACCTGTATCTCTTCTGAGGGAAAAGATGAAGGACACTATGATATCATATGCTCTTTTTATATATAGTTTTCCGGTAAATTTTTAGTACTTTTCGATACCCTTTAGCAGATACGACTAAACAAAAAAAAACCTGCTCCTTTTTAATGTTTATATTTTAGTTGTACTAGTTTGGCACATTTATTGTATTCTAATTTATTCTTTATATTGTGTATTGCATTAGCTCCTGTGTAATGTCAGTCAGTGGGCAACAATACCAACATTCGACCAAACTGCTGAAACTCTGAGCCGATCAGCTGATCGTCTGTGTTTACTGAGCACGAATGTTAACCGGAGCGCAGCTAGCTGTTAGCATGCTAACTTCAGTCGATATGTCTGCAACACAAGACAGACGTCTGACACGTCAACACTGTTACTTCTTTATATTCTGCTGATAATGTTAGTTCATTGTTTTAATGTTTGAATTCTGGCACATCTTACACATTAAACCTTTAAAGCCTTGAGGTAAAATTTTAGGGATATACCGATATCACAGAATATTACCATCAGTTCATCCACACATTTTTAGACTTAAAATATTACCAGATATTTGCCAAAATTATAAAATAAAGCCTTATTTTAAGTGTTTGTCTAAAAAAAGACTCAATAAAAAAAAGAAATCTAGATTTCTCAGTTCAAAAACAGCTAATTTCACATTCATAATAATTGTATTATATTTATTAAGTTTGAGTTGTGCAGGACTTTTAAAGCTCGTCAGTTGAATGTTAAAAATTGCATTCCCTTTGATCACTGACCAAAAAAAAACAAAAATGTTTTCAGGACTTTTTGAGCTCAATTACAACTTTTCAGGACGCGATCTCTTAGTGACCCAAACCCTCCTCTTTGAACCCCATCAGTGTCTCTTACCAGTCGCTCCTCTGCTGACAGCGTCCTGAAGCGCCCCATGGCCTCTTTAATGATGTCCGTCTCCTCCAGGCCAGGATGGTCAGCCGTGATACTCTTCCTGTTCTCCTCCATCCAGAACTGGAAGCCCGTCTTTGGTCTGAACAGTCAGTCAACAACACAACCAAGTCAATCTACCTTGTAGCTTCCAATAAAGTAACTTCAGAAAAGGTTAGATAATCCATCGTTTACCTCTTATTCTCTGTGTTATCCGCAGGTGAGGCTGGAGGCGGGACTTCTGCTTGTTTCTGCTGATCTGCAGCCGGCTGCGTGTTCTCCTGAGTCTTCTTACTGGACGCCTTTGTGCCGGTCAGCTGCAGCAGAGTGGACTGAGTCTGGAGACAAGAGAGGGAAATTATGAGCACAGAACCATAATGAGGAAATATCTCCAGATTTATACTCAAGTCTGGTATACAGAGTTCAATCGTTTTCCAATTTTATCAATCTAAATACAGATGCATTTCATATCCGCTATCATCTTGGAGGTCAACGCATTACTATACCTTACCTCTGATGTCACGTCACTAATAAATTACTACTAAAAATGTAAAATATTTAAACGGAGGTATTAGGATTGTGCAAACATTTGCAGTTACACTATGGTGTAAGTGGTTTTGTGTTAGTAGCAGTTACAACAATACACTTTTTTTTGTTACAATGTTTAATATAAAGAGGGGGGAGGACATGCAGCAAAGGGCCACGGGACGAAATCGAACCGCGGGCTGCTGCTCAAGGACTTGTGTAGTGCTCTCCCGCTCTACGGGGTGAGCAAGTGACAATTACAACAATACAAATTAAAAAGACATGCATCCAAGACATGTTGAGAGTAAGATAGGGCTACCTTTGTTTTGGGTCTGGGAGCCAGCGGTTTGAGGACGGGGCCTTTGTTTGGTTTCCCTGCAGGTCCACCGAGTGGAGCCGACTTTCTGCTGGACGTCATGTTGTCCAGGATGTTCGTCACCCGAGGCTGACCCGACGAAGACGAGGGCTTCCCTGAGCCGAGGACCTGCACACGTATCCCATCAAAATCATTCTTCCACTGAACATATCCGCCTCTCTTCACCTCACACACTAACGCTCTCACTGCAGATTCACTTCTACATAATTAGATGTCAGACAGTGCTGCCGTCAAAATATTTTTAATTCGACTTCCGGTTGGGCGAACATGTGAGGGCAGCGTTGTCTCGTTCTCCCACGACTCTACTTAATGAACATTTAATTTAGAACCACCGAATTTGAGTAAAAACAGTATTTGTGAACATAATTTGGACTCTAAATTAGTACAGTCCGATGTGATGTCGAAAATGGTGACGAATAAGGCAAAAAAGGCCGAAACTGCTGTCTCAGTGGCTGGCCTGGACATGGCTAGCATAATTAGCCTGCTTGAAGAGCACAGAGCTAGCATTTCAGCTGATTTCAAAGCTGCCTTTGCGGTACTGGAGGTGAAACTGAACATAAGTCCAATGCCAACCTGCAAGACCAGCGATTAAATTCCCTTGAGGAGAAGTGTGCATTGCTAGCAGATAGCAATGCCAAGCTAGCTGCGAAGACCGCAGATCTGGAAGGTCGGAGCCGCAGAAATAATATCAGAATCATTGGACTTCCTAAGTCTATGGAGTCTAAGTAGACTCAATAAGTCTATAACCTTCTTTTCAGAACTTTTGGTCGAGCTGCTAGGCACTGAGACTCTCCAATCCCCTCCCGAGCTGGATCGTGCACACAGAGCGCCAGCTGCTAAGCCGCAGCTAGGGATGAGACCGCGACCTGTTGAAATGCATTTGCATCGCTACCAGGTCAAGGATCTGATTGTCCGGGAGGCCCGCAAGAGACGAGGGGATCTCCGCTACCGTGGTGGTACACCAGTGCAGATCTACGAGGACTTCACACAGGAGGTCCTCGAACAGCGGGCTAAGACATCATGTCAAAGCTGTACAACCTAGGCCTCAGACCGGCTCTTCTGTTCCCTGCTCGCCTGCAGATCACACTGGGAAACGGGGCTAAGAAAAGGTTTCCCTCGCCCGTGGAGGCTGTAGCCTTTGCAGCTGGCCATGAACGTGAGCCGGCTAGCTAACCACTGATGTTGTGCTAGGCTAGCGGTAGCTGGGCTAAGCTAAGCTAAACCACGCTAGCGCTGCATTGATGGTGGACTGGGTACCTTACAGCTGTTATGTTGGGACACAATTTATTTTATAAATCTAACGTTACCTAGTCAAGACAGCGCATAATGAGACATGTTGTTTACATTTATTTTTTGTACAATTATATTTCCATGTTAACATATGCTGTTCATAATTGTTTCTGGGCACGTTACAACCGTCGTTCTTTTGGGACGTAATTTCCTTTATAACCAACGTTACCCAGCCAAAACAGCACACAGTGTGCACCTTTGAAATGTTCTTGCTAACATATGCTGTTCACAATTATCCACATGGGAGGCATGGGAGGAGGTGGGAGGGAGGGGGAGTAGGGGATGGGCGGGACATTTATCTTGATGGGGCTATGGGTTTCCATTTGTTGGAGGCAGCTATTTCATTTACATTCCGTTTCATTTCATTTTTATGTACACTGTTCTCTCCATTTTTAGTTGTGGATGTTCTAGGGCTGACCTGACACTTTCGATGCTATACGCAGTGTCATGGCTAATGTAACTGGTATAGGGACTGGTGGTGGACAAGCGGTCAGGATACTATATCTGAATACTGGTGGGTTGAATGCTTCAGTGAAACGCACAAAGATTATGACATCTTAAAAACTTGAATGCGGATATAATGTTTATACAGGAGACACATCTTTGTAACTCTGATCAGCGAAAGCTGAATAGGCCGTGGATTGGACAAATGTTTCAGTCGCAATTTAACCTAAAGACAAGGGGCACAGCCATTTTAATTCGGAAAAATGTAAGTTTCACCCCTACCAATACAATTTTAGATCCAAATGGACGTTATGTCTGGAGATATGAATTGTGTTATAGATCCAACACTAGACAGATCTAGTTCCAGACCCGTTGCGCCCTCTAAAACGGCACAGACTATCTCTGCTTTTATGGACCACTATGGCTACGTCGACCCATGGAGATTTTTACACCCCTCGGTTAGGCAATACTCTTCTTTTCCCATGCACATCGTTCATACTCTCGCATAGATTATTTAATTGTCGATAAAACATTTATTTTGTCGATTGTCTCAGTTCAGTACTCACCGATAACTGTATCAGACCATTCGACTGTGATCTTAGACCTTCACTTTGATCATAAGCCCAAGGAATTTAGATTCTGGCATCTTGACCCTCTTTTACTATCTGATGCAGGCTTTTGAGAGTGTATTTTGGAATCAATTGCATTCTTCTGTGAGACCAACCAAAATGACGAGACCTCTACGTCCCTACTCTGGGAAACCCTTAAAGCTTTTCTTAGGGGTAAGATCATCTCGCATACATCTCATGTTAATCAAATTTGTAGAACACGCCAAAGAGAGCTGGAGGAGTCTATCATTAATCTAGACAACCAACTCAATCACCTGATATATTTAAAGAACGGATGGGGCTCCAAACTTGACCTTCTCCTAACAAGAGAGGCTGAATGACTCCTTCTACATTCACGAGGGTCTATATATGAACATGGAGATAAGGCTGGCCGTCTCCTGGCCCACCAATTAAAGGCTAGGGTGGCCTCGAATCAAATCACCCAGATTCGGGATGAGTTGGGCTCCCACACTTCTGACCCGGGAGAGATTAATAACATCTTTAAATCGTACTACTCTCGTCTCTACACGTCTGAATCCCCTGATAGCGAAGATCAGCTACTTACATTTTTTGATAAACTAGATATGCCAAAGATTTCGACTAATGACCAACAAATACTAGATGCCCCCCTGCAGCTTGCTGAGATTAAAGAGGCAATGTTATGTAGACCGTCTTCCCCCTTGATAGAGTGTCGCTGTAGGGATTCTCCCTGTATCTGCCTATAATTCCGATATTTTACTCCGCTGTCCACCACACATGCAGCCCATGTGACATCCTTTGATATGCGTTAGTATGTGTATGTTTACATGTGTGTATGTATGCAAGTATGTGTATATATGTGCATGAGGGGGTCGGTGGGATGGGTTGGGATGGGGCTGGGTTGAGGGAAAGTGGGTAAGGGTTCTTTTGTTTAAAAAAAATAAAAAGGAAAATGCCTTATTTGCTGTAATGCACTGTTACACTTTTTTCATATGAATAAAAATATTTTGAAGAAAAAATATATTTATTTTTAATTCTTACCTTGAAAGGATTTGCACGTCCTACTTTACCAACTGCAAGAAAAGAGACCTCAGATGTTAATTCAAATAAATAATAATTTAAATCACGGTCATATTTTTTAACAGTATATTGCAATGATGGATCACAATAACAATAACGTTGTTGGAAGCGTTTACTCACTTGGTGTCAGAGTCTGCATCACAGGTGAAACTGCTTCTTTAGCAAACGGATTCACACCTGCAGTACGAGACACGTGCGTTAGACACTGGTGTCATTGACATCTTGTGCTGACAACAACATGTGCACAAAGAGTTAAAGCAGGAAGTCAAACTGACGTTTTCTGGTTTCTGCTGCCTCCTCCGTCTCCATCTCCTGTCCATCCTCCTCCCTGAGCTCTTTTCCTTGCTCCTCTTCCTGATTAAGTCTGCTGCTGTGACGTCCTCCTGTGACCTCACTCTGGCCGTACCTATCCAAATAATGAACTTGTGAATCACACTCTCTTCCCCTCTAGTGGAACGCAGTAGCTTCAACAGTTTGACATGCTCAACAATTAGCGACGACAAGATCAAGTTTTTTTTTGGCCCTTTTAATCCTTTAAAATTGAATAATTGCCAATACAGAGGTCCCATATGATACTTAGTCACTTACATGCTGATAAAAGATGCATCTTGACGCTTTGAAAACCAAGTGCTGCTACTCAATCTAACACACCTTATTTTTTTATGAGCTACTTGATCCAAATGCTGGAGGTCCTGGTTCAAAACAATTACATTGGCTGTCTTGAATTATTGATAGGATATAGATTAACTGGAAGAATGTAACTATAGAAACAACTGGCAGTGCTACAGCGGTGTTACACAGCGGAGGTTCTTCACTAATAATCTTTAGAACCTCGTAAAAAGATCATAGCAACTACGGGTGAGTCTGCTGTTAAACTTGACTGTTGCACTTTCAAAAGGGATAAAAGCATTTGGGCATTACCCAGAGGGCTGTCTGACATTGGAGTACTCTGGCTCTTCTTCCTCTTCCTCTTCCTTCTGGATCTGGTTGGCTTTCTCCAGGGCGATCTCACTGAGCCGCTGGGCGAGGGCCAGGCGTCTGGATCGGGACGCATATCGAATGGCCAGAGTCACCACATTCTGAGTCATGAGGTCCGCCAGCTCCACGCAGCGAAACTCTCTCTCCAGCTTACAGGACAGCTGGAAGAAAACATCGACTCTGAACACAAAGGCAGCCAGAGAAAGCAAGGCACACTTGTAGTGATCCCAGTTTTCAGACTCACTGCAAACATCTTCATGAGCAGCTCCTGCTGCTCCTTCTGGGAATGACTCTGTGCATCCTCGTCGATCTCGTAGCCGCTGGATGACAGGAAGCTGAAGTGGTTGTGGAAGAGGACCGAACGGCAGAACTGCTCCTGGAGGACGACAGAGGAGACTCAGATAGTCTAGTTTCACTTCACAATTTATCATGCTGGTCTGACAGAGGATTGGATTTCTTCATGTCATCTAAAAGACAGTTCAACGATAACTATATTGCGGCACATCTGGATTGTTTTGCACCAGCTATACATCAAAGCAGTCACTAAGTTTGAACAGAAAGTCCCGTAAAAAATGTCTTAGCAGGTGCAGAAGATAAATCTTTAATAAACGTTTGTTTTATTCATGTCTGCACACATAGAAAGTAGTTTATGAAGTTAAGAGTGAGCTTACAGTACTTAACTGATGCGTTTGACTCCTTTATTCAAATGTTAGTGGCAGAGAATTTTGTAATTTGAGGTATGTTGTACTTTATTTTACATTTCAGGTGAGATATGTCGAACGTACTCCATATTACTTTAAAACAGTTAGATATTAGCAAGCTAACATTTTGTCAGTTGGTTCAGTTAGCTACACTTGACATTTACTGAGTGTAAATTTCTTTATTGTTTGTTCTCTGTCTGTGAATTTGTTGTTTTTCGTCTGAGAGTTTTACTTGACCTGGCACACGATGGACTTGCATCTTCATGTCTGTGAGAATGAATCCTATTTTGATATTGTGACTGTATTGAAGATTGAGTTAACCTTCCTTCCACCTGCTGAGATCGACTCATGGGAATAATACTCACAGAAGTAAGTGTGCCGAGCACCCCCACCTTCCCGGTGTGTGTATAAGTAATATGTGTTTGCTATTGTTCCTGGTCAGACTAAGCAGCACTTGTTACTGAGGGACTCTCTCCATTTCAGATGAAATAGTTTGACTCCTTTTGAAATCTCTCTTTTGACAATTGATTAATAAATCGTCAAAGACAACTTCATTATTTTCTCACCTCTCACGAGGAGATTCACATTGAATTTCCACCACAGTAACAACTAATCTCTACTTGTAATTTAGTGAAAATAAGAGCAGGGGCATCATCATTCTCTTCAAGCGTTTCACTGCCACTATTCCTCAAAGTGTCGGAGGGAAACCCTGTCGCAGTGTGTTGGCATCTGATCCAAGCAAGATGTCTCGGGAGTGTTTGTTGCGTTTACCTCCATCTGCCCTTTCTCTGTGGACGTCTGACACAGAGGCAGCTTGAAGGGCAGGATGGCAACAGCGGGTCTGGGCAGGGTGGGAGGATACCTGGAGCCTTTACATGGAATACACCTGACAACACAAGAACAGGATTCAGGAGAAATAATCAACCTCTGAAACATAATGATGAACCAGCAAGAACAGGATTAAATCAGGATCTAATATATCACACTGTTTCTTTTGCATATTATATCCTGCTAACTCCAGATCACATTTATTGTCCCGCTGACCATTTTTTAAGCATAAAGTAAGTTTACAACCAACCTTTGCTCGGGCGAGGGCTGACAGTCAGGTCGTTATTGTTTATCAAAGTTATGCTACCATCATTTGATAATTCATCTGAGAATAGAGACCGTTTTGACCCGAGCGCTTCCTTGCTGGTGCATTCAGGTGCAGAACGGAAACTTTACTAATGCAAGAAAACAACCAAATTCATCTCGAGGGCTTTTTCGGCAGCCAGATCTTTTCAGTCCATACTCGAGTAAATGAAGTTAATACTCACTCCTATCATCTATTTCAAGCAAGTTTCAACTGCAAATGTATGCTTATAGCATAAAAACAATATGGCCTGCTTCAGAAAAAAAGCTCCTTTGAAACCGAAGCACTTATAAAACCTAATTTACTTAAACATACAATTCATTCAATATCCATTTGTAAGTGTAATTCTTACAAAGAGGAAGACAAAAGCTGTTGAAGTGATGACAAACTCTTTCCTGCCCTAAACATTTGTCTGTGCCTCCATCACAACCCAAATATTTCAAAGAGAAGACGACATATAATCAACCGCTCAGACGCAGAGGTCTCAATCGACAGTCAGTCGACCCGATGGTGGAGAAGAGAAAGTTCACCTGAGCTGCTGAGGGTTCTCGTGTATTCCGACAACCCAGTAGTGATCCGATTTGCTTTTGCAGGTTTCTCTGGTGTTACACACTGGAGTCCATGTGTTTCCCAGGGAGCGGTTCAGCATCCGGACCACCCCATCCGAATCCACATAGCACGGGGTGCCTGAAAAACCACAGCATAACCAGCAACTTACAAAATCCAAAGATGAGGGCGTAGTTGGAGAACAATGCTGCTTTTGTCAGGGTTATTATTATTTAATATGTATAATCAAGGTCAGGGAAATGTTTTTACAGAACAACAACAATGTTGCCCACGGACGGACCCTCAGCAGTGAATCCGAGCCAGGACAGGTAGGATTTGAGAGACAGTGGGAGGGGTTCCCCGTTGATCAGCTGTCTCTTCCTTTGACCAAACTGCAGCAGCTGGACACCCAAAGCTTGCTCCCCATCAAAACCTGGAGCTGAGGATGTAAAAAATGACAAAATGTATATTTGCCAACATAACTGTTCCAGTTCTCAAGAAAGCATTTGCATCTTATGTAGACAAGTGTGTCTGTGTCTAACCCCGATGGTAGACGATGAGCAGCTGCTCTCCGTGTGCGACCATGCAGACCACGTTCCCCGGCAGGCTGAAGATTTCCCTCTGCACTCCCCCGATGGAGAAGAGTCTGAGCATCAGCGTGCTGGTGGCGACCGCCACCCAGCCCTGACCCAGACACAGCGCCCGCACGTCCTCGCCCTGCGGCATGTCCACCATCCACTCCTTATTGGTGTCCCATGACGAGAAGTGGAGGCACTGAAGTTTACTGAGAAGAGAAGAAGGTTTGAATATTTACTGTAAAGAATTCACACACAAAAAAAACACAAAAACAGGATAGTAGTAGGTTTACCTGGCAAGTTCGTCCGTGCTGGGGCAGGCCAGCAGCACGGCCTCCTGGGAAAGATCAGCTATGGTATGACCCAGGGAGTTGGTGAGGTGCATGGCGTGATGCACGGCCGTGTCGTGAAACTCCACGTCGATGGCGTTATCCTGCTCGTCGTTGTAGTCTCGAACGATTCCAACAGAGTTCCACATCTGAGGCACAATTTGTGTGTTAATACACGAGACTGGAAATAATTTCCATTCGTGTTTACCTCAAGATGAAGTTTTATCTTTAGTTGTGTCTTCGAGGTCAGATAACACACACAAAAAAAAGATTAAATTACTCATGCTGCTTTTATTTGAGTGTACCATGAAGCGGTGTGTGAGGTGTGCAGGGGTGGAGCCGGGCTGAAAGGCCTTCTGGGGAGGCGTTGGCATCGGCCCCTCATAGACGGGACGAAGGGGCTGCAGCGGGGCAGCTGCTGGCACGACAACGCTGCCCG
Source organism: Cottoperca gobio (assembly GCF_900634415.1). Lineage (NCBI taxonomy): Eukaryota > Metazoa > Chordata > Actinopteri > Perciformes > Bovichtidae > Cottoperca > Cottoperca gobio. The sequence continues at coordinate 8,442,437 of NC_041357.1, forward strand.
TGTCGTCCCCGAATTTGTCCCGACCGAGCTTCAGCGATCCGGTGTCTGAATAAAAGACACGCATGCAGAGATGGAATCACAGAAGTTCTTTGTGAAAAATGTTACATCCAGTTATTCTCCATTCACCTGAACTACACATTCAGAGTGTAACACACTCAACGAGTCAGCTAATTAAACCAGACTGATTCACTTTATAAACAAAATTAGTGTTGAAACAATGAAAATCGGTCAACAGAAAAGTAATTGGCATTTAAGCCATTTATAAAGCAGCAAATATTCTCTGGTTTCAGCTTCTCAAATGTCAGGAACGGCTGATTCTCTCCGTTCTATGTTATTGAACATTTATGTTTTACGTTGTGAGAGGCACAGTTCACTTTTTTCCCCGACTTAACAATTAATATCTTAACACAAATAATCAAGAGCTGCCGTAAAAAGAAGCTATTCTTGGGCAACATATAGATTACAGTCACCTAAACATCTACACATTTTCTACTAATGTATTTGAAAGGAGTAGAGAAATAAACATCTGGAGTGTAATGCTTAGAGCACGGCTGCATCCATCATTAGTAGACGACACATGAAGTCATGTGAATGCTTGTTTGATTTTAATTCATATCAACAAATTAACATTTTCAATGTAATAACGAAAAGCAGCAATAATGTCAAATATATATATTAATCCTTTCTAGTTCACAACTAGAGTTTTTTATGAGTTGCTCACCATCTGAGCAATACATCAAAACACTGAGGTTATCATCAAGCAAGTGGTCGGCTTTAGCTTTGAGAGTTGAGCTGCAACGATTAGTCTTTCACACTTGTGTTGTGAAGTTGGACTTCTTGGACAATCTTCAACAAAGAGCACTGAAGCCGTCCTGGAAGTTTGTGGAAGCCTTAAAAACACACTCGTTGGTTGTTTTGATTTTTTACTTTAATCTGTCACACTTCACTCTGAACCCGTCTTCCACTCACCCAGTGAGTGCTCATCATCCAGGATCGCCCCTCTGTTCCTCGCCCGCCCGGTTGCAGGCATGAGGAAATCATCGTCGTCGTCGTCATCATCATCTCTGCCGACGGGTTTCTTAACCGGCGAGTTGGTGTCACTCAGTCCTTCATCTATGAGTCTGTCGTCGTCGTCATCATCAAACAGGTCGTCGTAGTCTCTTGCTGGTTTCTTTACTGCTGCCTGCTGAAAGTCCAGTGACAGTTATTTGACATCAACATAGACAATAAAAACTGAACCTTTCAGGAGAGGTCGTGTGTTTTGCCATGAAAATATCAACAAGGTGATGTAATACATTTTATAAGAGCGATAAGTACATAGAAAGTCCATAGTTCTAACTATCCACATGGGTTTGTCAGCAGATGTTTTATATTTCTAACCAGCAGTGGTAGAGGAAGTATTCAGATCCTTTACTTAAGTGAAGTTAGTAATATCACACTGTCCAATACTCAGTTACAAGTAAAAGTCCTACAAGTCAAAGTATGCTTGTATAATCAGGAAAATGTTATCAATGTATTAAAAGTAGAGAAATGTCCCCTGTGACAGTTATACCAATATAGATTACATCATTGGGTTACTACTGTTGCAGTTGAGGTGGAGCTCCTTTTGAACTATTAACTAATGATTATTTTCATTTTGGATTAAACGGTTAATTATATGTTCTCCATTAAATCGATTGTTTGGTTTGTAAAAAGTGAAAATAGTGAGAAATACCATCACATAATAAGTGACACCTCAAAATGTTTGCTTCGTTCAACCAACAGTCCCAACCTTAACGTTATTTAAAAATATACATTACAATATTTAACATTATTAAAAAGGAAAAGCAGCAAATCCTCACATTAGAGAAGCTGGAACCATTAAATGATTTATGAATGATAATAAATAGTTGCCCACTCATTTTCTGTTACTCACTTCATCAACTAATCCTTTCAGCTCTAGTTGAACATTTCCAAGTAACTACAGTGGTCAGATAAATGTCGGAGTAAAACGTACATTATTTCTATCTGAATTGTAGCCACGCAGAAGTATAAAGTTGCACGAGAAGAAAATATTAAAATACAGTACAAGTATCTGAAATTTGTAATTATTTACAATACTTGAGTAAATGGACTTGGATACATTCCACCACTTCAGTTTGTATTATTGAGCTGGAGTAAGCGTTTAAGTCGAGTGCTATCTGAGCAGTACCTTGGTGGTGGTGGTGGTGGATGTGGAGGTCCTGAGTCCGTCCAGCAGGCCCAGGCAGCCCTCAGTGTCCGTGTAGGCGAGCTGGCTGCCTGACGGATGCCAGGCCAAACCGCACACCGTGAAGCCCTTCTCGTGCTTCTGCCTGCAGCAGAGAGGAGACAACTTCAACTGTAGAGGTCCTGTTCCGTCTACTGTTCCTCTTAATGACTGGGCACAGAGCCAAAACCATCAAGCCTCATTCTTTCATGTTTCAGCCAGATGTGATGAGGATGCGTTGCCATCCCAACGTAATACATAGACATATTCATTTGTTTGACACATGCCAGTTTTTTAACTTGGACACGCATCCTTGTTGCTTACCTTTCCACACACAGCTTGCTGTTCACATCCCACACTGTCAGTGAACCTCCCACGCTGCCAACTGCCAGGTACTGGCCACATGGAGACCAAGCCACCACGTTGATGAGCTGCAGAGACAACAGGGTGGAAAAAGAGTTTCAAATTGAAGTCAAAACACAATCAGATTTCAAAAGAGAGCAAAGACAGACTGCTTTTAACAGCAGTCTTTGGAGAGGATCGTCACTTCAGTGCCTTTAGAGGATAACATCATCAAGATATTTGGTCTGAAAGTGTACACTTCAGCTGCAGAGAAACTTCACGCAGCTCATGTTTAAAAGTCAGATGGAATGAGGGGAGAGCCAGAAGAAACACAGAAGGGAATGAAGACTTAATTGGGAAGGGTTGTAATTCAGCAGTGGTTCAGTGAATGTATCATGAACCAGCTCATAATGTTGTAACAGCCAACACCTCATCACTTCCAGCAAAAAGATAACTGATAAGAACCGTCCACGGGGTTGTAAAAAATATTTCAGCTTAATTTCAACTCTCTGTTAAAAAGGGACAGTTCCCCCAATATCAAGAATTCATATCGTTACTCTTACTTGTAGTGCTATATATCAATCTAGATTGTTGTGCTGCTAGTTGCAGTGTTCTCTCAATATATTGCAACTGGATGGCTTGTGTTGCTAAAAAGGCGGCCAAAAATAAAAGTACATTTTAAATAAAACTCTACAGTAATGTCCTCTTTCCAGGAATTATGACCCGGTTTCGCAACTAGATGATGGTGGTATTGCAGAGACAAGAAATGACAATCATCTCAAGTGCTGGTATTACCTTAGGATGAAGACTAAAAATGGCACCTCCGAACAATATAACACATTTGTAAACCATCCTAAAAGGTCTGAGCTGATTGTGTGGTCCCAGCTCCTACACACTGAGAGGAGTCAAATAAAACTGCAGCCAGATGCACTGAAAGACTAGTCAGTCAATCATAGCTCTACCATGGAAATAGAAAAAAAGCACACGCATGTCATCAACTCTGGTCATTTATCTGCACCACTCCTCTGTTTTGAAAATGTAGCGCAACAACAATAAACGCCCTTTGAGGTAAATATGCATTTTATGTCTCTTGGAACACCGTTAATCGACAACCAAATATTGTTTAAGGATTCCCAGCTTTGTGTGTCAACAGTGTAGATTGACCTTTAATGAAGATGACTTTTCTCTGAACATGTACAGTGTATGTTCACCTGAGTCAGCAGATCATCGGACAGCGAGCTCACATGATCCCAGGACCCTCGCACGTACAGGTGCACCTTCGTCTCTACAGGAACCGCTAAAAACTGATCATACACATAAACATTTAGTTTGGTATGTTATGGTTAGATCATAATCATTGACGACTGACTGGGCTCAAAGTTTCACTGACCTTTGCTGCCCCGGGCTGCCAGGCCAGCCGGCACAGAGACTTTGCATTACTGACGTCATTGGTCTTCTGCAGCAGAGGCCAGCTGATCAGCTGAGACTGAAGAGACACAAAGCAGATCCGCATCTGACAGCCTGGACAGATGGAGCACTCATAAAAATAAAAAAGGTTGTGTTTTTTTAGTGCGAGGTGCTGAAACACCGACGTACCTGCTCCTCGATGTTCCACACCACGACGGAGCCGTCACAGCTGGCAGACGCCTGACAGAAAGCAGATTACATTTTTGTGTTTGTTTTAAAGTCAAAACGGTTCAACATCCAAGTTAATCAAGTCAATCCACACAAACATTAGGTGTTTGTTGAGGTACCTTTTAAGTAAAATATCATTATTATTATTATTATTATTATTATTAGGTCTTTGAGTGGAATTATGTCATGGTGTTATAACAAAGTTTTAATTTATTTTGGGCATTCTGTGAATGCTCATTTCAGACCAAAGTTTTCAGATTCATCAGCACACAGACAGCCAACAACCTCAGCGTTGCATTTCTAACATCTGGAGAAAATGTTTACCCACCAGGAAGTCATCTTTGGGGTCAAAGGAGACACTGAGGACGGGCGCTTCGTGGCCCCGGAGTGTTTTCTGCTGGCTGCTGTCCGACACCTCAACCACCTTAACCATGAAGTCACTGTAGGAAAACAGAGAAATAAATAGGAGTGAATATGTGCAGGCAATCGGTGTCGACATGTGACAGACAGCTACAGATTGGAGGAAAAGGGCACATCAGCTGTGAACCAGCACAAATTGTCAAATCAATGAACGAGAGAAGCAAAAATAATCCTGATTTCCTCCAACGACGGTTACAATGCAGATGTCTCAGCCTCAGATGCCTGAATTTTTACAATCAATAACACAACAGAAATTACCGGTGTGGAAATAGCAACATCAATAGGGCGCCATGCGCTCTACTTTTATTGCTGTGATAAACCCGTTTAGGACAAATCAATTCTGTTTGCAAACAGACGTTTATCTCCAATCAAGACTAATCATAAGGCAATCCAAAGTGCTGCTGTGTCTGAGGTGGAAATATCATTCAGGTGCACTGCTGTGTGCGCGTGTGTGTGTACTGGAACAACAACACTAATGAGATCATAGTCTGGATTTATCATAGTATACTGAACACGACAGACACGTTAAGCACGACGGCTTCACCAGCCGCCACAGGAGAAGCCGGAGCCGAGTGAACATGCATCTCTAGACTAAGTAAAAGTGACAGCCACTCGTCTTTCAGCTCTGGGATCACTGGTGAGAAAAATCTCAGGATGAACCGATGAGTCAGCTGGACGTCCTCATAACTGAATATTTCTTTAAAATGTGATTTCTCTTGTGGCTCATAATCTTAAAGGTTTCCAACAGTGGTTGTGATTGGACATTCTTCAGTCATAGACAAGTCGGTGTTTAACAGGCCGTGTGTGATTGTAGGCGTGTCTTTAAACATTTGAAGCTTGTTGATCATCAAGTCTGCCAGTAATGACTTTAACATGCAGCTTTAGCAAACATTCTAATAGTTTAAACTTTTTGATAGACTGCACTCTGTTTTGTTTTTTGCATACAGTATTGGGCAGAGATATACGGGTGATTTCAGAAAAGAAATCAGGTGTAAAGCAGATGTCCCGAGACTCAGCTGGTACAGAGGTTCAGAATAGAACATCTGTTCACATTCAGTTAGTTAGACATTTTGGGAAATATGCTTATTTGCATCCCCATCAGAATCCAACTTAAGGTTCCTGTGATCACTTATAGCGCTCTGCATGGTCTCACCATGTTCCTTGATCCAGGCTTAAATCTAAAGGAGACTGCGACTTTAAGGTTGTTGCTTCTAAACTTTGTAACTCACTTTGAACTTAAGATCTGTGGGCAACTAAAAAAAAACAGCCACCTGTTTAGTCTTTTCTATTTTAATCATTTTCAATTTTGGGGTATTTTCAGCTTCCTAAGTCTATTTATTTCTGTCTTCAGGTTGGTTGCCATCGTTCTTTTTGGAAGCACTTTGTGGTTGTTCTTCAGAGTTTGACGAGAAAACAAATACTATTCTCATGTCTGAAACATTACTATGCAGCTACAGTCAGCAGCTGGGTAGTGTAGTTTAGCTTAACATAGCATACCATAAAGACTGGAAACAGCTAGCCTGCCTCTGTCCAAAAGTTAGCAGAAATAAAAGTAGAATGTGCTGAGCCAAGTATTTGGCCAGGAGAGTGACTTTTCTGGAGTGTTGATGTCAGCTGACCAGCGGACACTAGGAATTAGTTCTCGCACATAAAACGACAAAGTTTCCTTTTTGCATGGATTAAACAAACAAGATATAATGTACTGTGCACTTTAGAGGTGCAAAAAGACTTTCACCACCTTTGTTTAGAGCAAGGCGATCGCTTCTCTCCTGCGTCCAGTAATGTTTTTCCAGAAGTGATCATAAGTACCTGGATCCGGCAGCGACCCTGGAGCCGCTGCTGTTGAAGGTGACATGTGTGGCGTTAGTGGTGAAACGGGTCAGGATGCCATCTGGTTCACCGTCAGGAAACGTGTGGATCTGCACCGTGTTGTTGGAGCTCGCTGTCACCAGCTTGTTTTTCTGTGGAGGCAAGAACACATCTCAATCCTCCACTGACAGCTGATTCATTACAAAATACCTCAGTAGAAATGAATCATACATCACCAAAAACAATCATAAGACAGATGACCAACCTTGAGTGCGAGAGAGTAAGCCTTTTCCCCGACTGTGATGAACTTTGGATCATCATCATCCAGACCCTCCCATATGCGAACATCTCCATCATTCCCGCAGGTTACAATGAACCTGAGGACGATTTTATCATGGTTATTTCAGAGTGTGTCAAAGCGATTCTTTTCACTTTTTAAAAAGTAAGGTTGTTTTTAATGAATTTACTATTGTGCAATGTGAGGTTTGAGAGCTATTTCAATTCGGTGTGCTACAGTGATTTTGACACACACACAAAAGAAACACAGATTTTGCTGCAAGTTTTCTTGAAACTGTGAGTTTAACCACAAGTTGTGTGTCATTCGTGTTAATCCTTCAGTCACTGTGCACAGTCCAACTAAAAGCGGAGTACAATATTACTGCAAAATAACGTTACTTAGTTGCTTCCCACCACAGGCAACATAGAGGAAGACATTATAACATGACTCACTTCCCAGACTCGTCGAAGCAGACCTCGGTGTGTCCCTCCGAGTGGCCGTAGCGCATCGGCTTCCTCTCACAAGGCATTTTCACAAAACCACCAGACTGACGAGCAGAAAAAACACAAACCGTAATAAATACGTGAAGTTAAGACTTACACGTGAACGTGACACATATGTTCAACACAGTTATCCTGTGCCCTGTTATTATATCTCAATACTGGTAACATTTAGCTAGCTGAGGAGTTGAGCTAGGTTACCGATAACAAAACAGCCAAAGTAGCTAACTCACAATATTTCAAACTCTACAGCGATAAACGGTGTTTACGGGATGATACGTTTAACTCGGACTAAACTGAGGGAGGTTATCCAACTAGTTGTGACTCGAGAAGAGAGCTAATATGACAACTTACAACTTACCCGGCTGACTGGGTCCTCTTCCCCTGAATCTCCCGCGCTGAGTTAAAAACAAGGAACTTTAGCGTCACGACTCCCGCCAGCTACGTCATGACGCAACTGTTGTAACCCCTCCTACGTTTGAGCCACGCAGCATGAGTCCCATTTAGGGTGTTTTTAATGGATCTGACAAGTACTCAAATCTCTTATTAAAGTTTAAATAGAAATGTGACATATCTCGGAAGTTTCAAGCCTTCTCTTAGGATTGTGCCACTTTATCAGAACGTAGTGCACTGCATATGCTTATAACTGTGATTATGTAGTTGTTGTTTATTTGTGTCATGCATGTACAAGTGCCTAGCCAACATGCACTTAACACAGACACAAAAAAAGAAACTTAACTTTTCTAAACTTTATATTAACGTAAGTACAACATACATAACATTTGCAAACTGAGAACTTCCTCTTCTCTCCCAAACCCAACAAATGCAATCCGCCATAGAAAAAACTCCCCACCCAAAATGTCCTTATAAAATATCTTTCTAGTGAGTTTATTCTAAAGCTGAATCATCTCACATTTATGTCTGACAAAGCAGAAATGGTAATAGTTTTTGTTTTCATCATATCTTATTAAATAAGTAAAAACAATATTGTATACAAAAGTACATTTGAACAATTTGCATTGAAAGCAGCAATTTGAGATTTATTCTATCTTTTTATTCATCTTCATTGGATGGGGAATCTATTGGTTATCCCTCCCAATGAAAGAAAGATTTAATATCACATTTTGTATTTCAGACCACTTTTTCACACTGCAAATACTCACAAGTACCCGGCTGAGCGTCGCTACGTTGGAGTTCACCCCGGTGGATGAGAGGGTCGCCTCCCTACGCCTTCGGGTTATGGGGGGAAACTCTGACTGTTGTTTGTGCCTATGCCCCAAACAGAAGTTCGGAGTATTCGGCCTTCTGAATGGAGCCCTGCAGGGGGCTCCAGTAGGGGACTCCGTAGTCTTGCTGGGAGACATCATTGGTATGTAGCCTTCAATAGTCACTGGATCGGTTCGCAGCCGAGTGTGAAGCGGTTGAGATGGGGATCAGCACCTCAAAATCTGAGGTAATTTGCGTTGAAAGCCACCTGGCCGCCTCCCTAGGGAGGTGTTCCAGGCACGTCCAGCTGGGAGGAGACTCCGGGGAAGACCCAGGACTCGGTGGAGAGATTATATCTCCTCACTGGCCTGGGAACGCCTCGGGATCCCCCAGTCGGAGCTGGCGGATGTGGCCCGGAGAAGGGAAGATTGGGGTTCCTTACTGGAGCTTACTGGACCCGACCCCAGATAAGCGGTAGACGATGGATGGATGGATGGATCACTCTCGAGACAGCAACTATTCCTGGGTGGATTAGTAATATAGTATTGCATCATATCATAGTAGCATATGTTTTTTTATGTAAAAAGTAATTAGTAATTATAAGTGAAAAATAATTGTAGTGGAGTAAAAAGTACAATATATGCCTCTGAAATGTAGTGGAAATACTCAAGTAAAGTGCAAGTACCTCAAAATTGTACTTACATACAGTATTTGAAAAATTTACTTATATTATAAGTATATTATAATATATATATATATTATAAGTATATTATAATATATATATATATATATATATATATATATATATATATATATATATATATATATATTATGTTGTATTCCACACCTGAAAATCAGTGGCGTTCCCCTTTTAAGTGGGATTAATTTACTGTATTTAGGGTAAATACAATTACATGTGACGTGTGAAAATGTGTTCCATGAAAAAGGCCTACTGAGACTTTAGTTCTCAGCATCATAGTTATGAGACATTCTGAGGGTAGTGTGGCTTCATTTTAAGGCTTGAAATAATTATATTTAAGACATAAATTGGCTCTGTTTTGTGCAACTGTCTAACTTTATACGAGCCTAAAGATCAAAGAGCCAACTCTGCAAACCAAACCAGCTCTGATTCGCTACATCTAAAGCTTAATAGTAATAATGAAATGCACAAAATGGAAAAAGAGCACAGACCGACACCATACCAGCCAATTTACTCGAGCATGTAAAAGTAAAATGCTGACATCTGTATGACAAGACGGAAAAAATTAACTATTTTCAAGCCTGAAAACCTAATGACCGTGTGATGAATATTTCATGCTCTGTTTTGTATTCATTCAAGTAAACTCAGGGCAGATTTCTATACACTGCTAGTTGGAGAGAGACTGAGTGACACATGAATCAATTGAAAAATCTGGATTCCACCCCACTTATGAGGGGGATACAGTCTTTTTCATGTCCTTATCTCTCCATTTGCTCTGCTGAAGCTCTGGCATTTAGAGGTGTCCTTTGCCGAGAGCGGGATGAATTGTTTTCAGTGCGATACTTCAAAAGCAGCATTTTCCATACCATTAGCCTGTCTGACTGTGAGACAAGACTGCAGCTGCAGCATGAACATGGATGGATAAGCATGACATGCACCATTAAATCGTTCCAGAGATGACAAAAAAACTTGAGACGCAGAGGCAGTGTAAATGGCATTTATTGGTTTACGTATCAGTGCGGTGAATCCAATATATGCCTCAAGGGGGGAATCACAGTGATTCAAATACTTTTAGAATACTACTTGGTCCTATAGTGTACTGTACTTCACTTAGATGGCCCTGAGAGATCAGAGTACTGCAATTTTAGAAAACATATGCATAGAGGCAAAACCCAAGAAAATTAAGAAAATATCTTTATCAATTTGATAATGTGCAGAATGTGGAGAAAAAAACAACCAAATACACACAACAGCACAACATGAAGAAAACAGTGTGAAAACAGTTACAGAAACAAAATAATGTTGTACTTTTTTGGAGTTTAAACATTCAGATTTAAATGGGTATGCTAATAATCAGCAAAAGGCTATTGCTACAATAAAAGCAAATATCTGAAATTCAGAAAAAATATGTTGTGTTCTGTGCGACTTGTGCATTTCTGTATTCTGTATATTGTTCTTCCTATTTGCACGTGTTTGCTTAAGGTGCAGTGCATTTAGCTTTCAAGGCCACCGTAACTCCATTATGTAATCAGTTTTCAAATAGCAATACTTGGGAAAACTGTATGGGCACAACATATGTTAAAATATTAATTTACAGAGGAGCTTACAGTAAAGAAGCAGCTGAGTTGAGTGAAGACAGACAAATGAGGCAGATGAAGTCTTCCCAAAGCTTTGATCAGTGCAACTGTTCCACCATCGTGTGGCTGCAGAGAATAATGCAGTTCCATTGAATGAGTTCAAGTCCTCTTCATAAGAAACCATGTTTGAACTGTTGAAAGCCCTAAATGTTTGTGACATCTACAGTATTTAAATCAAGTTTTCAATAATGTATTTTTTCTGTCCCCATCCCTATCTCTTTATCTTACCTACAGTATACTGACTGCCAACAGAGTGCTTGAACCCATTTTGTGTAGCAGATAAAAACAGTCCTCCCGTCTTCAGTTTGCTTGACTGAACTCTCCCACAAGGAGGTAAATGTGGTTCACAACCTCAGTCTTTTGAGGGAGATGTGGTTTTAATTATGACTTCAACCGTTTTTAACAGGATTTATATGGCAATGTTGGAGAGAACCACTCTGTACCACTTAAAGTGGAAAGTTAATGAAGAATTAATAATGTTATATTACTCAGTTATGCAGTTTGAGTCTCTGGACCTTGAACCTTTGACAGCACTAGTTGTGTGTAGGACAAGGCCATAACAAAGCATCACATTTTTATGATATTAAGGTACATTAAAGCTGTGAAAAGTGCAGATCCTCTAGTAGCCACTAGAGATGCTAAATGCCCACACAAGACAACTCTGATTGAATTGAAGTCAAAGTTCAACATCAAGATTCCACAAAAAGTGAGGGTTAAAATTCAACGTTTTGGTGATTTTTTCTTGGTGAGAATCCTTACTCTATTAATGATATTAAGGCAAGTGTTTTGGGGCATGTTTGCTTAATTAGTCTCAGTGTATCTTGACCTTGGCTCCGGTAGCTGTCCCTGAAGCAGAAAGCCTAAATCCAAGGCTTCAAACCATCCCTTAATACTGAAGGAAGACACATTATCTCCATGCGTTCCTACAGTATATTGATTCAGACCTGTAGAAAAGGCTTTGGTTGTTCTATGTCTTGATGCATCCAGATCAATAAACATCTTAACAAACTCTCCAGTTCTGCAACTTTTAGACCTAAATAATCTGCAAAAGCAGAGCTACCTGGAATTCTCTGGAATATTGTTGCCTCTTTGCCAAGAGAGCCTGCCTCTGCTTGTCCTTTCTTTGTCCTCCACGGTATGAGGCCTGCTTTGGACTGTCACACAGCGCAGGCCCCATCACACTTAATGTGGTACTGTTGGAGGAAGTCCCTGAGCTGGTATGGCAGCAGCAAGTTGTCTATGCCCTGGTAGGTGATGTGGCTACAGATCACAGTCCTGCACAGATGCTGGAGGGTGAAAGGGAAGGTCCTTGGTAGCGGCCGGGAAAGGAGGGGCTCAAAGAAGAGGCAGGTGGCCGGGTCACTGTAGTGTCTCAGTAGTCCCGTCACACTGGGATCCCGGTACATGCACGGGTCACGCACATCAAAGCTGAAACGCTTGTTGTTCTGCTCAATGCGTGCGTGCAGGGAGCGGCTGTATCGACGGAAGCTGACTGAGAAGAGGAACTCATCCTGGGCAGAGTCTCGGAGCAGAAAGGTTCCCTCTGGTTTGCCCTCCAGCAGCTCCTCCGCCTCGAAGCGGTTCAACACACCCCAGTAACAGGAGCTGTTGTTGATCTGGAGGAGGTCTGGGACCAGGATGTAGTCAGTGTAGCCATAGCTGCCCTCTGCTCCCCCACGAGGACAAGAAGGGTCCCAGTCCTCCAGACTAGTGCCTTCAGGACCAGGAGAGCAGCAGATGTCGTCCCAGGAGAGAGGGGTCTGTGGTGGGGAGGTAGAGGAAGATGAGACATTGGGTTTGAGGGGAGCCTCCATGTCCTTGAGGGCACTCGGGTGGGTGGCTTGATTTTTAATAAGGTGCCAACACCGGGCCAGTTCAGATTTGGGCGAGAAAGGGCACTTGTCCTGCATGAGCTCTGAGACGTGAATCTTGCGTTTGGACCAGAAGAGCACTGAGAAGGGTCGCGAGGAGCCGGATGTGTGGTGGTGATGATGATGGTGGTGATGGTGAGAGCGCAGAGGAAAACACTGACCCACAGCATCCTGAAACTTCTGCCGCAGAGAGCGGCGGGACAAGGCCTTCCGACACACAACATCAATGTCTGCAGACGTCAATGCATCCCCGAGAGTGCTGCAGCTACACTTTCTCTCTCTGCGCCGCCTCGGACAGGATGTTGACCGCACACCCAGCTCCTCCGTGCCCTCCACTTCCAGCCCTCCGGGACTCGACCCATTGCGGGAGCTCCGGGAACGTTTCTTCCCCCGCCAAACATAACTGTCTGCACTCCAACTGCGGAGACCACTTTTGGGACGCGTGTCCAAACCTCGTGGCTTCTTCTCTGACATGGCTGCTTCCTCTTCTTGCTCTGTGACACATTAAAAAACAGACTTCTGAGTCACAACAGGATTATAGGACCATGAATCATATCATGAACACATTTATGAAACACTATGAATACATTAAATAAAGAATCTAGTGTATTATGAAAAAGTCGCTCTATAGTACCAGAATAAATCATTTGGACCATTGTTAAGTTGGAACCTTAATGCTGCCAACCCTCTAAATTCTTCAATTCAATGACATCTAAAATATTTTATAAGAGACTTGCTTGTTTCTTTACTCTGATTTTTTTATTTTGGTTACACCAAAAATTAACCTTCTTTTGTCTGTGTGTGCAGGATTGCTATCTAAACATTTGGTACAAGACTAACAGGCTAATGTGGAGATTTTTTTCTGATCATGTCAAGGGGCAAGAAATCAAATTAGGAATGCAGATTTCAGAAACAGCCTTCAGACGAAAATTGACCAGTTCCAAGGAATCGGTTTCACATCTAATTTAACCAGGCAACAGACTTTTCATGCTTCGTTGAGAGATTGTTCAGGAGGAAAGTTTTGTTAAAGTGCCCACAGAGGTATTGTTTTAACATTAACATATTTGTACATGGCAGCAGTTTGCAGAGATGGTCTCTTACAATATACAAATAACAATCTAATCAAACTGAGCATCCTGTGAACAACAGGAGGTTTAATATCATAGGCTGGTAATCACTCTTTGTTGTTATGAACTCTTTGAAGATTAATAAAAGAGATTATCTTACCTTCCAAACAGTGTCAGACTTTCACATCCATGTTACAGTTGTTCACTGCACATTAGCGGACATGTGTGACCCGCCTGCAGCCAGCTCCAGCTCTAACAGACGGCAGACTATTCCGCTTCCTATATAATTATGATAGCAAATCCCCATGGGGGAAGCAGTTTCCTCTCCGCCAGGGCCTGGTCTGAATGAATGAATGAATGAAGGGAGGGAGGTGGAGAGGGGAGGGGGGAGGGAGGGCTGTAAGGGGAGGTTTGTTTCGGATTAGTGGCAGTGAGACATCCTCTTTTCTCTTTTACATCTCCTTTACACATTCATTGACAAATTCCATCTCCAAAAAGAAAGAGAAAAAGATAACCAGAGCAGCCGGAGAGTGCTTTTTCATTCACAAAGTGTATTATTTCTGCCTGTTTTCCTATTCCCTCATGCTGATTTGAGTTGTTTTAATGTCATCAGATGTCCGTAGCTTAACTTAAAGCATCGAAGCACATTTCATGGGGAGCTTTAAATCTGTTTAAGTCTGTCTGCTGAGGATGCCAAACTACAAGCAGATAATCCCTCAGGTTTACGAGCAGCCTGTACACACTACCCGACTCGGCATAGCAGACTTTGTCTAATTAACAATTCTGCCCAGTAGAGGAAACAACGAAACATTTTAAAAAGCTTTACTTATTGATTGAATAACATTTGAGTTTCCCAGTTAAAACTTGCAGCAAGTGCTGCTGAAAGGACTCATTTGTCAAGGTGATGTCATCAGACACACAGTGTGAATGACATGTTGGGAGATATATAATTCATGAAACAAATAGACTACATTTTACATCAAATTATATTATTACTCCCAGTGGTTTAGCGTGTGTGTGTGTGTGTGTGTGTGTGTGTGTGTGTGTGTGTGTGTGTGTGTGTGTGTGTGTATGTGTGTGTGTATGTGTGTGTGTGTGTCCTCTCAGCTCTAAAAGATAAGGGATAGTCATCAATAAATGCCTGACATCTCAGATAATGTAGTGACACTCAACTTCCTCTTAACTGAATATTTAATGCACTTCACATTATCACACAGCCCAACCGGATGATAAGGCCACATGTTCTGGCAAACAACCAGATCAGTTTATCTGACTAAAAAAAAAGTAGTTAAGAAACTGAAAGTAAACTGGCTGAACTTTGGCTGAAAGGATTAGATAGCTTCAGTTAGGTTCCTTCAACAGTGGTTTGTTTCTGTCTTTTTGTCAAAATTAATATAAACAAGCTATTAGGATGTGGTCCCCAATCTCTAAAAACAAGACTTCAGAGCCTACAGACATGCAAGCATCTCCGTGAGGCCGTACTCATGCACAGTGGTGCTTTGTGCTAGCATGCTAACATGCTCCCAGTGCTTTAACATGCTGATGTTTAGCAGGTACAAATAATATTAAAGATAATAATAAATACTTTTTTTGTATAGCACCTTCCATGCAAAGATGCCCCACGAAACAGGATTAAAAAAAACTGCCAAAAACAATAGGTCAAATGTTTGCTAACAATACAGCAAAACAGCTTTTCTATTTATATGAATACCAAAGATAAAAATGCTCAAATTAAAAGATAGGTATTTCAGTTATGTTTGAATACCACAAAAGCACAAAAGCAACATAAAGAAACTGAGTTTGAAAACAAAAGTATTTTAATGTTGGATCTGAAGAGCCATCAGCTGCATCATCAGCTGTATTTATTATGTAATCTGATTATATCAAAGGAGGATTAATGTAACTAGGCAACACTTTCCTCATGTCATTCACAGATTCTCAGAAACTCCCCATTTCCCGCACTCTGCATGAAACATTCAGCCTCTTCATTGAACGACAGCACAAATTGATTGGGTAGAATAATGGATCGGAGAAACACACACACAACCACACACACACACGCACGCACGCACGCACACGCACGCACACGCACGCGCGCACACACACACACACACACACACACACACGCACGCACGCGCACACACACATACACACACACGCACACAGAAACACACAGCGTCAGGTGAACCACAGAGAGAAAGATGTGTGATCTGAAGTGGAAGATTTGTAATTTACCAAATAAAACAGAAAGTTAAAAAGAAAAGAGCCGACAGTAACACCATGTTTGCAAAGCAATAGTCTCTAATCAAAAATATAATCGTTTGCACTTCACACATTGATAAAGTGCAATAGATTCTATTTTTAGTTAGATACCCAGTCTTGTGTTCGACTGAGCTGACTTAATATTGTGTCAGTGCTATTTGTAAGTAAACTGCGTCACATTTTAACCCCAACAGTGTTTTTGCTTGAATTCTAGAGGCTTTGGAAAACAAAGAAATACATTTTGTAAAAGTGTTATTGACTAGTGAACAACTCTTTAAATGACTTTTACTCCTTCTCCCTCAAAACCCAGAATCTATGCAAATATTGTTAATTTAACCTAAAGTTTATCTTGGAGGTTAATTTTAGTTCAACATTGCTTCATTAGGAATAAAATGTACCTTGAGACATTTTGGGACTGTTTGCTTGATTGGCAGTAGCTTCAGCCTATCACAGCCAGCCATAGTGTTTGTCACTTGCTTGTTTCACTTGAGCCCCAAAGCCCTTGCTGAAATTTGTATCGTCCGGCTCCAGTAACGGAAACAGATGGTGAACAGCAGCAGAGCTGAGCTCCAAGCTTGGACTTTACACATGTTATGTTTATAGTCTACAGTATAAACACATATGAAGCCTTCTCATATCTGTTGCACCAACTCTCTACGATCTTATAACGTGTGTCAGTGGGGTGTGGTGCAGAGTTTTACCCAGGAAGTGCCTCCTGCAGTGGGTGAAATTCAGTCGGCCCATTAACCTGCTGCAGCCAGGACTCGACCAGGGGCTCATATCAGTCCACATTACAGAGGCATCGATCCCCGGAGCAGCACAGCCGACAGGAGAGCTTCTGAATAATTGATGCTGCTCTGATTGAATGGAGACTCTACTCTGCTTGTATTTTTATACAAAAGCTTTTACAGTTTTTTATTGACATTTAAGCAGTCAGGAGGAGTGAAACTACAAAATGCATGTGTTACAGTTCCTGGTGCAGTTTGTTTGCACTCAGTTCTGTGAAATCATATCATTTTGGTTTATACCTTTTTAAACTGCTGAATGACAGTGAAAAGGACGTGCCATCACAAAACTGCATCTTTTACAGATGAAGTGGCCATATCACAAACTGAGAGCTGCTTTTATCAACAATACTTTTATTTTAACAATTGATTAAATGACTGTCTTGTGAATCGACTGACTCTGAAAGCCCACTCACTGTACATTACCTGTCCAGTGCTAAACAGCAGACACAGTTGGCAACTAGCTGGTAAACATAGTGGAGCATTTAGCAGCTAAAGAGCCAGATACTTTACCTCAGGGGGTGATGGAGAACCAGAGCTAAAAGGAGTGTTAATGTTGGGCTCCTAGAGCCTCCTAGAACCAGGGGAAGGAGACCTTACTTTTTTACATTATTGGAGAACTGACATATCCCAGTATCATTAGGAATACATCCGTATAAGACGATAAGCCATATTTGCCTGTCAAGATAGCAGCACTGGAATCAAAAGAAAAGAGGAGGTAGGGGCCGAAAGTAGGAGGAATTGAGGGAAATGGGACACACCCCTTGTTTCCAGACTCACCTGTCTGCAGGATGTTTTGGATCCTTATTGAATCCCAGGCCAAGTGAAAGTGCAGTTAGGTTTTTTAATTTTTGCTTTATTTAATAAAAACAAATCTGGTTTATTAGCATTTTACATCTATTTAAGCCTCAATGACAAACATGCTGTTAACAATTTTTATGTGTTAGCTCGTCCTTGAAACATCCCAGCTGTGTGTGTGCGCGTGTGCGTGTGCGTGTGCGTGCGCGTGTGTGTGTGTTAGCTGAGAGGCAGTACTGTACGATCATGTGAATTACAGAGATGGTAAATTGAATCAGCAGGGAGTCTCTGGCTCCACTGGTCTCAGTTGTTTCCATTGATCTGTATCAGACAACTCTTCTCCTTTAGATACCACGGGGTCTCATTTCATCTCACTCAAAGAAATATTCCACCATTTCTTTTGTCCGTTCGGCAACCTGAGCTGCCGGACATTTGCCTCAAAGCAAAGTGGATGTTGGATTAAAATATGTTTTTCAGTTTGTTTGCTCAGATCTTTTGAGGTCCTTGTGCATTTCTGTTCTTAATACATGTTTTATGTATTATTACTACTTTAAGACATTTTACTTGCAGAATGTAATCATTTTCAACAATTTCCCTCGGGATAAATAAAGT
Organism: Cottoperca gobio; assembly: GCF_900634415.1. Lineage (NCBI taxonomy): Eukaryota > Metazoa > Chordata > Actinopteri > Perciformes > Bovichtidae > Cottoperca > Cottoperca gobio. Next base: position 8,460,585 of record NC_041357.1, read on the forward strand.
TCTATCTTATCTTATCTTATGTCGATGCTTTAATTAGCTATTTCTTATTTTTGTGTGATTGATTCTCTCGCCCTTATGATTAAATAATTATATTTCCTGTTTCTCCACAGTATGTTCATAATGTTCATAACTAACAGTCCTTACGCTTGATATCTTGCACCTGTCTAAGAATAGACAAGTCTCCTTTATACCTTAATATCTACCTGCAGGCTGAATCAATCTGCTAACTTAGAAAAATCATGTGTGTGTATTTATGAATAATAATATAATTGATAGTAAAGGAATTAGGTCTTCTCATGGCAATCATCCAAAGATGGGACATAACTAAAATTACACAGTTAAGGGACATGGTGCTTTAGTTCATTCTTCCCATTTTTTATTATCTTTCTTTTCCGTTTTTCTTCTTTTTCTTTATTCTTCTCTATTCTTATTATATATATATATATATTCATATATTTATTTCTGTTATTTATTTCCCCCCCTTTTCTTCAATGATTACTTTAACTTTAGGTGCTTACTTCTTCTCTCTGTACCTTTTCTCTGTAGTACTGCACATTTTACTTAAGTACTTAAGGATTGGAGTACCACTTCCACATATTAAGATGGCACATGTTTGCGTGTATTGTATGCACATTGTTTTTTAGCCATTAAGATTCAGACAGGCTCGGATATTCATCTACTGACATGTGAGCTGCTGTATCGACTTTCCTCAGGGGAGATTTATTTATGCCTGCAGCCGCTCTACTTCCCGCAAGCAAGGTGTATCGAGAGGTTTCTCCTCTCTGTCATGTTAGAAAGAGCGTAACCCAAGCCAGGCTGGTCACTGGACTCTAGACTCAACACACGCATATTGGTATATGGATATACTTACACTAGTGCATCCTATTTTTATACAGAGTATGCATTTTCCTGCAGTGGCAGATAGTGGTCCAAAATGTTGACGATGTTTTGGGATATGCTACAAGCGTGGTTCAATGACAGATTTTAAATTCTAGTGGAGATCCCAAAGTTTTCAATGTGGACAAATATGTCAGGCTGAATTTGGATGTCTATAAATGTATAGGAGGTTGATGTAATGGCAAAACCACAAAACATGCCGTCTTGGAATGATCTGAATATTTAATGTGATAAAGGCACCCTGTGGAGTTTCTGACCATCACTAGTGCCATGGAGCATTGTTTTTACGTGTGCATTTCTGCCAATGGTTTTACATTATTCCACTAACCAGGTTTTGGAAATGTGCAAATAAACACATCAATGCACAAGCAGTGAAGAAGACAATTGGAAAATTGGCTTTGTAAATGTTTTATGAGGAAAGAAACACATTCAACATGTTTGTTAGACCTACAAACATAATGTAAAGAGAAACTCCAAATATAAAACACATAAATGGTTCTCAATTAATCTTTGTTTGTATTAAGCTCAATTGTAAAACAAAGCAAAAACATACTAATCCCAATATGAAATGTAGCAGTTATCCACTAAACTTAACTTAATGTAACTGAAGTTCATTTAGGCTACAGTAACTAAACTGGTGAATGTGTTTCCTTCCTCATGAAGTTGATACTTTTTGGGGGGAAAATCTGCATTATTGCATTGTTTGCGTCCATATTTACATCCACTATACTGGTCTTCTTCTCCCCCCGTTTTTTGCTGTGTATTAATCAGTTGAAAATGACTCTTTTTATGGCAGAATGTTTTTGGGTTGTACGTACATACGTCATTACGTGATATCTCTGGAACGCCTGGAGGGAATTTCTTCCAATTTGGCACAAACATCCACTTGGACTTAAGGATGAAATTATTATATTTTGGTGGTCAAAGGTCAATGTCACTCTGACACAAAACACATTTTTGGCCATAATTCAAGAAGTCTATTTTACACAAATGTCTAACAGGATAAAATTATGAAGTGATGACAATTTAAACAGACACGGGTGTAAACTGCAACTTAACTGGATGGCAGAGACCGCAAGGCAATAATTGTAGTTTACAACAGTTTTATGAATCTCTATTTTGACAAAAAGAAGATTTGTCACCGATGAAGTTTACAAATGAAAAACGTTTTCCTGCGAGTTCATCCTGTTTCTGCACCAACAGATGGTGCACAGTGCTGTAATTACATATAGACTGAGACTGGATCTTTATTTTCCTTTCACTGCTGTTTCAAGACAGCAGAACGTGAGTCAACACTGTTGTAAAAGACACCCTGACAGGATGTCACAGCATGAATCAATATTAAGAGGATGAAGAGGACGGAACTCCAACTAGATAACATAATTACTTCTTTTTACTGCCGCATGTCACTGAATCACGAGCACACAAGAAAGCAGAAATCTAGTTAGTTAAACCACGTTAGCATCACTTCATATTAAATATACAGCCACGCCTTAAGACTCACACTCTTTATTTATCTTGCCTTCTTGATCTCTTAACGTACAGGTTTTACTTTTTGTTCTCTTGTGGCTTAAAGGTTGGAAAAACCTTCTTATTCCACACTATCTGACATTTTCATATATATTCTTTATCAGGTTGTTCCAGTTGTTTACTGATTTAATATTCAAACCAAGATGTCTTTTGCAGATTAACTATTCTTTGGAAACGTTGTTAGAACTTTAAATAAAACTCTGTGGGTTTGAAAAAAGCGTCTGGAATCAAATCCAGATTATAACATATAACCACAGTTTTTAATGCTGCACAGAAACAAGAGAAATAGATTGTGGAAAGGACTTTATCTGACAATGTCACAAAGAGAATGGAAATTAAACATGAAAATATATAAATTGCCTTGAAGGTCTTCGGAGGAGTAAATGAGGTTAAGGTGTTTGTAAACCTTGATGTGAGACAGAAAAACAAAAGGATTCTCACTCTTTTACTATTTTATTATTTCTTTCTTGGGGTCTTCCTTAGAGCAACATTTAAACATTTTGGGAAAGAAATGTATTTGTTTTTACGCCGAGAGTAAGATGAGAAGAGTGTGACCACTCTCATGTCTTTATATTAATGTATGTACAGGGGGTGATTAGCTTAACTCAGAAGAGTCCCATCAGAGTACATCTATTAGCCCTCTAATAATTAGGGGGAGATGAAGTCACTGATAGTCATGTGAAAACTGAAACTGCAGAGAAACATTAAGCAAAAATAGTTCAGCTCACTCTCACTCGCTCATTTGATAGCTGACATTCATCTCAATCCTTATTGATATCTTCAGTAAAAACAATGCTATCATGTGTTTACATCTCATATTGTATGTTGGGTGAAATATGTACTCAGATCCTTCACTTAAGTCAGGGGTCGGGAACCTATAGGTAGTGTGCAAACACGTGACAAAACTGTGTGACGTATGCGTCCGACTTCATGTTGGTTGGATAACAAATCAACAATGGCGTCTAAAGCAAACAACAACAGCAATACAACTAAGTATTCTTTTAAGTATTTTTGACTCTCTGGAGTCCTCTGCAAAGGCAAGATTCAGAGAAAAAGTCCAAATTTGCGGCCGTGACCCGTACACGCTAAAGCCGTCTGATTATATTGAGGATTTGGATTCATTACCGCCGATTGAATATTCAGATATTGTGAACTACCTTGTGCTACAAACGTCGTGGGCAACCAACGCACAAATGAAGGCATACAAGAGCTTAGATGCTTATAATGTCTTTGTTTCTGGCTGGGTTGGTAGTCTTACTTACCAAACCACTGAAAGATGACAGGGTGCTCGTCCATGCCCGTGTAAATCACTCTCAAAGACCTCGAGATACACCGCTCAAGCCGTGCTTTGTGAGTGAGAAGAGCGCCGATGTTATCCTCACACACTGTGATTGTATGGCTGGAGTAAGCTTTACTTTTCGCAAGTGAAGTAGTTTCAAGAATAAACCAAACAAAAACATGCACAGAAGAAAAGAGCAAATGGCTGCCATCACATGTAAAGAAAGCGCCTTATTTACCAGTCAGCGATATGGAGAAGTAAGGTCTTACAGTGTTCGGGTATATCATAAGCACAAATGTTTAACGTAAACATTGAAAACATAGCTTTAGCATGAGCTCTTACCAGATATAAATTGGACGCCACACACACGGGTGAATTGTGCTTTTTCTTCTGTTAAATCCTCACGAGTTATGTTGCTAAACCAGCTTCACGGCGTTCTGTAGACAGCAATTCATCCCTCTTTTGTGGATTGTTGCTTTTGATGATTTTAGGAAATCTAAAGAACCGTTTCTCTGGGTCACGAGTAGCGTTATGACCACAATTATACACTGCGCACAAGGTTGGCATTTTCTTTCAATCTTAGACGTTTAAATACAAAGAAAATTACGAAGCGTTTGCAGCAACTCACACAGTGAACGGGCACCATCTTGGTTGTGTAATCCAACCAACATGGCTGACTTCTGGGTTGGGAAATAAGCGTGACGTCACATGCACACGATTTATGGCTCTTTCGATGATGCGATATGGCTCGCAGACAATTTTGAGCTGACATTTTTTAACATGATTAACAAGTAATAAATAATTATATTGTGTCATTATAAAGTAAAATCATTTAGCAGCGGATTTTGTGAGAAACTGCACAAAGCAAGCAGTAGACCAGGGGGGTCAAACTCAATCACAGAGAGGGTCAACATTAAAAACTGGGGCTACGTCGAGGGCCAAACACGGTCCACATTTATTGAACAGGATACACATATTGAATAAAGTGTAAAAAGATATGGAACATATTTAAGTCAACTGCAAACGGATTGCTGAGCAGTTTCAATCTTAATATCTGAGCTGCAAAGTCGGCAAATGCGCTCAGTTTATGAGCAGAATGCTGTCGGGAACACAGCGGTGGAGATGTTTGTCAGTGTTTGGAAACACGTAGTGACCAAAGTTTCCTTCTGCATCAGAGTCTCCCACAGGCAGCTCGGCTTGGAACGCTCTCACTGCATCATACATGTCCTGTGATCACACGGTCCCTGTAGCTGGCAGGTTTAACAGTGAGATGCTTCGTTATGTCACACAAACAGTCCAGCTCACATCGTCCCAGAGATCTGTGGTGTGTTTCCCTTTGCTTTCCAAAAACTTTCATTTCATTCACACATTTAGATACTTCCTCAAATATGTCTTTTCCTGTGGTTGTGCCATGCATTGATTTAATTACCAAAACTGGCGGGCCAGTTATGACAGACATATGATATTTTCTCGCGGGCCGGATATAATTGCCTTGAGTTTGACACCCGTGCAGTAAACACTGAAACGTGCACATAAATGAGATAAATAACGTAAGCGTTTAGTTTATTTAATAAAAGAGCACCTGTTCAATGAAACACTGATACCGCTATTAGTACTCGGAGACGTGTTATTCTTAAAAAATGCATGCATAAAGTTGCATTCAAATTTATTAAATATATGGCTCTCAAGGAAATACATAAAAAAATATTTGGCTTTTATGGCTCTCCCAGCCAAAAAGGTTCCGACCAGTTGAGGTGGTTCGGGCATCTAGTAAGGATGCCACCTGGCCGCCTCCCTAGGGAGGTGTTCCAGGCACGTCCAGCTGGGAGGAGACTCCGGGGAAGACCCAGGACTCGGTGGAGAGATTATATCTCCTCACTGGCCTGGGAACGCCTCGGGATCCCCCAGTCGGAGCTGGCGGATGTGGCCCGGAGAAGGGAAGATTGGGGTTCCTTACTGGAGCTTACTGGACCCGACCCCAGATAAGCGGTAGACGATGGATGGATGGATGGATCACTCTCGAGACAGCAACTATTCCTGGGTGGATTAGTAATATAGTATTGCATCATATCATAGTAGCATATGTTTTTTTATGTAAAAAGTAATTAGTAATTATAAGTGAAAAATAAATGTAGTGGAGTAAAAAGTACAATATATGCCTCTGAAATGTAGTGGAAGTACTCAAGTAAAGTGCAAGTAGGAGCTGGAGGATGTGGCCCGGAGAAGGGAAGATTGGTGTTCCTTATTGGAGCTGCTGTCCCCGCGACCCGATCCCGGATAAGCGGTAGACGATGGATGGATGGATTCTTTTTATATTAATAATCTGCATATGTAAAGTAATTAAAGTTATAAAATAAATTTAGTAAAATCTAAAATATTTGCCTATGAAGATATATGGTCTTTATTGTCCTCAAAGGGAAATTCATTTTGCTCAGGTCAGTACATACTAAATTCAAATTCAAATAGACGCACGCCACAGTAAAACATGATTATAGAAAAGAATATTATAAAAAGAATGGAAATGCCTTCTTATAAATATATGAATATGTGTGTGTAACATAAAATGGAATTACTCGAGTAAAGTACAAGTACCCCCAAATTGTACAATATGGGTAAATGTACTTGTACTGTCCACTGCTGTACCTAATAGAGGACGCCATCCCTCTTTCCTAACATCCACCGGTGTCAGCAGACACGCGCCTTCATGGAGGAGTGGCGGTCTGACTTTCTTAATTACATTTTAGCAGACTACCATTATAAGATACAGATCAAAAGAGCAGCTGTGGTGCTGTGCTGTGTTGTAAACCGCAGGCTGAGTATTGATTAACTGAGGATTTAATCGAGTACTTTTGGGAGCTCTCACTTGAAGCATGACATCATATCCTACTATACCCCTTTATGATAGGAAACAAAGTGATTTCTGCTACACCAAATTTGACCATTGCTCAAACAGTGAAAGAAGAGAAGCTGCAACAGTTTCCTCTCCATGCAGTTTTGTTAAACAGTGACGGACTGACAACCAGAGAATCGCCGACAGCCTTTCTGTCTCTCTGCAGTTTATCGGCCGGATCACGTCCTGCCTGTCTCCCGGCCTCTAATGCACGGAGGAGGGAGCAAAGGGAGGGGATCATTTCAAAAAGCTTGTATGTCTCTTGCTAGTCATCTAAACATTTGCAAAAACCCCACCAAAAATCAATAGCAGAGAGGAGACATTCCAGTAACTCTGTGTCTGTGCAGCAGCTTGTCTTACAGCGGAAGTGTGGGCCCCGGTGACACAGAGACATTAGCATACAGAGGCATGAAACGTGGTCTAGATGTGCGTTGGAGTTCGACTACTTTGTCTTATTTTGGGCCTAAATTTAGCTGTAGTAAAATTATGTTTAAAATCTGGTTTGCTGAGCATTCATAAAGCACCCCTAAAAAATTATGTTTCTGTTAATTACTAAAGTGATTGGAGAAGAGTCACTTACTTACACATATAAAGAGAATTACGTATTAGTCCTGAATTCAAAATGTACATTAGTACAGCAAAATGTACTTAAAGTAACAATAATAAAAGTAGCCTACTATTATACCTACTATAATATATATATATATATATATATATATATATATATATATATATATATATATATATATAATATATATACTACTAGTAATATTATATTATTCTGTTTTTATCACTATCATCATATTTGATCACTTTATGATCTCACGCAAGAGCATTTTAATGTTGAGCCAATTTGAGAGACTTTGTATACTACGAAGTAGATTATTATTATAGTACTGCATCATATCATATAAGCATTTTATATTTCTTATATAAAAAGTAACTACTAGTGTCAGAAATGTAGTGAAGTAAAAAGTATATTTCCATCTGAAATATAATGGAGTTTAAGTATAAAGTACCATAAAATGGAAATACTCTAATATACTACTTACCTTTCAACACTCCCTGTTTCCTGCAGCAACTGGCAGCTGTTTTCAAAAACATGTTCCGATACACTGACTGTGCAACATCTGCACAGCACCAAACAACAGACAGGAAGTGGAACATTTAGCAGCTCAAGATCCAGATATTGTTTTCCGGACTTGGTGAAAACCAAATAGAGCTTAAAGGCCCTGTCACACAGTTCTGTATGGCAGAAACGTATGCCGGTGTATATGAAATATGGAAATATGTCCAACTTTTCCACAGCGGTGTTGTAGCTGACGCATACATAACAAATACATAACTAATTATTATACGTATGTCAAACATTGATAGCTTATCACTTACCTATTTAAAACGTATCAGAGCGTCTGGCCAACGGAGCTGGAAAAGTGCCATTTGGTTAACACGTTTAATAAGTTACTCCGTCGTCAGGCATAATGTTAATATAGGGTAGGAATAGGTTATTCAGTCGTTATCAATAAATTGGTTGTAGGATTCACCGTCAGCCGACGTAGCCTATATCTAACGTACCTCTAACGTAGTCACGTAGGTATTTACGTACTGTATTTACGTAGGTAAGTATTCACGTACTGGGTTTACGTAGGTAAGTATTCACGTACTATATTTACGTAGGTAAGTATTCAAGTCGTATTACGTATTCACGTATGTCTAACGTAACGTAACGTCTGCGTATCTTATGAAGCACACGTTGGGTGCGTCCGGTAATTTTGAACATTCTCAAAACATCAGCGTTCAACAACGCACCCCTGCGTAACACAGCGTGCTCTTAACGAATACTACTTATACCTTACCTTATATCAACGTACACCAGCGTATTGCCGATATTGTGTATACGCCATATTTTTGTATACGTTATGCATTCGTTGGGTATTCGTCTGATACATTTTGTATTAGTAAGTGATACTCTATCAATAGGTTAGACATGCATATCTGTATTTGTTCACTTTTCCGATCTGATCCGATGAAAAGTTGGACGTATTTGGACTCTGACAAATTTTCGTATGCGCCGGCATACGTTACTGTCATACGGATATGTGTGACAGGGCCTTAAGGTAGAGTAAATGTAGGATTTATTAGTAGATTAACAACTTTATAAAGTGGTGATATGTCAGGGCTGTGAGACTGTCACTTTGTTTTGGAGTTTTTCTGCCCACTAGCGGCCAAAAATGAATGTAAGCAGCTTTAATAATTTGGGATTACAATACATTTATTTAACCTACACGTTTATCCACAGTGCATTTTCCCAAATATTACGAGAATCATACAAGTACATCAATCGCATTAAATATACCAAACTGCTTAAGTGCTACATTTAGAGACAGTAAGAGACAGAGAAAGAGATATATGCTATTTATAGAAACCTTTAGGTTAATCACATACCTCAAGCTCTGCAGTGCCAGTAAAACACACTGCAGTTATCAGTGTGTGTATCAACAGAATCCACAAACTGTTAATCCATGCTGTATAGTAGCAGCAGGCAGTTATCTCCCATCTGTTATCTACAGGTCTGTAGTCAACAGCAGGTGTAAGTTATAAAACTATTAGAGAGCTGAGACGTTGACTACTGTCCCCAGGTGGTCTAGCAATGAAGAGTAAGGGGGTACTTAATGATCAGTAATGTGAGTTGTCCTAATGTCTCAGGGAATCAAATAGTTGCAGAAAACAACTGATGCATTTTGGGAACCAGGAACAGTTTCTGAAGTTTGCTGAAATTTTGCACTCTATACCATTTCGTATTGCAACTGCTGCACAACAATTACCATCGGGAAAAATAAAGTTAGATCCTATCAATGCAGAGAGTTGGGTTTGAATGAACTGTGTTTGGCCGTTGTATACAGTAGATGGCGGCAGTGAGACATGACTAAGGCATTTAAACTGGCTGAGAAAAAGTGATTAGCTCTGCCCAAATGTGCATTTATTATTTAATTTTTTTGTGATATTTGTTTGCAAATCACTGCAATTGCAAGACCACAGAAAGATGGGAAAATGTTAAAAACTGCTTGACCTTTCTACATTTATTTAACATTACAATAACCACATTACAAATTTAATTTAATGTGTGATATTAAATAGTCACATGATGAAAAGAGATTTTGCTTTGAATTCACTAGGAATTTCAACATGTCATGAGTAATGAATAATTCATAAAGATTAGAATAATAAGCAGTTTCTGATAGATGTGACATCACAGGGTTAAAGTGTCAAAGACAAAACATTAAATCAGTAATGTGTTATGTCCTTACACTTCTAGCAATCTTGAAAGTTATAGGAAAATAATATAGAGTGCATAGTGATACAGTAGTAGTATACTGCACATTTGAACATATTCCAATAAGGCCAGTCCAGTTATATTGAAATATTCATTTTGCAGCAACTACTTTGAAGTCACTAAGTTTGTTTTGCCTCTGCAAAAAAAAAACCCAAAGCAAAACAACTTAGTCTGAAAGAGGCATCAGATGTTGTCTAGGCAACACACATCCAAAAACAGCCTTCAACTAAACTTCACAAAGATTAACTGCTTTACTCTGATTTGTGTATTTACAATTTACAACAAGAACAAGGGCAATTTGTAAATATTGAAAACATAATAATAGCTGTATTCCAGTTGTGGTGCAGCTAACTTCTGAGAACAAAAGGGTAAATATACATATAAAGGATTTGTGAGTCTGCATGGGGCAATACTTTTCCAGCCCTCCACACTCCACTGACACAGAACCTCTCACCTACTCACAGCGAAGCTGTTTCAACCAGTTTCATCATATATTCTGCCCTTCCACACCAAGTGAAGTTATTCATCCTGAAAAATGAGCTGCAGGCAGACAACCTATAAGTGAGGTGTCACTTACAATCACTGCAATAATTCAGTACAGATCAGGACGTGGGAACTGCCAGGACAATCTATCAGCTTGTGTTATTCTTTCATTAGTTTTCCATTCATACATTTTCCCAGCATGCACCAGGGGCAAAGAAGGTTTTGCACAGGTTGAACACATTACTCGCCAACATCTTTACAGTCTCCAGTCCACCTGCCCTGTGTGTGTCTTTCAAGTGCAGAGGTGTGCTCAGATCTTTTATTATAGTGTAGAAATACTATTTTTGTATCACTGTATGTGTAAAATACAAAAATGTTGTGGTTCTATCTTATGATTCTATTGCAATAAATATAATAAACTAGAAAGGTTCTGCACTCAAAACTTTACTTCAGTTAAAGTACAAAAGTATTATTATCAAACTATACTTAAAGTACAAAAAGTAAAAGTACTCATTATGCAGAATGGCCTATATCAGAATAACATGTATAGGCCTACTATTACAGGATTAGAATTGGGGGTGCTATCATAGGTTAATCACTTTAATGTTGCAGCTGGTAAAGGGATAATTTGAATTATTTGATATATTCTGTACTTTCTGTGTATTAAGTGCCTTAACTCATACTAAAGATTGCTTGGTTTTTAAAGAGACCAAAAGATGTACAAAGCACAGAGAATCTTAAAATACAGGTATTATATAATCCACTCGGCAGTGTTGCCTCTTCAGCAACAGCTGTATTGAAGCACAGTGTTACAGTCTGGTACGTCAGGTATTGTTTGTTTCTCATTAGACATCTCTCTTTGACATTTCTAAAGATATAATTATGTGGGCCGTTAAGAGGCTCTTTGACATTCGTTGCTCTGTTTTCCCCCGTCAGTTCACATCCAGAAAACAGCAGACTGAAGGCACTGAACAAATGGACAAATAAACTGGATTCTTTATTTAAAGCTCCTGTATTTTTACATTAAAAATGAATCAAATGACTAATGTGAGAGTATATATATATATCTGTTAACAAACAAATTAACTGATTCTAATTTCAAGTGTTCAAAAATAAATAAATAATAATAATAATAATAATATATACAGACACAATATGTCTTAGTTTTTGTTTATGTGTCTTAATATTGTTAAATGTTATTTTTTCCCAGCTTCTTTTCCCAGTAACAGTGTTTATGGCATGACACATTTATTTAATCGCCGCATTTTTTATTTTGATAATGGTCACTTTATTTAAGTCTTGGTCTGTCAAACAAGGCACATCGAGCCAGTTATGTGATTGGTTCTGCCTTCTTTAAAAAAATGTTTTGATTACATGACAATGGCATGGTTATATTACACAATGTGTTTCTATTTAGCCAAATCATTATTTATTTCATAATTCCTCATTTATATCTAAATGTATTATTATTTGTCATTTATCAGACGCTCTTATCCAGAGGGACTTAACTACAGGGACAGAGGGACTTAACTACAGGGACAGTCTCGCTGGAGTAACTCAGGGTTAAGTACCTTGCTCAGGGGCACAATGGTGGCAGCCCTGGTGTTGAACTCACAACCTTCCGGTGTTCTGTTTGGAAGCTGAACCACTAGACCACCACCATCACTTTGCCTGTGATATTATGAGTATCATTATTATTATTATTATTCACCAGAATAATTGTAATCTCTATTGCCTGCCTTTCTTGTTATTCTAGTTTATTTCTTCTCTCTACCCACTGGGTCTGATATTTCTTTATTATTTGGTCATTTTGATATTTTAATGTTTCTATCCTAGAGGGAGAGGATTTTAGTCAGCCCCATGGGGTTCTCATCCAGAGATGGGATTTCATTTCCTCAACTTTCTTGTTTCCAATGGGTTTTTTCCTTAGAGAATTTAGTTTAGTATCAAAAATACTGGGTCTTATTTTTTATCTCTTCAAAAAGTTATATTGTTGTTTTTATGTGATCATGTGGAAATTGATGCCTCATTGGGTTTAATTAAAGCATTTTAATGATTAAAAATACATTATTTGAATAAATAGACAAATAACATTTCCGTTCTAAAATCTCTCAGGCTACCAAGAACTAAAAGATTATTTTTGAATTTTTTCTTATTGTTAAAAAAACAGATTAAACCTCAACTTGACAGTCTCTTAGTCGATGTCTTGGACACTAACATGTTCTTTCTATTGCTTTCCCTTAAACACTGATGCAAACAACATCTGGCAGCTTGTTAAGATAGTGTAACACAGGTCTCATTCTGCAGTGCATGCTGAAACACCAGACCAACAAAAAGAGGAGCCCAAATATATTTCCCACTATGGCACCGCTTCAAAAGTCATAAAGCGCAAAATGTTTTTTTGGAGTGGGAGTATTTTGATGCAATCCAGAACCATACTTTTGCTGAAAATGTACTCTTCACTAATGATCTCTTTGACACTTCATTAAAGATCTACAAAGTCTAGAGAAAACATATTTCTTACACATTTCCATATAATCAATTTTTTTTATCACAGAGAGCACTTGATTTAAAAGAAAATAATTTTTAAATCAGATATCTGAAAAAAAATTGTTGTTTTACTTTTTCTGAAAATGTGTATTATGGAACAAAATGCAGCCATCATTGCATCTACATTATTTTATGATGTCAGGAGTCCAGGCGGACACATTACTAAAACAATTCCCATTCAGGGAAACCTGAGTAGGTAGGTAGTACTTTAGTAAATGTAGGCTACTTATTCACATTCCAAACCAGGCCAGTTTTATCAAAAAACGAAAAAAAAAAAAGTATTAATTAAAAATTGATTAGATAATAGTGAGGTCATATCATTGAAAGCATTGTCAGCATCAAGTAGATGATATGACATCCTACCTGCTGTGAGAGGCGAGATGTGATGTGAAACTGCCACCCAGGCTGTGTGCAAGTGCGGAAGATCTATCTTTGTAAGAACCAATTTGAGTTTTAGACTTTTTCTAAAATACAATACATAACACGTTAGTCTCACCCTATATGATACACATTCATTGCATGCATATACATACAATCACATTAATATACAATTAAAATGTTTAGGGATAGGGTCAAGGGAATGCATTACGTCAATCAGTGTCCTCACATGTATAGAAATACAGGGTCCTGTGTGCGCGCGCGCGTGTTTGAGTGTGTGCGTGTGGCGGATTCCCATCACAAACCAAGATGGCGGCGGAGTGGACAGCCGGCTCCGCACAGTGACTGACAGACAGACCAGAAACCTTGCGCGGTTGGACAGCTAACGGTTAATCTCTGAGACCAAAGCATAACATTAAAACAACATCCTTACAGGTCAAGTCACCGTTTTTTGGTACCGACGTTGCTAAAATGAAACAGCACCGGTAGACGACACCGGGGGAAGTTGTGTGTGTGTGAGGACTAATTTGAGGTCTACAAGAAGCGGGGTAAGTAACGTGCGAGATGATGAACCGTTATAGTGACTGCCTGACCGGGGAGGGATTTACCCAACAGCTGCTAGTTTCAACAAGCTAGAAAGCCGTCATGCTAGCTGTGTCAGCTCACTTGTGTTGTGTATCAGTTTGCGTTTGTTTTGTATTTTAACTGACGCTAATGACAATTCTGCCCTCATTGCATTGACGCGATGCTCCCCATGCTTGTTACCTCGGTGATTCATTCACGAAGTACTGTAGTCTATGTGCCACAGGTTGTTTACAAATACACGCCAATTTGATAATATTTTATTCACCTGTGCTGGGTGGCAGCGAAACACTAGTCCCACCACATTAAACCTGTGGTCTTCCAGTGATATATGTCTGTTATACCCGCTAGCATGCCGGTCGTTAAGAACTAAAAATAACATCAAAACACTAGCTACCCTCATCGTGTACACACCGTCCTTGCTTGGGGATATTTTAGGTTGTTCAGTTTGTAGTTTTGCCTCTCTCCTTGGACGGACATACATGCAATAGATAAGAATGGCCAACATAATGCATTAGCAGTATAGACAATCAGGATGACAACATTATGGATATATAGATTAAAAACATCTATGAAGAAGGCTGGACTATAAGGCTGTCAGTGTTTTTTTTGTAAAGCTGTTACTGGTGGTGTAAAGCAAAAGGCTTTCCCAGTGAGTTCATCGCTGGGGAAAAGAGCGGCGAGTGTACACTAATATTAATGCAGCCTTGCATATATATGCTAGCTAATATGTAAATTTGCGGAATATGTTCACTTGTATTGTGGTGCATCACTGCTAATATGTCTGTCTGAGCAATTTGAGCAAACTGAGCTGTAGAAAGGGAGACTCTTGGAGTCCAGCTTGGAGTTCTGATACTATACATCAGACAGGAGCATTGGTGACAGCTGCCATCAGGGTTTACTTCCCCCCAAATAAAAAATTCCCCTTGGATCATTTAGTGGTGTTGCACTGGACAGACAAGTTTGTTCAAATCATACTTGTGACAGAAATACTATCAAGCCTGTCATTTCAAAACCTCAGCTCCACATACCAGAAAGGTAACCTACACTGTGATACTGTAAATCCTCTGCCTGTTTTTTGTGGGCTTTTTTCATTCAAGAGACTCTTCACATATCATGGAATTTCTCATGGTGAGATCTTGTTGTTTTGCACATGATGGATGGGATGTTTGTTTTCTGTCTTATGGTCGTGTCTGTTCATGTTCGAAGGGCAGAAGGGGCGCTTTATTGGAATGCCAGAGAGGAAAAAGAGTCCTCACACTTGAAATGAAGTATGGCACCACGAGAGCCAATGGTTCCTCGACTGGGCTGTGTAGTTTTGCGCAGGTCCATCAAAAAAGAGGATTTACGGCAGTGACAAAAAGATCAAAGCACCAGACAACTAGACTGTGTCTGCTGAGCTGATTGACGACTTCAGGTACACTCAGTAACCCTAGTTCCTCTTATCCTGACCCCAGCCTCAGGGCTAATGCCTGCTGTCCTCCTATAACAAGCACCAAATGTCCCCTCCTTTACGGCATTAGTGATGGTGCTAATACCTAAAGGCATGGGGTGCATGTTATTCCCATCTTGTGTAATTCAGTAGATAACAAACAAAATGGGCAAATAAGAGTCCCCCTTCATAGAGCTTTCATTTACAGAATGTAGACGCTCACCCCTCTCATACTTAAGGGATGATCAGGTATTTCACTGTAGCATTCACTTTAACTTGTTTAGCCTAAGAACAACTGGAAGTTCACAGTAAGTTGAAGTCTGATGTTGTAGTCTAAGACTCGTATTTGTATTTGGTATATGTTATTATTACATGTTCTAATATTATTCAAGTTCATACAACAGTGTATGTATACTTTGAATAGAGTATAGGTAGACTAGGCTATGGTTATGTTTATATTGCTAAATATGCAGATCTATATTTTAATTATTTACGACACGTCGTAGGGCAGTTCCTTCCTGACCATGGGTAAAGAAGTTTTGGATCTATGTGGTGCTATTAAGATGCAGAGAAGTTTGCAACACTTTGGATCGATTGGACCGGGCTAAGATGTAACCTTGTATAAGAATCGCCTGCCATAGTCTATCTTCAATTATAAAACGGACATGTCAAATCAAGCAATCTGATTGGTTCTTAGCCGTGGTATAATGAGTATATACGGGTAGAATTGTAATAACTTTTCACAACAAGTCAGTATCCCTCCGCGTCTGAGAAAAAGCTACAACCGTTACAGCTGTTAAATTACGTCCGTTAAGAAACAAACTTACAAAGCTTTACTCTGGAGGAGTGGATCGATCAGTGCCTATCTCCAGAGAAAAAAGCCCCTAAAAGACGACATGCAGAGCTACGTGAAGAGCAGGTAGACCAAATATGTTTGCTAGCTGTTAGTGTTGTTGCATAGCAACCACCTCACACTATGTTTTGTGCAGAAGGCAACGGAGGGACTATTTTATTTTGAACATCATTATTTAATAATAAAAACTATTTAAATTGGAGTGTGTATTCTTCTTTCATATTGCCACACTTGGTAACCGTTTTATAAAAGCAATAGCTGACGACAGGCCATGGTATATGCTCATTATATCACAGTTCGCGGAGGGTCGACAACCCCCTTAACTGTGATATAATGACCATATACCATGGCCTATCGTGAGCTATTGCTTAAATAAACCCTCATTCAGTGTTTTTTGCACATGGGTTTTCACAAGAAAGTCACAAGTCAAAACTGATCCTATACTAAAGGGTGACATTAAAACGGGACAACTTGCACAAACCCCAGCATTTTTAAATAGCAAACTACTGTCAATAGCGATCGCATTTGTTTTATTAATTCGACCCAGATAAAAAAATTAAATAAATGGCTGTTAGCAAAAATACGGAGTACACTACGACAAAGTGAAGAGGTTTCTGTTTGGTTTCCAATGAAAGGATTCGGAGTGTCTGCCGTGGCAGTTTCAGGCGGTTTTGCTACGGCTAACATCTGATCACCCCACACTACACTGAGGGGGTACTACTAACAAAAGAGAGAAAAGCACCTGGTAACCAAAGTGAGTCGAGTAGACCAGAGCTGTACCATGTGGCCTACCACTGCTTAAGATAATTTGCAGACTGAAATGGCCTATGAACTTGGAGATTGGTAAAATGGGCTCTAATGAGTTCAACATTAATGGTTTTTTCTCTCTGGCAAGTGGGTTAGTAATCTACTTGCATGAAGTACATTTTTACTTGCCCTCATACAAAATGGTACATTTATTAGCAGTTATCAAAATAACAATAACATCTAAAGTTAATTGTCATGTTTAATCTTTATTCAAGTGAATGAATCTCCACATCCTCCAATGCCACCCAACTAAACTCCTGTTTCCAGGATAATTGAAATGCTTGCTTGCACTTCAGCTTATAAACTTTGTTTTTATACCGTTGGCATTTTATGTGCCTCACAGTAGAAGGGTTATTAACAATTCTTTGTTCAACGCCAACTGGATATATTCATCTGTGATTTATACTCAGTTAGAGATAGTAAAAGAGATGGTGACTGTACAAAAGAGAAGCAGAGCAAGAGTTGGAACTGCTAAAAATGAGTGACAGTCATGCTTTTTGCACTCTTGTCTATTTCCTGCTCCTGTGAGTGTTAAAATTGCTCACATGGTCTCTGATGATTTCTGTATGATTGTTGACAGATGCAACATGGTCGGTCTAGAAAGAAGTTCTTGCTCCTTGGTTCTAAGGGATGCATACCGTGCATGCATTATATTTAAACATTTTCTAAACTGTGTTTACGTGTAGCCAATAAATAAAAGAATATGCTCAGTACATCACCAGCAGATGTTTTTAGGTTTTATATTTCCTTTGAGGATATCAATAATAAATACAACTACGCTGTTTAAAAAAAGCAAAAAAAACTCTGGTTGAGATTTGTCCACATAGAAATATTTATAGCAAGCTGTTCAAGCCCATTAAATCACATATTTGAGTTGCTTTTTTAAAAAGCCTTTTGGGTAGGTCTGGGTATCATTTGGTTATGATAGTGACACCACCAATATTAATAAAAGAATGTCTTTCTTTCAGTAAAGAAACTGAATCATTACCCTCTATTATACTTTAAACAGTCTTTTCTATGAAAACCCTCAACTAAATAAGCCAAACTTCTCAAATGCTTCTGTTTTCATTTTGATGACATGTCATTTAGCAGACGCTCATATCCAGAGCGCCTTACAGTCAAAGGGACAGTCCCCCCGGAGCAACTTGGGGTTAAGTGCCTTGCTCAGGGGCACAATGGTGGCAGCCCTGCTATTGAACTCGCAATCTTCCGGAGTCGTATTTGGAAGCCTGACCACTAGACCACTACCCAAACCACTAAACCACCACCAGGGCCTTGATGTAGTCCTAACACTAACAGGTGTACAGGAAACATTGCTTAAATGAAACAAAAATACATTATTAAGTAGGTTATATCATATCTATTAGAAAAAAACAAACATCTAGAAATGTATTATGAATTTGGTGCCACATTTTTAAGGTTTTGATAGACACAATATCATTGTGAAGGAAGTATAGATATAGATGGATAAAAGCTAGATTGAGATTATACCACAAACCTAAGATTTGATTAACAAGACTTGTTGGAAGTAGAACTGAATTTCTTGACGTGAAGAATTCTTTGATGAAAGCAGGACATTGTTAGAAGGTCGCAGCACAGCGTGGTCACCGTATACAATATATCCAAAAGGAGACACTGTACTAGGAAAGAAAAACTGCTTTAGATTTGCCTGCAGAACAACTAAGAACAGGATTACACGTTCCCGGGGAATACCATCCACTAACACTAATTAGCTGTAAGAGTATTGTCTGCAGGGAGAAAGGCAGGATGTATCTTCACTTGGTGGGTGGCATCTGGTGTTAGGCAAGATGAATCTGGGCGTCGGTCACTGAGTCATCTAAAGTGAGACTCATAGCTCCTGGCAAAGTCTTGTGTCTGAACACAAAAACGCATCTCACTCGGTTCAGGTGTTAGTGCTTTTTCACTTTCACTTCTCACTAAAGTTTGGTTCAGCAGAGGTTCAGTAGCTGAATGGGACTTAGGGAGCCAAAATGTTCTGCCAGAGACAGAGCAACGTGAGCATCCCTCTGGACTCCTCTTTCTCTCCCACTTTCTTTAAAAGGCAGATAAATTCGGACTTAAAAAAATATCCGTAAACCAATCAAAATGTGTAACAGGTTCTGAAATTGGATAAAACTGCACTTACACTCACAGAAGTGAACACACATTTTTCCTTGGCTAAATTTGGCTACATTAAAGTCTGATTTTCCAATCTGTTCCACTTTGAGGAAATATATTTAACTGAAACTTTCTTAGATGTCTTTTTGGCACAGTCAAGGCTCCACTGGTGAAGGCTGTAATTGTCTGACTCACATTATTCTGCTGCTGCTGGTGCTGTGTGGTCTACTAGGTTCACAAGGGTAAAGGATTATTCACTGTCTTCCCTTTCTTCTCCTCATTCAGACAGAAATGGGCGCTTATCAGCAGAGACTAAAAACGTCACTAAATCAAAACTGCCAGACTCCAAAGTAAACCAGCTGCAAATAAAAAGAGGTCACACTGGAAAACGAATATGTGTGTTTATATAAATCACTTTTCTGACTTGAAGGCAAAACACCACTCTTAAAAATGGTTTTCTGCCAACTAGGGAATTAAAAGATCAGACTAGGAGAGTAGGCAGGTTGGGAGATCAGGTTTCCCGGAGACATGGTATTAATTCTCACAGGGCTCTGCGTTTGCACTTCCCTGTGCTTAATACTGTACACAGAGCCAGGATGGTAACCTCTTGTATTGAGTTTAAGCCTGAGGGATTGTGATCCCAGTGTTTACCTTGATATCGATATACTGAAATATGACCTTGAAATGCATTTTACCCTGTAGCTGTTTTTTCCAATTACTTTTCATGCTTACACGGTGGTTTCAAGTGTAAATGTCACTGCGCATAATGAAAGATAATGTGTAGGAGGCTCCATAAATGGTTGCATCTGATAATCAAACCTCTGTTGATTAGATATAGTAAGTGGGATTTCAATGAATGCGTATGGAGATTGGGAAAAATTGATTTAGAGCATAAAAATTCCAGGAGGCTGTTTATTGTCTGGATCTAGATAGATGAATCAGTCAGGACGATATATTTGCTGTTATTAGTGTTTTTCAGGTATATTGGTATCTGTGTGTATGTTGGTACAGTAAGTACAGACATGCATGAATAAGTGGGTAAAGGCCCTGTCACACATATCCGTATGGCAGAAACGTATGCCGGCGCATACGGAATATCGGCAATAGGTTGATATAAATTAAGGGTAAGTTGTGATCGTTCGAGGGATGCAGATGATACGCCGAACACGCCAGACATACGGCCCTGTCACACAGTTCTGTGTGGCAGAAACGTATGCCGGCGTATATGAATAGTAGCAAAACATTTGTCAGAGTCCAAATACGTCTAACCTTTCCACAGCGGTGCTGTAGCTGACGTATACATAACTAATACAAATTATTATACGCATGTCCAACATATTGATAGCGTATCACTTACTTATACAAAATGTATCAGAGCGTCTGGCCAACGGAGTTGGAAAAGTGCCATTTGGTTCACGTCATGCTGATGCTGGAGAACGGCTAGAATGTACTCTTGTTGCAGCCTCTCAGCATCCTCCATGCTCTCTGATGCTGGGTTGATGTATTCATCAAGACGTGCTGTGAAGAAGTGAGAATGAGCTACTCACAGGGACCCTATATACCAGGTATTTTTAAATGTATTTCCTTGAGAGCCATATATTTAATAAATTTGAATGCAACTTTATGCATGCATTTTTAAGTATAACACGTCTCCGAGTACTAAAAGCGCTATCAGTGTTTCATTGAACAGGCGCTCTTTTATTAAATAAACTAAACGCTTACGTTATTTATCTCATTCAAGTGCACGTTTCAGTGTTTACTGCACGGGTGTCAAACTCAAGGCAATTATATCCGGCCCGCGAGAAAATATCATATGTCTGTCATAACTGGCCCGCCGGTGTTAGTAATTAAATCAATGCATGGCACAACCACGGGAAAATACATATTCGAGGAAGTATCTAAATGTGTGAGAAATGAAACTGTCCCGGGACAAACTGACTGGACTGACGACAGATGGAGAGTCTGCGATGTGACGAAAAGAGCGGATTAGTGGGCAGGATGCGGCAAAAGATACACAGTCAGCTGCATCTTACACCAGGAAGCGCTGTGTTGTAAAGCTCTGGAGATGGAACATGTAATAAGCACCGTAACACAGAAAGGAAACTTTATAAGAGTCAATTTAAGTCTTTTCTGAACATGGCGGTGCGATGGCTGAGTTGAGGGAAAGTGCTGAATAGATTTTTCGAGATGCGTGAGGAAATCTGCCAGTTTTTGGAAAGCAAAGGGAAACACACCACAGATCTCTGTGACGATGTGAGCTGGACTATTTGTGCGACACAACGAAGCATCTCACTGTTAAACCTGCAGCTTCAGGGCTGTGTGATCACGGACATGTATGATGCAGTGAGAGCGTTCCAAGCCGAGCTGCCTGTGGGAGACTCTGATGCAGAAGGAAACTTTGGTTTCCAAACACTGACAAACATCTCCACCGCTGTGTTCCCGACAGCACATTCTGCTGATGAACTAAGCGCATTTGCCAACTTTGCAGCTCAGAAATTTAAATTGAACTGCTCAGCAATCCGTTTGCAGTTGACTTAAATATGTTCCATATCTTTTTGCACTTTATCCAATATGTGTACCCTGTTCAATGAATGTGGACTGTGTTTGACCCTCAACGTAGTCCCAGTTTTTAATTTTGGTCCTCTCTGTGATTGAGTTTGACCCCCCTGGTCTACTGCTTGCTTTGCGCAGTTTCTCCTCTGCTCGGTTTCGCAAAGGGCGGGGCTTCACTGCCGACACACACATGTGCGAACATACCGACAGTACAGTACAGAACACACCGACAGGGCGGAGAAAAGGAGAGCGGAGAACAAAAAAAATAATCCGCTGCTAAAAGTTTTACTTTAAAATGACACAGTATAATTATTTATTACTTGATTACTAAAATTGTCTGCGAGCCATATTGTGTCATCGAAAGAGCCATAGGTTCCCGACCCCTGCTATATACTATATTAACGCTAAAACGCTAGCTGTACTGTAGAAACACGTTTAATAATTTACTCCGTCGCCAGGCATAATCTTAACATAGGTTACGAATAGGGTATCCACTCGTCATCAATAAATTGGCTGTAGGGTTCACCGTCAGCCGACGTAGCCTATATCTAACGTACCTCTAACGTATTCATGTAGGCATTTATGTACTATATTTACATAGGTAAGTATTCACGTACTTATTCCGTATTCACGTATGTCTAACGTAACTTATGTGTAACGTCTGCATAACTTGAAGACACACGTTGGGTACGTCCGGTAATTTGGAATATGCTCAAACATCAGCGTTCAACAACGCACCCCAGCGTAACACAGCGAGCTCTTAACGAATACTACTTATACCTTACCTTATATCAACGTAAACCAGCGTGTTGCTGATATTTTGTATACGCGATATTTTTGTATAAGTTATGCATTCGTTGGGCATTCGTCTGATACATTTTGTATTAGTAAGTGATGCTCTATCAATAGGTTAGACATGCGTATCTGTATATGTTCACTTTTCCGATCCGATGAAAGGTTGGACGTATTTGGACTCTGACAATTTTCATATACGCCAGCATACATTTCTGCCATACGGATATCTGTGACAGGGCCTTTAGAATGGCAACGTTTTGGTTCATGGTTACCCTCTCTCCGGAGTTAAGAGGGTAACCATGAACGTCCCCATTTCCGGCTGGGTACCCTTGTTGCCTTGTTCTCTCTTTTATCTAATAAGGTATAGAATACACAAATAATAATGGTTCAAAAGAAATGCTAAAATAAGTTCTAGGCCATTTAGTTTGTCCACTAGAGCAAGTTTATTTACTGCTTTACTGCAAAATGTCCTGTTTAGTACACATCGTGATCACAATTCTTTTATAAAACAAATTTAAGGGAATGGTTTGTTAATATTATGTATTTATGTCAATTTCTTTAAACTCAAATATTGTTATCGGTGTCAGCCTTAAAAATCCATGGAGGTGATGAGTGCCCCGGTTTATTCATTCATAGCTTATAGTTTTTACTTTCTTTTCTTTTCTGTAGATGTAATCAGTGGGTGATGTTAATAGGATCAGTTGCTGTCAGGTAAAGTCTGAGTGTCACGCTGCTGCATCACCATCCATCACGGTTTGTGCCTAATTATCCATAACAAACTCATCACAGTCCTCCACACCAAGAGAGAAAGATTGCCCTGAACCTGAGTGGAATTACAAAACATCTTTCAAAATGTAGGTCAAGACCTTTTGTACAAAGTTTTTCTATGCACTTGGAATGCTCACCAATTTCTTTATACTGAAGCACCTCACAGTAGTATTGGCGTTTTTCATGTTTGTTATAGGCAGGGCACAAATTGCTAACCCTGACATTGTTATTTCTATTTTCTACCCATTGATCCTCCACTCTACATAGTAGAGTACGCTCTACATTATTCAATGGACTTTTGATCTGTTGAATGAGTCACATTGCTCATGTAAAGGCAAGTAGTGAGTATTAATAGATACAACCTCCGTGTCCGACCCTGAGCATCCTCCTCCTGCTTTGACAAGAGGTTAAGCTTGAAGATTTAATATGAAGTCAAGGAGAGTTCCTCCGGAGGCAAAAATAAGCGGCAGCTAAACCTTTGGCTATATTCAATGAATACTGCTGCGTCGTACTGTAACCTTGATGCTTGTTTGACAGTATTTTTTGTTGTGCATATCAACAAAGCTGTGCCACTTCAGAGGGTTTGTGTTTTTTAAATAACAGTCCCATCTCCTTGGTCATTCAGGAGTCAAGCCTGCAGAGTGGAAATACTAAGAGAAAAATTAAATTTGAATCATCTGGGATTTGAGACACTTGTTTCCAAAAGTCATTATCTTGACTTTTTATAGCGGTTTGTCTAGCTGTGTAGTCAACACCCATAGAGATGTTGTTGAAAATTGGTACCGTTCTCTCATAATTTTCAGCAACATCTTCACTAAAACTAAATGTATTTGAGTTCCTGTAAACAGTCCCAAGCAGGCTCTTGAAATGAATGTTTCAAATGTTTACTGGTCCTGCAAGCAAAAATAAAATGGGTCTGATGATTCATGAATCCTTTATCCAAAGTAATCCTGATGCCTGCATTGATGATAATTTACCCCTTTGTCACATGTTTGAATTCACAGCTATCATTTTCTAATATTAATTAAAGGTTATGGAGCTTATTTGGAGCCAGCTACCCTTTATATATTAACTCCTGTCAATGATGGGTCAAAGAAAACTGACCCTGAAACTGTCCAGATGGTTTTTGAATAACATATTTTCTTGTCTTCATAATAAACGCTGGCCTCTAGTCTGGTTCCGTTGCAGTGAACTTGGTGAACCCATGCGTGTGTTGGGACCCTCGGCACATATTCATATAAGTTGCAAAGCAAACTCTGCTCTGCAGCTGAGATGGACGACATATCACTGCAATATGTGTACTTTGGTTTAATTAAAGGCGTTAATTATTATTATTATTGTTGTTTTGCTATTGAACAAAACAATATTTTCCAAAAGGTTTGGGATGTTTCATACATGTTTGTAATACCGAGGCGCTCATAAAAAAACAACAAAAACACCCAAATAATCAAATCCCAAAATTGAAAATGTAATACCTAGCCTACGAACGAATTATCGGATAGTTAAATATTCGGGTCCAGCCCGAATATCAGCAGTAAATATGGTGTTGGTCATACGCTGGTCATAATGATGAACTCTAAAATCCACAAACCATCTCCACTCTTTTACCTACTTAATTTGTGTCTCTGGATCCGTCTTTTGTAAATGTCTGACTAAAGCTGACTAAATTTCAACAGTCAGTATGAATCTCAGCACTGTGTTCTGGCACTTCACACATTGCACCTTTGCAACGCTGACTGGGTTTTGCTGAAATATAATACAAAATTATAATAATACACCTCTCAGTCCAATTTTCTTTTTGATTTGTCCAAAACACGAGAATATGTGTGACTGACACATAATTTGTGGGAAACACCATGTGTATTGTTATTTTGTTAGAAAATGGAACGCTGTTCTTGGTTGTTGTAAAACAAGATTGACTTTATTTGTCCCTGAGGGAAAATTAGTTTCAATCTATAAAAAAAGCACCACTGCTTAAGAATGCCAACATGAAAAAACCAACCTCACGGCAACAAATAGTCACATACCTAATTAAAAATACAATGTCTGTTGGTTAATGCATCCTGACTCTCTTCTCTGCATGCTGTCTACTGGACACACACGCACACGCACACCACACACATTGACATTGACTCCATCTAAAAGCAATTTAGTTGCACGTCTAGAGCTAGTTGTTGTGTAATTAAATTGATAATTGATGGTGATACCAGAGGCTGGTAGGAGATGCAGTACCAACGTTAAATATGCACAAAGCTGTCAAAGTCTAAAGCTTGTTACCCATTCTTCTTTTTATATCTGTATTTTTATTCTTTTGATAGTTGTTCTGGGAGCTGTGAGGTTATAAGATGTACCTATATCACAACCAGAAGTAACTCTATTACATTTCACTCAGATGTATGCTGCAGAAACGTGGAACAGCTCCACTTGAGTTTCTCTCACCTTTTGTTTGAATGGGTTAAATAACACGTCAGGTGTACAGATTTACTGTATTAAATGGAAAAAGTCAAACTTATTTCTCACAGTGGTCATCTTTCTTCCACAACATTACATGACCTGATGCTGCTAAAAAGGAGCCAAAGAGCCAAACGCCCACCCCTCAGGGCTAACAAGAAGCAGATGCTTGGCTCGTGAGGCTTCCTACTGGCTTGCGTTTTATGTTCTTGCGCACATTCCTTTTCACCTCCTCCACGTGTCTGCCCTGCTGTGGCTGTCTCTGTGCTGGATGTCTATACAGCTGGAGCCGAGAGCAGCAACTGGGCCGCTTGATCCTCGAACGACAGTCCCTTTGGTGAGTTTCTTTGGCCCCTGGTCCTCGTGAACTCGAGACAGCTGGAAATTGTTCCCCTGTCACGTTGGCTGAAACAAAACCCTTGTGGAATTGACTGAAGGCCTGTTGGGTCTGGACATCTTATGGAACTCCTGCTGTGGTTGTAAGTCAGCGAGTTTGGGCTGGGAAGCTTTGTCTACGGCTCTGGCACAAGGCCCTTCATGTGGCTGAGTTTAAAGTTTCTGGGCCTGTGGTGCTTTTCCATCAAGTCTGTTTCTCTAGTTTCTGTGGCTCCCACACCGCTCACGTGATTACTGTAGACTATCAGATAATCTGTGCATCCAGCTGTGTCATGATATAAAATACCTTTTTTAAAGCAAGCTAACCACATCAATTAAGGCACTCTTAGTCAAATGCTGATTTCAGCTTTACAAAGACAAATAGTCTGCAAAGTCTTGGAGAAAACTGTGAACTAAGGCATTTGTGCTGAACAAACCCACGCCATAAACGATGCAGAAACCCATACATATAATGTGTAGTGCCTCACGAACCCTGAGAAGGGCTGACCTTTTTAAAGAGGCTTGTTGCCTGAGCACAACCTCTCCTAAATGTTCACAGCTTTTTATGTAGGGAGGAATCAGTTGTGACTTCTCTCTGGGCGTTTACCTCAAGACCAAGTCAAGCAGTCCCTTCCATGTCAGTCTGCCAGGGAAGAAGTAGGGCAGCCAGAAAATTAAGATATTTGGATTAGACCACTTAAGATGTGATGCAGATATTTATGTGTCAGGCACGGTGTGAGTCACAGCTCTGCCTCTTTTGGATGCAGTTCCTGGGAGGGAATCTAGTGATGATCTGTGCATGACTACAGAAGGGTGTTTCACACTGTTATGCTTTCTCAGCACTTAATGCACCTACATGCAAGGCTGTCCTGGTAAAACACTGGATCATTTAAAAAAGTAGTTCTGATTTCTGGTTTCATCTTTTAAAAGAAGATTGACTGATGGCTGAGTGAAAGTAGGACCTGGGACATCTAGAATTCCATTTTCGTTCTGTCCCCTGTTTGTCAGTTTTTGTCAGGGCAATTTCTTCCATTCTTGAAATATAGGGCAGGCAGAGACAATAGAGGCGGTTTGATTTCAGTGGGAGTTCAGGATTGTCCCACATATGCAGTGTGTGTATATATGTATATGTGTATATATATATATGTGTGTGTGTGTGTGTGTGTAATCCTTATGTAACGTGTGCCACAGTACTGCTGCGTTGGTTTGCATTGTATTTTTAGCAGGCTGACAGCCTGGCAGGGATGAGTATCATTCTTTGGTCATGTGGCTCTGTGGTCGGTCTAACGAGGAGGCGACACTGCAGAGCTCTCCAGTCATTCACGTCCATGGGACTGCAATAATCTAGGTCAGCCTTTTTTGTTTTGTTACAGTTTTGCACCTAGTGAGGAGTTAACTGTACTTACTGTGTGTTCTATGAAACAATACCCTCCAATACCGTCTGTTTTTTATCAGTTGAGTCTCACACAAAATCCCTCTGGGTCAATAAAGCTGCAGTCATTTGCAAGAAATAAGATATTCGCTGTACTGGCCGACACCCTGTGTAATTCCACCCCTCCTTTTATTATACATTCCATATGATGTTATAAGTTTTATATGGACTACATATGCTTTTAATATGTTTTTAAATTAAAACAATTGGACTTGGATTGGCGTAGGTTAATGAGGATGTCCTGCTCTTGACAAAACCACACACGGGGGGGGGTCCCATTTCCAGAGTTGGGAAGACGTTGTTCCGACTTTGGTGTGTTCATGAGCTTTGAGTTGTAACGTGAAAACAACATGGGCGCTAAAAAAGATGTGTTGTAGGTCCTTGTTCTTGTGCAGAGTGTTTCCAGTATTTGCGTAACAACGAAGAGCAAATAAAATGGATCAGGTGAGCCAGTAAACGTGTACTAACATTTTTGTAGACTTTCCCTGTTGTTGCTTTCAACTTGAGGGGGCGTTCACGTGAATTTTCCAGCTAGGAACTAATTGTTCTGATTATTCCAACAACTTTAGGACATTTTTGCTGAATTCATATCTCGCAATGTTAACGAAAGTGCAACTTAGTTCATGTATTCGCCCCGTGATTTTGTGTATTTGTATTGCATTCAATTTCCGAATAAATATTTCTGAAAGAGAAGTGAGCACATGTCCCACATCCTGTTCTCTGGGTGTTACACCAAAGTGTTATAATGCGAGTGTCCCAGGAACATTTATGAGTCTGCTCTGTGTGTTAGACAGGAAGTTGACTGCAGTCTTGGACTCAGGATGCTGTGCAGATGTGCAGCCCTTAGAGGTCAATATGGTCAATCTTAGTTTCACCAATTATTCCCCAGCTGATAGCCACAGGAGTGCTGTCAGTATGAAGACCGATTTTAATTAGACCTGAATGTCCTGGAGCCATATGAAGGAGAGAAGGACCAGAGGCCTAGATCCAGCTCACTCACCTCACATCTTCTGCCTTATCAGGGCTGACCAGACATCACTTGGCACAGACTATGAGATCACTGTGACTGTCTCCGCCTCAGTTTCTCACAGTGACAAAGTGATAATAATAATAATACATTTTATATGTAAAGCGCCTTTCCAAGCTAAAAGCAATCTCAAGGCGCTATGACGCATTTGTAATCAGAGTATAAGTGCCAGAAACACAGTGTTTTCTCACCATCTGTCAATAGCTGGAAGTGATAACAAAAGAATGAAACCAAATCAATCTTTGTTTGGATAAAAGCTTGGTTCATCGACCCTGCAAAGATCATTTCATTAAACCAATAAACACCCAGCTTTAGCTAGATTTATGTAAATAAACAATTTTTGTCCACAAGATGTTGTGTCCAAAACGGCTAACTACAGAAATAGGAAAAAATACAGAAACAAATTGGATTCTGCTCAATATGCTGCAGCCTGGATGACGAGAGTTTCAGGTTCTGTGATTTTATATCAAAGATAACTTTTTTTTTTTACATGCATTAAATGTTTTCAACACTAATCAAAGACCAAAAGTCACATTGTGCAGATGGACAAGATTCACTGGTCAGGATAGAGAAATGTCTTTCACTTTGATCTCTTGTGACTTAGTCTCAATAGTCTCTGGTGGTGAGGAGAATACAAAGAGGTGATAACAGTGGTTCATGTTGCTGTGTTGGCAGCTGAGGTCTTGCTAGCATTGCATCACACAAACTGGAGTTGGAAGTTTTTTCATCTTTCCCCTAAGCCAACAGATTTAGACTCGCTAACACACCCTGCTTATAAGCCTCTCATCCCACACCCTCTTACTGCATGTGGTTGGAATCACAGACCTTGCCCAGTTGATTTATTCCGAATTAAATTGAAATCTGCTTGCAATGAATCCACTGTCAGGATGAGAAATGATCTCTAATGTGTCACCAACTTGGGAATGTTTTTAAAGAAATAAAAAACGCATTTGCCATTCGTGCAAAATTCTGTTTTATATGAAAACCGTACATGTTTGTATAGTGTCCTGTTTCCTACATCCAATACGTGTTCTTGCTGTGCAGGTACACATTTCTCACACCTCCTGATTTCATCTGTCATGAACCCAATGTGTTCTTGTGTTTTTGCACAGCTGACCAGGAGAAGAGCGAGAGTGCTGGCGGGTGTATAGTTTCATTTTAACCCACAGAGACAAGCTTGTCTCCCGGTGGCTTAAGTGTCGAGAGGTTTAGTGATGAATCTGGCCACTGAGACCGACTAAGACTTTACACCACAACACCCAGAGGCTGCCAAGCACACGCACACGCGCACATACACATACACACACACACACACACACACAACACACACACACACACACACACACACACACACACACACACACACACACACACACACACACACACAGTCTCTCACAAAGACGCACACAGAGCAAAGGTTAATTGTTTCTTCTATCTTACTGATTTTATGAATTGTGTGTTGTTCTTTTTCTTCATAATCATATAACTTGACACTTTGGCAGTATTGTCCTTGTTACATTCATGCCAATAGTATAATATAAAGAAAGTCTAAAACTTACAGTATTTCTTTGTTTCTCAGCACTTTTTTAAGTGTAGTCCTGCTTTGAGAATAAATATTACGCAATTTCTCCGCATACTGTCAAATCAGAGTTAGGGCTCAAGGAAATGATGTCTCTAGACTGAAAAGGTTATTACAAGTAACAGTTACATTTTATCTTGTTCATCTTTGAGTTGTCACTTGCATATATAACATATGTATGTGATCTTGGGAACTGATTTAGTTTTTAATCGTGTTCTGGGAGAGAAATAATGAGCATTTCTTTGATAATTACGAAACTGAACACACTGCAGCATTACAGTCTGGTGTGAGGCTAGTCTTATTATGTAACATGTATTATAGCTTGACATAAGATTTAGTGCTACAATCAGTTTGTAATGCAAATGTCATTAACACAATGCAACCAAATCCTCCATAAAAAGTCCAATTAAGGAGCAAAACCAGCCTTTTTAAAAGAAGGCAGTAACACAACATGTTTAAATCCAGCTGCTGCTCTTCATAGATATCCCATTGTTTCTCCTCACATCATTAATTTTGTTCTCAGTTGTGTCTTCGGTCCCCACATATTTTCAGTAGTTATGTTTCGGACTCTGACCTCAGTGATCCTGAATCCTCTGTTTTCTTGAAATGGCACTCACTGTGATCATGGCACGGCAAACAATCTGTGGACAATTGCAGAGCTGGATAAAAGTACCACTGGCTGTACTCAGAGGGTAGTGAAAGTGTGTTCTGAGTCTCAGACAGCTGTGTAGCAGTGTTGTATTTCTGCTAACATATGAACATAATTGTGATATGTTTTGTGATGATGTCCTGGCAGAAAACCAGCATTTATTTATTTAAAGCTGCTTTTGATTAGCTGCAGGTTTCATTTGAGGTTAACTTTATCCTTGAAAAAATTATTATTTTCCTACTTAAAGGTGACACCCTTGTTGGTTTACCTTCCAGCCTGAGCTTCTTCAGAAAGTGCAGCTGGTGTTGTGCAGATTAAGGAAACTACTAGTTGTTTTTTATCACCCCGCTTAATAGGCTCCATGATATCTCAAGGCTTCTAATTAGAATGTTTTTATGTGGGACCGGACTATAATTGAGGCAGAATGTCAAGTATGAAGAAACACCTCACTGATCCCTTTTTAAAATGCACACTCAGATCTGTGTAGCCTGCCAGGCTTTACCATGTTTCCGTTTTTGGAATTAGAGAAAGGTTCAGAACCTGAGCACCAACCAATGTCCTGTACCGTTCAGAGCCACGTGTTTTGTCAAAGTGTCCTTGAGTCAGGACGCTGAACCTTTAGCTAGTAAACTAAAGTAAATCTGGTCAAAGGCCGTCAGCTATCTACCTAGACTGAAAATGTCTGCCTGGTACCTAATTGTAACCCCTCTCCTCCTCACACTGTACCCTGTCTTTTCATTTGTCCTTCTACTGGCCTCCCCCTTTGTAAGATTTATGACTGTCAGATTTTATTTTACTGCCATGGCAAGGACGCAAGAACCGTCTGTACCTGCTACCACAACGAAAATCAATCTCATTTCCCTCTACCTCTCTTTGTCTCTCTTCCTCTTTGTCTCTAAACCATGCAGGCAGCCGGAGGGGATGGGAGATGATGGAGGACAAAGGCCCTCGTGTAGCAGACTACTTTGTGGTGGCTGGTCTGACGGACCCGTCCAAGCCGTTGGACCAGGAGATCCACTTTGATGACGTCTGCCACAAGACGGCCAAGCCTAAGGCGCCCATCACTGATGTGGCCGTGGTGATCCGGTCGATGGGCGAGGAGGTGCCGCCAGGGTTCACTTGCGTAGAGGAAACGTCAACAGGCCATTCAGCTGATCTGAACAATGGCGGCCTCATGGTGCCCCAGATCTTCCTGTGCTACAGGCGAGGTTGCGACAAGCCGCCACTCACTGACCTGGGGTAAGTACCAAAGGAGTCTACACAGTCACACTAGCAGCTCTGAGAGGCTGTATTAAGGCCTTTTAAACCAGATGCTGAAGCTAATCCGCTCACAATGACGATGCTAACATACTGATGTTTAGCAAGTAAAATGTTAACCTTGTTCGACCATCTTAGTTTAGCATTTTAACACATTTAAATTAGGATTAAATTAAGATCAAATTACAGCTGAGACTGATGGGAATTTCTGTAGTTTTTGGGGTATTTGGTAAACCATAAACTAGTCATCAAATGAAAATGAACAAATACAACTTTTGACCTGATGATGACATGAGATGAAAAGTTCAGGGATCGCCAAAGTTCTAACAATTCATCCGGAGGGAGACAAAAATATGTGAACCAAAGTTAAAATATAAATCCATCCAATTGTTGAGATAATTCACTCAAATCCACAAATGTGAGAGTAAAGGTCAGGGGATCACTAAAGTCAGTAGGCATCATGAATATCAGTACAAAGTGTCAATGCATCCAATCATTGTGAGATTTCATTCTGGACCAAAATGGTGGAGCCATGCTGCTAGTATGGATCAAAAACAATGTTGTTATTATAATTTGAGAAGGTCTATAAAAAGTCTTCCTGCAATGTATTGTAAATCTCAGCAATGCCACTGGACCGCTCGGTTAGAGCTTCCTCATTGGCTCAAACCAATGCTATGTAGCCAAATTGTAAACAATTAATGATAACGACTAACCGCCAATAGCTGAATGTCCAGAAGTTGCCGCAGTGATTTTGGGGAAACAAAATGTATTTTCAATCTGCATAAAATCCAGTGTGAAATGATTTTAATGGAGAAAAATCACTTGTATCAAATCAACTGTGGACAGGCCGCTCTGTTGGCATTATTATTATTATTATTATTATTATTTTATTATTATTATTATAATAATTACAAATGCGGCTCTTTATTTCTATAATCATAGTGTATATACATATTACATATTTTGAAGACAATAATGTTATAAATAATAAACACACACACACACACACACACACACACACACACACACACACACACACACACACACACACACTGTTTATGTATTGCAACATATTGCTGTGTTCATTATTTGTCTTATTCCTAGTAATGATCAGCTGCTGCCCTCAGCAACCATTATACTGTAGCTGATGTCGTGCCTAAAAATGTCGTCCATATCATGTCGATTCTTAAAAGCTGAAGTGCTCGGCGCTGCCTAAAAATCAGTAGTACCGTATCAGTATCAGCAGTTTTCCACAGCGGACACTTTCTGCCTGCCTTGCAACCGTTCCTCATTGTTATTTAGCAACAGAAAGTGGAATAGTGTGAGGTGCTGTTACAGGTGTCCTCAGCAACTTCTGTTGAGCTGGGGGAATTCATTACTGTTTGTTCAGCCTCACACCTCTGGCAGGCAGCAGGCAGGTGGTGACAATGCTAAGGAGACTCATACCGGCCTCTGACACTACAGACTGCAGTGCTTATCAGGCACTGACACAGAGGCTTGGCTTAGACTGTATCAGCGGCTATGGTCTGCTGATAGCCCAGAGGGGCTGCACTTCGCAGACATTGGTAGGACTAATGGGAAGCTGTAGTGTGTGTGAGCATGTGTGTGCAGAGAGCCATCATTTACGACCATTTTAACATAATGCTCCATGTGATAGTGAGTTGTTGCTCAGGCTGCAGATGGAATAATTAGTATTATCTGTGACCAGTGGACAGCATGCCGCTGGGGACAGCTCACATTCTGTCGCTCGCTACACTACATTTAAGAACATATTTATTAGTAATTCTCTCAACAACAATTTTATAATAAATCAAAATGAATGTGTTCATTTGAAAGACCTATTTATTTTACAAGTCTTTTAATGTTTGATTGTGTTGTTTTCTATCAGACCTCACCTGCACAAAACTTTCTCACACACAACACAACACAACACACAACTCCAGCTTTTAGGAGAGACATTCATGGTCTGATTTAGCAAACACAAAAAACAAGTCTTGTTTAACAGCAGAGAAAGAAGTGCGCACAGTGTCCACAATTGATGGATAATTTCCCACGGCACACCTGACGATCTCTCACGGCACACTAAATCACTGGTCTAGTGGTTAGGCTTACAAATACCAGGGCTGCCACCATTGTGCCCCTGAGCAAGGCACTTGCAACCCTGAGTTGCTTCAGGGAGACTGTCCCTGTAGTTAGTTCACTGTAAGTTGCTCTGGATAAGAACGTCTGCTAAATGACCTGTAATGTAATGTAATGCAGCTGGAGCTCCTCACTTCACTACAGTAGTTTATGTGAGCTGCCATGTTATCTGACATTGAATATGGCAATTTCATGCAACATGTAGCTGCCAAACTGTCATTCTTTTACCAACCAGTCTCATAATCATGAGTTACAAAGAAACTAAAATACCTCATACTGATGACTTACTGTAAGTGAAACGGGAGGAATCTGCCGTTTTAAATGACTTCTTTCCCTCCAGTCATAATCTCACATGTTGCACTCCTGTAATTGTGGCCAAAGTTATTGAGTTTACAAGTGGCCCTGAGCTTGAAGTTAAGGAGACATCTGTGCACTCTGCCTGCCCCTTTATAAGATCATCGATCTCTCGCTGGTTTTTCATGAATCGCATCAATTCTGCTTTGCAGTTTATGAGGTGCAAAGCAGACATTAAGCTTAATCAACTCCCTTCTGTCAGCCACTGAGTACTGGGATAAATGCCCAGTTTAAGTCTTAAATAGGGAGCTCCACCTAATTGGCTCAATGACATCATGACTGCATATTGTGTTAATTAATTCTCCACGGTAATCACACGAAACAACGACTTGCTGATGTGGAGTTTTGTTTGGCTGACTGCCGTGTTGTGCCTCCTCCTTTTCAGCGTGCTGTATGAGTGGAAGGAGCGGCTTAAGCAGGGCTGCCACCTCATCCAGACCACACCCGCTGGTCGTCCGGCCAACATCAGCGGCAACTCCTCCCAGCGTATCTACGTCACCTACCGCCGGGCTCCCGAGAGCCAGCCGCACACCGCCCTGGCCGTCACCGACATCTGCATCATCATCCCGAGCAAGGGAGAGGCGCCCCCGCACACTTTCTGCAAGGTGGAGAAGAATCTGAACAGCAGCATGGTGAGAGAGACACTGGTGGACAGAAAACGCTTAGTCATTGTTACTTTTTGACATTTTATTTGGTGAGGTGTTCAGGCATTTCTAGTATCTACAAGGGAGTTTTGATCTGTAAACATCACATGTTGGTATCATTCATCCGATTTGAGCAAAGTCAGAACGGATTATCTGCCCAAATGATCCCGTGGTGTGAGTGGTTTATAGAATGCAAATGCAGTAATGTGTTGTTGCTAGCTCTGAGGAAAACTAAAAATGACCTGTCAGCCAACAATCATGGAAATGCTTGACGGGGAGAAGTTTTGTTTCTGCTTCATACTATAAGAAAATCGGTTAAAGCTGTCGTTATGTCTGTAGTCTCACACATTTTTAAAACCAGTTAAGATTTGAAAATCCTCTAGTTTGCACCAGACATGACAAACTATTTTTATGTCTGCATACTCCAAACTTCAATTGCTCATGCTCCTTTTGCTGTAGTTGTTAAAAGGAACTCTTGAAAATGAAGGAAATGGGTAACTTGGACAGAGGGTGCAGGTTGAGGTTGAGTGAGCACCACAAAATGTCAAATTCTTCATTACAGAATAACTGCTGGAATGTCTTTCATCATAACAATGCATTAACATATGTTACGCCATTACCTTTTGATTTCAGCGGAGTTCATTGCTCCTCTTGTCAGAGCCTTGTCTGAAATTCAAAATGTCGAGAGATTTTTTTAGCCAGAAGACTGGGAATTTTTCAACTGCACACTGCCGCCTCACTTTCCTTCAAGTCCTTCTCCACACGTTTTAAAGGAGATACTTAAATTGATCCTATGAGCTCCAGAAATACAGTTAGCATTGCAAGATGACTTGGAGCCTTATTGAAACGACTATGCCGGACACACACTGGCATACTTTTTTTTAAAGATTTGAAAGATTGCAGTTGTGTTTGAAAAAATGTAAAGCAGAGCTTCGCTGCGTCTTTTGTGCTGAAACATATTGGGGTGTTGTGAAGGAAAGAGAAATGAGAAATGGACTGCATCTCACCTGTTACTATTTCTTTTAAGTTAATTGTGCTTTTCCCGTAGTTAGGAGAGATATTTCAGCCCCTAAGTGACCCACTCAATCCAATTATGGAAAAGTGACCGTCCTACATTGCCTCAGGAAGTTTTTTTAATGCCATGTGTTTATACGGTTCCAGTCTGATTTTTTTTTCACTGAGGGAAGTCCCTCAAGTTTTATGGCCTCTGCTCTCGTACTTGGTATAATCCTCACCCAGTATTTATGGTTGGAAAAATGTCATATTCTCTTCATGTCTCTCACACACACTAGGATACTGTAAAAGTCCTGGCTATGTCAGGGTTAGGGGGTGTGTGTGTGTGTGTGTGTGTGTGTGTGTGTGTGTTGTGTGTGTGTGTGTGTGTGTGTGTGTGTGTGTGTGTGTGTGTGTGCACATGTGACTTAAAACCTCTGCACGCTGAGAGTAAGCGTGCCGGGAAGGGTTTAGAGAGACTTGTGGAGCACGCAGGAGGAGTTAAGGCTCCTACAATAAAATTGGGTTTTAATTACACACACTTTTCAATCTGACTAATGTTAGAGCTCTGAGCAACATTTCAGCACAGCTCTGGGTGCATACTTCATGTCCAGCCCCAGGTTGTTAAATGATGTGTTTCAAATCTTATTCGCCATAGACCATCTTCCCCTGACAAACGAGATGTTTATCTGTTGCATCATCACTGATCTCTACATGCTAATGGTTCAGTTTCTAGAGGCAGGCGCCTGCGTGTAGTTGCACTTTTGGTTGGGAAGTATAGGTCTAAACTGTTGGAGGGGTAATGAGAGTATTTTACAGCTTATTGATAATTACACTGAGTGGCTTTATGGGCGCACTTTAATTGAGTTGAATGATAAACGATAATAGACTGTACTTATACAGTGCTTGTCTTCCTTTGTTCCTGATTGGCCTTAAGGGGGCCTGTGCCATCATAAGGAACAACATGATAACTTTTCCCATTGTGCTCTTGTTTTCAGTGGGGCTCCTCTGTCTACCTGTGCTATAAGAAGTCTGTGGCCAAAACCAACACAATAGCCTACAAAGCAGGTAAACCCTCCTAATGCCATAACTACCAGTGCACGCAGATCCAAATACTGATATCAGTTAACCATGTTGTGTGAAAATACTTTCTCTCCTTCCTCAGTTCTTCCCCTAATCCCTTGTTCTGCTTGTGTGAGAAAAACTAAATTGTCAGAGAATGAGGATTATTGTAGATACGTTTGTTATATGAATAAGAAATTGTACAAAAATTAAGTTTGCTTTGAAGTGATGCATATTTATTGCATTAAACTTTGTTGTCAATTTGTTGCAGCTGTGTGGAAGTAGAAATGTCTCTAGAGACAAAGGTCTGCTGCAGAGTACACTGGCTGCACGAGGACATTCTGCTGCAGCAGTGCCTGCAAGTTTGGCCTTGTTGAAGCATGTTAATGTCTCAGAATTGAAGATGAGATAAGCCTCTGCACGCCAATATTCTTCTCCTTTTAAAGGGGTTAAAAGTTTGCCATATATTTAATGGTAATATGAGGCTTTTTCAGTGCCAAAAACAGCTGACAGAAGATTTTAATTTTCTGATAACGCTGTTGGCTCAGCGTGGCTGTGTTTGGCTCAGGCTCAGATTGGCTGGCTGATTTTTGTTTTGTTAAACATTTCTTGAAATATGCAGCAGACTGTGAATTGAGCGATCCTATCTGTTTCTCACTCATGCTTTGGATGAGTCAGCTCACAGAAAGTTTATTTTCAACATTTCAGTCGAACATGCATCAAGCTTTGACTTTTGGAAACAAACATGTTTTGCAACATCTGACTTTATTTACAGACTAATGCTGCAATTGATCCAGAACTGGACAAGCTAAGTTTGTTTTATTGGTGGATACATGGAAATAGTGTAAATGTGGACATTTAGCTGTAGAGAAGTGCAAAAACAAGAAATTCCCCAGTGTGACTGCTTTGGGGCCACACTAAAGTCCGTTCTCAAATCTAACAAATATTTATTTGTTTATTTTCAAAATCATATGTACCACTTTTCACATTGGCATAAATTAGTCACTTTTTTAAAAGCTTATTCTCCTGTTGCTTATTTCCTTCTTCCAAAACAGTGGTGAAGAACACCAGCAAGCAAAGTTGCGTTTTCATTGAAACTACCTCATGACTGGTGTGTTAACTGCGCTGTAGCTCAGTACTGTAACTAATACAACTGCTTGTCATGGTTTCTCACTGAAGTCATAATGACATTGCAGTGGAGAAAAGCTAATGACTGAATCCTTCTCCTCCTGTCCGTAGAGTCTGTGCATTAGCTCTTTAACACTGGAACAATCGCATTACAACTGTACAAACTGTCATAGTTTGGGTTGCTGACACAGCAAATTGTGTTTATGTATTCCTTCAGTGGGGCTATAATGTAGCTTTGCACTTGCAGGTGTTTTCATGATGAATAATTGTGTCCGTTTATCTTATTGAAGTGTTTAACGATTCTGCACTTACAATTTTCCAACATTTAGGGAATTACTTCTGATTAATATAAAGATATAAGAGACTGGTTTAAAGGTGAAGTTTTTTTTTAACAAGACAAACAGTTTTTTCTATAGATTGTGTCTGTTAATAATGCTTGTAGAGTCC
Source organism: Cottoperca gobio (assembly GCF_900634415.1). NCBI lineage: Eukaryota > Metazoa > Chordata > Actinopteri > Perciformes > Bovichtidae > Cottoperca > Cottoperca gobio. The sequence continues at coordinate 8,499,371 of NC_041357.1, forward strand.
CTGAGCCAAAGTAAGAAAGTGCACACTATGTCATTGTCTCGTTTGTGTCCACTGACACTGACTAATGACCCAAAGGCCTGATTACCAAGCTGTAATTTCTCACTGCAAAGCCAGGCGTTTGTAGTACTCAATAACGTACATTATCATTGTGATTATAATAAATGATACTTGTTTTGTTTCATTTTGAGCTTTGTAGAAAGGCGTCTTAGCATCTTAATGAGCACTTTAACACTTTGCTGCTTTCTAAATTGATTTTGTTTTTGTTTTTTTTCCTTTCCAGGTTTATTCAGCAGATATCCAGAGGAGGACTATGAGTCATTCCCTCTGCCAGAGTCTGTCCCTCTCTTCTGCCTTCCCATGGGGGCCACAATAGAGTGCTGGCCAGCCAAAACCAAATACTCCCTCCCTGTTTTTTCCACCTTTGTCCTCACTGGAGCCTCCGGAGAGAAGGTAAAATGGATAAATGGATACATTAACACTTCTATTGCTACTTTCTTTGTCTCTCAACTCGACGACTAACAAACATGTCAGTACCTATCAGACATGATCGGCTGCTAGTGACTGTTAGACCTCATCAACAGACTGTAACTGCCATCTACACAGCTGCCATGACCACAGACGTACACTCTGCAGTGGGGCATGAGAACTCCACAATGCTCTGCATGAAGGGAAAGTGGGTCAGGCATGCCTGTGTGTTTGTCAGGTGAAAACCTAGTGTTTCTTTATTTAATAAGGATAAGCCTGTTGGCTGGAAAAATATAAGAAAACACAAATAATGTAGTAAATGCATTAACACTTTATTATTACATTTATTAACATTAATGACAAGGGTGTTCTTTTTTTATGGCTCCGCGCCGGTGACAGTCGAGGCCAGAGGCTTTTTATTACGTCCATCCGTTCCATGCTTGTGAACGCAAATTTCTTCAAATGTGGCAAAACATCCACTTGGACTCAAGGATGAACTGATTAGATGTTGGTGGTCAAAGGTCAAGATTACTGTGACCTTATAAAACACTCTTATTTGGCCATAACTCAAGAATTCACACGCTAATTATGACATTTTCACACAAATGTCTTATTAGGATGGAATTATGAAGTGATGACATTGTGGACAGACGTGTGTAAACGTTAACTTGTTATGGGTGATGCACACATGTCCCTAATATAAACCATGTGTAGTGCGGACCTGATGGGTTGATCCAACATCCTATGGGGAAGTTTTCTTTAGTTTCTTCCTTCAGTTTAATTTCATTATAGTAACATACCATTCATACCATAGTACTTCCGCAAGTGGCCTTCTAGCACAGCAGAGGAAACGATTCCTCTTCAAGGCACTTCATATTGCTATTGTCAACAAACCAAATTATTTCCTGCTTGTTACACGGATATAGAGGTTTGTATACAACAGACCTAATTTCTTCTATGTTTTTGTTACATTGTAGCGAATTGTGACACATGCATCATACCCCCAATCTGTACAACTATAAGAAAAACAAGCGCGAACATGTCCGAACGACAACCCGTGAACATCCACTTACATGCAGTCCGGAGAATCACGGTTCATAACGGTTTAAGACGCCACACATTCTTGGTTTCCAAATCCAAACACAAGCCCCTTCCCGCTGTGCTCGTCTGTGGGTTTGGAAGGTGGCCCAGATGGGACGAGGCTCGTGTTGACACATATTAGTGAATTATGTGGTGAAACACAATCATGATTGAAAACAAATAACATCCAAAGCCTACTGACGTTGAGAAAGCAGTGGCTCTGCAGAACAAGGCCAGTTAGGGGTCGGCAGCGATCGCTGGTGCCAGACCCTCTGCGGTCTGCTGCTGCGGAGTCAAGTTTGTGTGTGTACAGGTGTGTATGTGCAGGGGGATATTTGGTGAGGACAGTGTGTATGCTGAGTTGTGATTTTTACTGGCTAAGGTCAGAGGGAGACTCCGCAGGAATCTGCAGTCTTCATGTTTAACTGAGCAGTCACCTGTTGACCCAGGTGTGCACACACACATTGCTTTATACTTATGAGAACCCTCTGTTGACTAATAACAATTCATTTAACCAGAACACTCACCTCTGCATGAAACTCTTGAACCTTTCTAACTTTTACTTACTCCAAGTTTAAGAGCCTTGAAACCCACAGTTTTATATGAAGAGTATTCCGATAGTATCAGACATTGCAGTATTACAGTGTTACATTATTAGATATTATTGGATTATTATTGCATACTGATTTAGCAACATGCAAGCAGCGTTTTACTTTTGCAGATGCTCGAGGAGGAGCACATTTGAAATACTTTATACACTGTTGTTTTGTTTAACCTGTAACAGTGCATCCTATTTTAGAAACTGGAAGAAATATCTAAATATGTAGATGAACTAGTATCTATAGCTGTCAGATAAATGTACTATATACTAGATACTATATATAATATACTATATTTCTCTCTTAGAAGTAGGTGAGCAGAAGTATGAAGTGGCAGAAAATGGAAATAGCCGAAGCCTCAAAATTGTACTTAAGTACAGTTTTTAAGTAAATGTACTTTTGACTCTTCGTTATTCAAAACTCATGTTAACTCAGACATGAACTCTTGCGCACCCTAACGCTAAACTATCCCAAATACTAAATCCTCTTTCTGTTGTCTTCATTTTTGTGTTTTTTCTTTCTTAGTGAATATTTGTACATGTTTTGCGATTGATTATGACAGAATAAACCCAAACCAACCCTGTATGAGTCCCTTGTGTAGGTGAGGATTGGTTATGACTTTACAACGCCACAAATGTTTTGTTTGTGTCACACACATGAATGATTAGGTCCAATTGTCATTCATATTCATAGAATGGTGCAGGCCTCTTTTCTGAACACAAACACACAGGCGTCCTCAGTTTATTCATCAGCAAACAAAGAAATGGGCCACCTCGGTCCATTTCGGGGGAAAATATTGAAAACTGACTCACACAGGCGGCCAGCAGATAAGCCAGTTAGCTTTGATCTCTGTGTGAATTGGGGAAAGTCTCATATTTCCAGGAAGCAGAGGGGATTTATTTGGCCTAATGCTGACGCTGGCTCGGCTAACTGCTGTTTGTTTGGCCGCAGTTAGCACTCATGGTATTGATCGATAAAGGTTAAACACAAGTGCACCGCGTTTACTTTATTTCTATGCTTATTGATGTTTTCATTTATTTAAGAGTGCAGGGATGATCCAGAAAACTGCATAGAGGAATTTAAACTGTCTGCTGCTTTACATTATTCATCCATCTGTTGGAAGATTTCCAGAAGAAAAAGATTGTTAAACATTTAGGATATTTAGGATTGTCCTCACTTCTTCAACGGGCTGCAAAATGGTTAAGATTTAGATTAAGGTTACTTACACAAGCAAGGGAATGCATGATACATACTACAGAGAGCTAGAAGATATGCGAGAGGTGCATCAAAGGACAGTCTATGTGTGTTGACCTCTGAGCCGCACATTCCTACAGCAGAAAGACCTTTGAAAGAACAAGTAGCTGTCACATCATCAATGTATAACTGTAACGATGACATGCAGCGTGACTTTAGGCTGTTTTGAGAGAGCTCTAGTTCATCCAGCCAATGTATGTGATGCATCTGCAGATGGTGAGCTGTGTATCCAACATGTTTCAGGTGTACGGTGCTGCCATTCAGTTCTACGAGCCCTTCCCGCAGGAATGTCTGACTGATCAGCAGCGCTCCCAGCTGGGTCTCCTGAGTCCGGATCCACGAAACCCTCCCTCATCCAACTGTACAGGGACAGCCAGCAGCAGCACCACTAACAGCACCACCACAACCCCACGCTTGGTCTACACCAACAAGTGTATCTGTCTGCTTTCCCACTGGCCCTTCTTTGACGCTTTCCGCAAGTTCCTCACATTCCTCTATCGCTACTCCATCTCCTGCCCTCACGCCCTGCCCATCGAGAAGTGAGCTCTTTTTTTGATCTCTCCATTCCACCACATTATGCTCTGTTCTTGCTAATTGGGAATTGTACATGTTGTTCTTTATAATTTTGCAAAGTGGGGGAAGCCAGTAGTTCCAGAAGTGTTTTTCCCAATTTTGTATTTCCATTTCAAATGTTTCTTTAAAAGATGTCCTCAGTGTTACTTAACATAGACTCTCATGTGACTCTCCCAGATGTTACAATCCTGTAGGTGAGGGTGAATACTACACTAATGATGAGCCTCTGCCACCGTCGCTATGGAGAATAAGCCAGTCAGAGCGATAGCAACGCTTTATTGTTGAAAACACGGCACTGTAGTTGCCCCACTGAAAATAAATAAAAAGCAAAAAAAAAGTAAATTGCTTTTAGCTGCAGTTTGTCAGCTAATCACCCCCGTTAGCCGTGATCGTGACAGAATTTTAAACTCAGTGATTGGATATTTCTTGCCGAAATGCACCCTGGTAGTCAAAGTTAACTTCTCTTTATGTACACAGACTAAGAACCACATATTTTTAATGCAGCTGTTAACTTTTTGTACTGATGATGACGAGGACAGTTAAAGGAGGAGAGCTAAACTATTCGAACTTTGAGTCACGTAACATTTTCTATGTGGAAAAGTAATTGGACTTTTACTTCACCCCCTGAAATAGCTCCTTACATTTTGCAACTCTATTATTTCAGGCGATATATCCTCTGTTCTATATCTGATAATTACCTGATAATGTTGAAAGATTTCTTTAAAGTCACATTCGGACGGGATTTAAATCTCTGACCCAGTGCAGGTAATATTTAAATCACCCACCTCCCCTACAGAAATATCCTGTCCGATTGGGGCTAAAGACAGATAGATTTGTTGTTGACAAAAGTGCAACATTCTTGTACATCAATGAACTATATGGTAATATTGTAGGAGGAGGATATAGGAGATATTATCAATATGTGATATGCAATGCAACTGAGGGACTGATCGCATCGTCTGATGTTATATGTTGATGTTTTAGTTGGAAAAATGTTCCATCTACACTTGAATCACTCAGTGCTGCTTGCAAATATTACACGTGTAATCGTGTAACAATACGCCAAATAACAAAATAGGTATACAGTATTGAGTCACGCTGTTTGGGTGATTTGTAACAAAAGAGTCACGCTTTTCATGTTTTACAGCTTACAAAGATCTTACCCGTCTGAGCGGGTGCATTGACTGATTATTCGGTCACCAACTGTGGATATTTTTTGTCTCATTTCTTTTATTTCTTTTTCTTTTCCAGGCACATCTCTCACTTTATGCACAAAGTTCCCTTCCCTTCCTCTCAGAGGCCTCGCATCCTGGTGCAGGTAAGTTTAGGTCGCAAGAGTAACGTGATGTTAGCTGCATATGGTGCATGTTAGAAATTGGTATTTACTTATCATTTTGCAGACAGTGTTTGAAGGTGTTTAGGATTGCCAATGGGGTGCAGATTTCTTCCCTCCATTATGGATGAATACTTAAATGATTCAGGGCAGGCATATTTTGCTCGGTTGGTTTTTATCTCACTTTCCAGCTTTTCTGCAGCTTTCCCCTCATGACAGCCTGATGTTGAGCCAGCCAGTGTCTTCTCCTTTACCTCTCAGGTAAGAGCAGCTGCTTTTCTGGTGATATCTGACAGCACTTATTTTGTGCTAAAATGTAAAGGAATTATGTATTTTGTATAGACTGTCCCAAGAATGCAGTGTATGTATCTGCAGAAAAACATAGTTCAGATGTTTTGATGACTTGACAATTTCAAGTTTATTGAGCTCCCTTTCTTACACTTGAGAATAAAATACAGAGAATACCAATATCAGATTGACAGGACAACAATAGTATTTGTCTCAAGAGTATTTTGAGACCCAAAATGTGTTTTAAGCGCCAGAGAAAGTTGAGACACTCTGTTGTAGTTCCTTCTCGGCAGTAGTATACAATTTCTATTGTGTTTTCCGTAGCGGTGGTCGATTTTCCACGCTGCTCCAGAACCTTGGAGCAGAGAACGCCGTCACCTTGCTGGTGTTTGCCGTCACTGAACATAAGATCCTGGTCCACTCGCTACGACCCGCCGTACTGACCAGCGTCACTGAGGCTCTGGTGTCTGTGAGTTACTGCATTGAGCTACACTGAGCCCCCTGACCATATTGGCTTCACACTCTTCACGCTACCATCTTGTTCTTTTTCAAACGCATTCTTCTTCTTTTGTTGTTTTTTTAGTAAACTGCTGCACATATAATTATTAATGTCTAATTTGACTGTTATATTCACTGCGTTGGTCACTATCAGTTGTAGAAACAGGCCGCTTAAGTCATAAAGTGTGTTTGAAGGGAATTCTGGTTGATGGCAGAACTTCTTCTTCAACGAACTCATCATTCTACATCATTAGGAGGTGTTTCTTCATAGTGAGCTCAACTGTACTGCTCACCAGACTGTTGACCACTTTAAAATCATTATAATTAACCAGCAACATTTAACAATGAAGCCCCATCTTCCTTTTCACCTCACTTTTATCTTTCTCATCTTCTTCATCCTCCACGCAGATGATCTTCCCGTTCCACTGGCAGTGCCCATATATTCCTCTGTGCCCCCTGACGTTGGCTGACGTGTTGAGCGCCCCCTGTCCTTTCATCGTAGGAGTGGACTCCCGCTACTTTGATCTTTATGACCCCCCACCAGACGTGAGCTGCGTGGATCTGGACACAAACACCATCTTCCAGTGAGTACAGAACGCAAGAATCTCCCCATTGCAGCTGATTATTATTGATGTGAGGGATAATACTTGCAAAATTACAGTTTTGTAGAACTGAATCTGTCTTCGACACTCAGTTGCCATCTCATGATTGTATGGGATCACTGTGTGTAGGATTAACTACAGAGCAGTGAGCTGCACATATACTGTACCACTGTTCCAGCTCAACATTGTTTCCTTTGCAGCATTTTTTCCCCAGACCACACAACTGCCAGGTCATGAGTTCTAAGTTTAGAGACAAGACCGTTTTCCTGGAGTCTGGGTGGAAATGGTTATTTTTGTAGTGTCAGACTCGTTTTAATATGAAGAAAATGCATTTTTCTGGTTCCTCAGGTAAGGTCAGAAATGGTTCAAATCAGTTTTTGGCCTTATTACCAGCCAGGCAGCGTTAGGGTGGTTTGAACTTCCCTAGCCCGACCGCTGTCCATGTTGGTTTTGGCCTCTCAGCTTCTCCACAGCTCACTTTGTGCTTCTGCTTTTCCAGCAATGAAGATAAGCGAGCCCTCACGTGGAAGATCCTGCCAAAGAAGGCCTGTAAAAACCTAATGAATGTGCTGAGCAATCTCTACCAGCAACTGGTTGACGGTGAGTTTTGAGCTGATAAATGAAGAACACATGACATGATTGATTTTGTTGTATTAGTTTCATGATCAGTCCTGCAAGTATGGCAAAGTACACTTTCAGCAAAACTTTCCATTCTGTAGTTCTTTTTATTTTGTGTTGCGTTGAATAGAAGGTGATAGGTTGTCATTATGCCGCCGCGCTGACGACAGCGTTGTTTTCGGGTTGTCCGTCCGCCCCATTCTTGTGAATGCAATATCTCAGGAACGCATTAAGGGAATTCAAATTTGGCACAAGCATCCACTTGGACTAAAGGATGAACTGATTCGATTGTGGTGATCAAAGGTCAAAGTCACAGACTTTACAACATGTTTTGTTCATGACATGAATTAATATGTTAATTATAATTTAATACAAATGTCTAATAGGATGAAGTGATGACATTTTGGACAGACATCTAAACCTCAACATGACTGCTTGGTAAAGCAGTTATTCTAGTTTTTTTCTAAAGGGCAAGTTTGAATTTGTTCGTATTAGATTTTTTTTTAAAAGAGACAGATCTTCACAGAGTGTGTTAAGCTTTATTCATCATCTTTTAGTTTGGATTGGGTTGTCTTTACAATTTGTTCTCCATTCAATATATAATGTTCTGCTCTCCATTCCACAAATTGAAAGCCAGTTATAATCCCATCATAGCATCATTTCCTAATTACCCGTCTGCCCTGCCGTGGTGCTGATTGTATTATTGTCAACTAGCTCTGCTCATCATGGAGCGCGCTCCCTGAGACATCATGAAACCTGCTGCTTATCAGGCTGCAGAAATCGAATAAATAAATGTTCTCATTCAGTGAAGTGAAAATCTACCAAGTTTCTGCTGAAGTGCTGAATATTGATATGCCTGCCAGAGTTTTCAGTGGATCATTTAAGCCTCATGGACTTCAGGAAACTCTGAAATTAATCGAGAGTTTATTTTTTATGAATACTTAATGACTTAAAGCAGTGCTTTGGTGTAAGACCTTTCAAAAATATAGGTGTGTGCACATGTGTGCGTGTTTGTCGGGAGCGAAGCCCCGCCCTTCGCAAAACAGAGCGAAGTAGAGAATGTGAATGCGCAAAGTAGACGGTAAACACTGTAAACGCGGGGCTCCGTTGGGCGCGCCCCCCCTGAAACAATCGTAGGGAAACACTGGTCTGTACTGACAGCTGCTGATTTTTTTCACTCGTCTGTCTTCAGGTCACCAGCGTCCTGATGGGCTACTGGAACTGAACATGAGTGATTCATCAGAGCTGAGCTGTGGGAAGAGCCTCCACACACTGGAGCTGGAGATCCAGGAAGCCTTCCTGCGCTTCATGGCGGCCATTTTGAAAGGCTACCGCTCATTCTTACGACCCATCACCCAGGCACCCTCTGAGAAAGCTACAGACGCCAGCTCGCTCTTTGACTTGCAAGGTATCTGGAATAATGTCACTCTGACCACATGTAGCCAAAACACATTTATTTCTCCACGTGCAGTGTAGAGGAAACCGAGTGAAGGGATGAACCCAGCTGTCCTTTTTCCCAACAGTGTCCAATGTTGACTACAGTTTCATGAGCCAATTGTTTCTCTCTGAAAGAAATGTATCTAAATGACGATTCCCACCAAAGTGTGTACTGATCACAGATGGTTTAAACTCTGCTTGTTTAATACCAGTAATCCAAAAGACGTGTTCCGTCATGCACAAGACCAGCTAGTCCTCCATGAACTCTTAAGAAAAGTTGGACCAGATTGAGTGCTTTTGTAACAATATTTGTTTACTGTGCTTTCTATTGAATAAACAGTACAAAGCCTATAATCACTGCATGATTTAGAAGCTTGTGATTATAGTCATTTAAACAATATAATTAGAAGGAGCTTTGGCATATTTTGACAGGTGTCCCTTTGATGAACAGATTGTAAATAGATGTAAAGAGATAGTAAGCGGATCCTCGGTTAAGATTATTTGTTCAGACAATTATTTGCAAGGTCAAGAATAAACTTTAATGCTTTTTAGGATTGTGAAACATCTAAGACAAACCCTTTCAAACAGAATGACATTTCTTTTGGAGGGTACGTGGTCGATGATTTTTAAACTGGACATTTTTTATTCTGTTGAAGCCTTTTCTGATTATTAGTGGAATAAAGGGCTTCAATGTAAGTCAGTCACTCAGTAAGGTTTGTTGGTATAGCCTTGTATTAAAAAGAGTATAATGTCTGAATAGCTTTACAGGACTGCATCTCTTTGTCATTGTTTCCAGTCTTTTCTACAAACATCGCTCAGACGTGACATCTCATGTGATCATATCCAAGTCAAGGTTCTTGGGATAAAGAGCCGGACTGATATTTACGTAAATCATCTGATGAGTACTGATTTTAACAATGAAACAGCGAATGGGAGAAAACCAATATTACTGAGGCCAGTGATTGAGTTACCAACGTGCCCGTTTGAGCGCATCGACCACCAGGAGATTTTAAACAGAGTGATGGTCAGATCAAAATGTCTGACATCCATAACATGCTCCACTTCTTTGTCATTATTCAGGCTTCAGCCAAGACTGAAGTCGCAGTTTTACAGTTACAGTGCATGATTAGCACTAATGAGTCCATGAATTTACAACCTAAATACTGCGTCATCTGTAGCACCTTCCTCTCTACAGCTGGCCAGCCTCTAAAACAGATGGCGTTGTTTAATACATGAGCTCTCATAAGTGTCCATCCCCAGCTCTGAGTAAACACACAGAACGTGTTTGGGTAGGAAGGCTGAGGTTTGAGGAGGGGTTGGAGGTTGAAGGCTGTTTGCAGACTGAAGGTCAGTCAGTTAGCAGCGCAGCTGCTAAATGCTCCAGAGGCCTGACTGTGGCCTCTGGATGGGAGCCTGTGAAAGCTGGTTGACATCACAGCTGAAATGAGTTAGGAGGAAATCATGGAGGCTAGCTGTAGCCAAGGTCGTGTCTAGTGGGAGGTATATGATATAGCAAACAGGAATGGCTGCAGTACATTACATGATGACTGGAGGACAGATGTAACTGCTCGTGCATCAAGTGTATGAACTCCTGACCGTTTTCGGATCTATAACAACAAAAGTTACAGTGTGTTAATGTGCTTTTGTAGATTTCCCTGCGGTCCCATATAAATCACACTTTCCTCCATCATATGATTAAAGTGGTTTCAGTCCAACAGCTGTGACTTTAACGGTGTTACATACAGATTGTGTCTGCATTTTCTTCTGCGTTACAAACAGTGGAATTGGTAATTGTTGGTTGAGGGTTGTTAGTATCTAAGTTCCTTCTATTGTGTATTTGTTACTGTCTAAGGTCACAACAAAGCTAATAATATGAGGACCTGTTTCGGTCTTCAATGTCCAATCACCACTGTCTGGGGTTGGGAGTTGTTTGGTGTTTTTTATTATTATTATTATTATTATTATTATTATTATTATTATTATTATTATTATTATTATTAAGTATCTTTATGTCTGTTGGGCTCTTTGTTGATGTTTTAAACCTTGTCATTTAATAAGGGTTAGCTGATGTTTACATTATTACACACACATTGAGCACTTTAAGTACTTCTTAAAAGTTGAGTTTCAAAGTTCTATCTTGACCTTTGGAAATAAGGTTAACAAATAATTTCACCTCAAGGTCCATTTATCATCTGTTCTGGAGATGTGTCATTCCATGAAGATCATGTTATATGATCAAAAGCTCCAGAACAGTTACTAAATGAACCTCGAAGTGAGACTGATCTGTTGTTTGTTGTGGCTTGTCAGCTCTCAGCAGTACTCTGTTCTTACTATCTTACCATATAACTATATAATATAACTATATAATATAACTATATAACTATATAATATAAATATATAATATAACTATATAACTATACACCATATAACTATATAATATAACTATAACTATATACCATATAACTATATAATAAAACTATATAACTATATACCATATAACTATATAATATAACTATATAACTATATACCATATAACTATATAACTATATAATAAAACTATATAACTATATACCATATAACTATATAATAAAACTATATAACTATATACCATATAACTATATAATAAAACTATATAATAAAACTATATAACTATATACCATTAAACTATATAATAAAACTATATACTATATAACTATATAATAAAACTATAGAATATAACTATATACTATATAACTATACCATAAACTATAGAATAAACTATATAACTATATACCATATAACTATATATATAACTATATAACTATATACTATATAACTATTATATAAACTATATAACTATATACCATATAACTATATAATAAAACTATATAACTATATACCATATAACTATATAATAAAACTATATAACTATATACCATTAAACTATATAATAAAACTATATAATATAACTATATAATAAAACTATATAATATAACTATATAACTATATAATAAAACTATATAATATAACTATATACCATATAACTATATAATAAAAATATATAACTATATACCATAAAACTATATAATATAACTATATATCATATAACTATATAATATAACTATATACCATATAACTATATAATATAACTATATAACTATATTATATAACTATATACCATATAACTATATAATAAAACTATATAACTATATACCATATAACTATATAATAAAACTATATAACTATATACCATATAACTAAAACTATAATAAAACTATATAACTATATACCATATAACTATATAATATAACTATATAATAAAACTATATAACTATATACCATATAACTATATAATAAAACTATATAACTATATACCATATAACTATATAATAAAACTATATAACTATATACCATATAACTATATAATATAACTATATAACTATATAACTATATAACTATATACCATATAACTATATAATATAACTATATAACTATATACATATAACTATATAATATAACTATATAACTATATAATAAAACTATATAACTATATACCATATAACTATATAATAAAACTATATACCATATAACTACATAATATAACTATATAACTATATAATAAAACTATATAACATATAACTATATAATATAACTGTATAACTATATACCATATAACTATATAATAAAACTATATAACTATATACCAGTATAACTATATAATATAACTATATACCATATAACTATATAATAAACTATATAACTATATACCATATAACTATATAATATAACTGATAACTATATACCATATAACTATATAATAAAACTATATAACTATATACCATATAACTATATAATAAAACTATATAACATATAACTATATAATATAACTGTATAACTATATACCATATAACTATATAATAAAACTATATAACATATAACTATATAATATAACTGTATAACTATATACCATATAACTATATAATAAAACTATATAACTATATACCATATAACTATATAATAAAACTATATAACTATATACCATATAACTATATAATATAACTATATACCATATAACTATATAATATAACTATACCATATACTATATAATAAACTATAATATAACTATATACCATATAACTATATAATATAACTATATACCATAAACTATATAATATAACTATATACCATATAACTATATAATAAAACTATAATATAACTATATACCATATAACTATATAATATAACTATATAATACAACTATATAACTATATACCATATAACTATATAATAAAACTATAATATAACTATATACTATATAACTATATACATATAACTATATAATAAAACTATAATATAACTATATACTATATAACTATATACCATATAACTATATAATAAAACTATATAACTATATATATAACTATATAATAAAACTATATACCATATAACTATATACCATATAACTATATAATATAACTTTATAATAAAACCATATAACTATATAATAAAACTATATAACTATATACCATATAACTATATAATATAACTATATAATAAAACCATATAACTATACCATATAACTATATAATAAAACTATATAACTATATACCATATAACTATATAATATAACTATATAACTATATAATATAACTATATAACTATATAATAAAACCATATAACTATATACCATATAACTATATAATAAAACTATATAACTATATACCATATAACTATATAATATAACTATATAACTATATAATATAACTATATAACTATATAATAAAACCATATAACTATATACCATATAACTATATAATAAAACTATATAACTATATAATAAAACTATATAACTATATACCATATAACTATATAATAAAACTATACAATTAGTCATAATTATGTGATTAAATATGAAAAAACACAAACATTGAAACCTCCAAACATCAATGTTTGTGTTTTTTCTTATTTAATCACATAATGATGTAAGAATAATAAGTAAATTAGAGGCTAAGTGTCTTCAGCTTTCAGTGATAAAATAAATAAATAAAGAAAAGCACAAAACACTTCCTATTAGCAACACTTTAACGCTTTAATCATTTTTGATTGTTGAATGAGTAATTCAACAATCAACTAATCATTAAATCACTATTTAGGACATTAGAGTTTCCAGAGAGTGTTTTTAGACTCTACTGGAAAGCTGTACTTACTGTAAAGAAAAGACATAGAAAGCTATTTAGTGAAGCTACTGAGAGGAGTTTTAGTGAGAACCAGTTGATGGTCCAGGTTGCGAGTGTCAGGATTAAAATATTTATCAGCTTCAGGAATTGTTTCTCTGCAGCGATGTAAATCAGTGTTTGGCTTCCACCTCTGTCCTGTAAGCCAGCTTTCAGTCTAGCAACTATTAACATTTAAGCTGCTTTCAGAATCTATTACGGAAGCTATTCACCACGTTGTTGTATGTACCGAATTGGCTATTCGACTAATAACTACGTGTTGGCTTGCCAACACCTTTTGAAAAAGTAAATTGCTCTGGTGCATGTAGATAATAGTTAAGCTACCTAAATAAACCTGCTACTATATCATGAATTATCTGTGAATCCCTCCTCACATTAGAAAGTCTCATCAAAGAGAGATTACTATCATTTGTAAAAGCTAATCTAAACATTTTTTGTCCGCAGGGTTCTTGAAGAGCCGTGACCGCTCACATCAGAAGTTCTACTCGATGATGACCAAAACCCAGATGTTCATCCGCTTTATTGAGGAATGCTCCTTCGTCAGCGACAAAGACGCTAGTCTGGCCTTCTTTGACGACTGTGTGGACAAAGTAAGTGTAGTAATTAATCGTAAAAAACATACTATATAGTATATATTTATGTGTGGAAGCTTCTCGCTAAAATCTACACATCCTCTTTGGCCATTTCTGTTAATTTTACACTCATTATTATCTGAGTTTTCTGCCTTCTGGAGTGGTTCTACTTTACTCACCAGGCCACTTTGTGCTCCACTTATCGTAGTATTAGTAGTTTCCACTCTTCTGTGTCACTTCACCTGTGTTAAGCCAAACCTTTCCTTTTCTAATTTCTTGAGTTTGTGTTCCTCTTTCCCTCTCTGTCTCTGTTTGCGAGCAGCTCTACAATTCAGAGCGGAGTGCAGACAAATCGGGCAAGGTAAGTCTATTGTTATTTGGTTGTCGATTCTCATCTGTTCTGGGTACATTTTGTCTCCAGATGGTTATTACTTGAGATCAAAATAGTTTGTAAAGGAAACAACATTTCTCTTCTAGACTCATAGAAGCCAGTAGCATGCCTTTAGCAAACCCCCCGCTCTTAGCTTTCATGTGATATTTCAGCAGTGTGTAATTTAAATAAATTCCTTAAAATCCCAGCTCTATCACCTTTTATAGATATTTCCATCTTTAATGAATATTGGAATATTCTACATCAAATTTGCTGAAACAGCAATTTGTCTTAAGACTGCAAAACTGTAGTTTCATAGAAATCCATGTGCAGTTTGCTGCAAAGATTTCTGCCCTAAATCTTTCATGACTGGATAGTGTAAGGGCTTTTAACGCATCAGTGGTTTGTGAAGCACTAACCGAGCTTAAAGGTAGTTTTTTCTTCTTTTTTTTCAATATATATTTTACATCCCCTGGGCTCACATCCTTCAGTGTGACAATATGAAGAGCCTCTGAGAAGCTGTCAGTGTATCCTCTGTGCTGCACTGGGAGCATTTTGCATGTGCTCACAGGGTTGTGTTCCTCTATCAGACTGTGTGTGTATGCAGAAGGGTTACATTGTGTGTGTTTGCAGTCTTAAAGTCCAACGTAGTCACTTGGTTCCCCGGTCACGTCTGTGGGTCACTTGGTCTTGCAGGTGACATTTAAAACAGACTCTGAAATAGTGTGGGTGTGTGGGTGTGTGGTGGGGGTGGGTGGGTTGTAATTGAGACATAGCGGAAGTGAATCCAGAGGCCACCATCCACAGCCTCCCCTGCCTGTGTGTCAGCTCCACGGGCGATTAAATTCTCCGACTGTCTTTCTGCACTGGCTGGATTACATGATCTATTCTCACACTGCATCACTCAGCCCACACACATTCAAACACACACACACAGCAGTCCCATACTGAAAGATAAGGTTAAAAGGTATTGATTCCTGAGGGAAACTAGCTCATTGAAGCAACAAAACTAATTACACTTCAGCAAGGGAACAAAACTAAAGTCAGACTCATCATACAAATGAAATACAATGATGTAAATTAAAAGGTGCAGAAATACAAACCGTAATTGTAAACTAAAATGGTTCTTGGAGAGCGCAGACCTTCGCCTGTGCTGTATTCATGTGCTGCTCGGATGTTCCCGTTTCCAAGGTTGAGAAGTCGTTCTGCTGACTTTGGTCTGTTCCTAAAACATACGGTTATTGCTCCAGTATTTGCGTGACATCGAAGAGCAAAGGAAACCGATCAGATGAGCCATGAAACTAAACTTTCTGATTATTAACATGAATGCAGCTCAAATGCCCTATCGCACAATGTGTCATTCTGATCTGCTTCAAAATGTAATTGGTTCCTTCTTGGCCCATGTTTCACCCTCTTCCACCTACATTTAAAGGAGCTGTTAGACATTTTGGGAAGAGTTAGATGAGAGATGAGAGTTGGAGGAATAGATCGACACCACCCTCATGTCTGTACAACAAATATTGCCGGATCCAGCAGCCTGTTAATTAAGCTTAGCATAAAGACTGGAAACGGGGAAACCGCTAGCCTCGCTTTTTTGTAAAAGTAGCAACATCTGTAAAAAGTCTGTAGAGGGTTCTGGCTGAAAGTATTATGGAGGAGTGTGACTAACTTAAAGGTATAGATGAAATCAGTTGTTTCCGTATTAACTATCTTATCCTTTAGTCAGCAGACACTGGGTGTTTCTCTCAGCCGCTGGAAAGCTCCCTGTCTGATCCAGATGAACTGAACGTTATTTGAGATGCACAAACAAGACGTTCTCATTCCACCGGTCTGTGTCTTCTTCTTCTTCTGATGTGTGAAACGACAGCAGAGACAGATTGCTTCTCTTATCTTTACAGCTGTCTCTAGTCACTGTGGAGCAGTGTAGGTTGCCTCGCATAAAAAAAAAAGAAGGTATAAATGACATTATATTTGTGAGTGTGTGTGGGGGGCTGCAGAACTCTCAGTTCTCATAATCTACATTGAAATAATTTAGATAGTTTATTTGACATTACGAATAGGAGGACATCAAACAACACACAACTACAAGGATAAAGGATATTTTCATTGTGGTCCTTGTAAAGATGGCAAAGAGGCATCGAGTAGGCGGCATCACACAACCAACAAACCATCACTATAAATACCTTCACCTCATCATCGTCACCTCAACTCCCACTAAATTGTAGAAAACATTACACCTACATCTTTAGCTAAGATGGTAAGGTAAGAGTGTTTTTCAGCATAAATCCAACACTATCATTGCCAATAATTGACCAATTTAGTTAAATGCTGTTACACACATCCGTCCATACATTTTCTGCCACTTATCCGGCCAAATGTTCTTTTTTCCGCAGCCATGTCTTTTACCACTTCCCTAATGGTTCCCTATCAATATGGGATATGTTGCCCCTCTGATGTGTTCAGGGTGTCCATGCAGAATATCTCCATGAGGAGGCATCCTGATCAATTCCTTGAATCACCTCAACAGTGGTTCTACTCTGATGTCTGAAGGTTTAATCTGTACTCGGAGACATATCACAGAACTTTATATTAGCCTTTTGATGTTCTGTATTAGACACAAGATAAATAATGAAAGAACAGACACTTGATACAGCTCCCACACTTAGACTGAGGTTATTATCAAACTTATTATTATCAGACTAACAAGACTGAGTAATGACCTTTCAGCAAGGGCTTCCCTTCTCTTCCATTCGCCATAAATAAAATCAGCATTTGTAGTTCTAAAGCACTTCTCAATTTATGATGCTTTCCTGCGTGAACTTTCGTTTTTTATATCCACCATAAAGCTCGATCCTCCTGCTTTAAGATTCACTCGGAAAACTAGAAGTCTGATCTTTCAGCTCTGCCAGCATGGCTGTAGTAAAATATCTGCAAAAACTCCAAATGTCAGTGATGATGGGTGTCGTTCATTGCGCTCACTACATTTCATTTTGCCACCTAGATGTTTTTTTTCTGGCGCCATTTAATAAAATCGAAGCACTTTTCACGACCATTGAGCAGCCATAACCTGTAATCTTCTGCATGAGGGTCTGTGGCTCGCAACGTTCTGATTTAAACTCAGCTTTACAGTAGTTTATTTCTAAAATATTCTATACTACTGTAGAATGTCTGTATAGATTTATTGACATTGGTGGAATAAAATACTTGGACCTTTTACTAAAGTAAAAGTAGTAATACCACAGTGTAGAAATATTCTGTTGCAAGTGAAAGCCATGCAGTATTAGCATCAAAACATGTACCAAACGCAAAAGTACTCATTATGCAGAATGGCCCATTTCACATTAATATATAATATATTATTACATAATAATTATTGATGCATTATTCATCATCACTTTAATGTTGTAGCTGGTAATGGTGGTGCTTTTTTAAACCACATAATACTGCTGCGTAGTTGGTGCATTTCACCAAGCGCTCAATAAAGTTTTGTCTTTACTAATACATGATCATTTATTTGTTGATTTATAATTTGTATTAATCTAAATCTTGTCTAAATGTAGTGTAGTAAAAAGTACAATATTATAACAATAATTATAACAATAATAATCCCTCTAAATTGAAGTATAAAAAAGCAGAAAATGGAAATAAAGTAAAGTACCTTAAAATGACTTAAATAAAAGTACTTAGTTACTCTCCAGCACTGTGTTTATTGATAAAACAGATGGTCATTCAAAGCTGGATTCAAGTTCCCCAACTTTTATGAATAATGTAGTTTAAATAAACTTTATAAAATCCACAGATTACATGGCAGTGGTGAATACGTAAATGACCACAAGACAATCTTTTTATCTTGTTTACTTTACAGTAGCAGATATCTGCAGCAGAATGAAGGTGCTGCTCACACACTGACACAGCTCCCTGGAGCTGCAGATTTAGATTTATCGAGTCGACACACTCTGCCAGGACAAGCGACCTACTGATTTATCCGTATAAATCCTCCCACAGCTTCTGACATGTCTGCCATTCTTTCACTTTGAATCTCTAACGTCAACTAAAGTTATTTTCACATACACACGTGTAAACATGCACAGGCAGACCATTTATTAGGCCTTTTTAGTTTATAGTTTTAGTTTTGATCTCCACTTTATTATCTTTCAAGATTATTTATATCTGTATATCTGATGTTGTATTGATACCCTGTGGTCAAAATATTAGGACTTTGATTGTAACTCAGTTCATGTGTATTGTGTGTTATATTATAGTTCATTATAGCGGTATGTCTGTTATTCTGGGTAAAACCCAAGTGTTAACCTGTACAGTCTTCCAGCAAAGTACAAGAGACCTTTTGAGGTCTTCTCCACAAAGGTGACATTTATTAAGAGATTTTAAACACTAGCAAACGGCACACGATGTATGTAAACAGGGTTTTAAAACAAAGTCTGCAGCATTAAATATTGTATAGATGATGGAGGACAGTGATGGATAATATGGACATTTTATTGCACAATCTGTATATTGAACTGTGATGTATGTAATGGGTATAATTTGAATTTGGCATTAAACTAAATATTACACTGTAGGAGGAAGATGGGGGCTCGTTGCAGCTGTGTGTGTGTGTATGTGTGTGTGGTTACAGAGGTGGGCAGCAGAGGTAGAGTGAGTATATAAACGAGAGAAAGGGAAGCATGCTCACTCGGGAAATCTAGGTCACCTGCTGTCATCCTCCCTCAGCTCTCCCAGACACTCAATCTGTAGAAATCCTGCGATCAGGGTGAAAGCTACAAAGCTGTTTTAAAATGATGCTCTAGTGAAAAAAAGTTTTTCAAAGGTAATCGGCCTGTCTTAGGCAAACCCTCCCCCGATGCAAACGCTGAAATATTTATTACAGGGCATAATGTCAAGCTCTGTGTTGAAGTTACTCCCTATTTCCATCAGCTTTGCTAGATGAAGGGTCACGGTACCAGCAGCCAGACATCTCTGGTCATGTTTGTGTGCTCTGTTCTGCAGGTGGACGGTGACAGGCCGGAGGAGACCCGGCTGATAGAGATTGATGAATCTCAGCGCAGTGAGCACACAGTCTTTATCACACCTCCAGAGCTGCCTCCTCTGCCTGAGGGGGAGGAATATCCACTCTGCTACAGGTAATAACTCAATATTCCTCTCAAATGGGAGAATAAGTATCAAACCTTTCAGTGGTGGAAGTACATTTACTCAAGCTACTTTCTACTTCTAATACATTACATCTCAGAGACGAATATTGTGCTTTTTACTCTCTTACATTTGATTTGATAATGCATCACTAATTATAATCTAGTAATATAATTCTGCATAATGAGTACTTTGGTACTTTTAAGTATATTTTGATGCTGTTACTTCTTTTTAACTTTGACTTAAGTAAGAGTTTGAATTCAGTGAGTATTTCTACACTGTATTGCTACTTTTAGTGAAACATCTGAATACTTCTTTAACCACTGACATTTTTTTCAAACTGTTTTATACTTGGTAACTGTTATGCTTTGGTAACATTTTGCAGTAAGTCGTTGTAACCAAGCTTTCAAACCTGAAACACAAAGTGTTATTAGAGCCACCAGTTATATGAATCATATGCCAAGTCAGTGCTTCGATCACTCAACAAGCTGCTGATGTTAGATTTTGAAGTTTAATGTTAATTGTCAATGGAAAGATGTACTCATTTACTAAGTGCCATCTCCCGACTTGACATCTTCCTTGAGACTAACTGAATAGTGACGCCTTACAGCAGAAGGAAAACTGAATAATCCATTGAGCTGGTAGTTACTTATTGAGGCCCAGCAGGAGTCCAGCTCCCTTACTCGCACTGAACACTGCTGCTGGACTGTGTGGGTCTGAATATGTGCTATTTGTATTCTGCAGTCATATTTCGCACTAAATAATTTATGCCAAAAAGATCTTTCAGAACCACTTAAGTTAAGCTCCCCTAATAATAAACAAAAAAAAAAAACAGCTTTCCAGAATGTATAATTAGATCTCTTTGTAAATAATTACAAGCCAACTGCTTTTATGGTCCCTCTAGATATTGGCAAAATGTTCTTGTTTTCTTTGCAGAGAAAAACTGTGCCTTCTGTCAGTAATGTGTGTATGCATGTTCTTCATCAGGTACGATGGTTTCCCAGTGTTAAGTCTTGACCTGTTTGACCCCATGGAGGGTCTGCGGACCCCCTCCTCCCGCCTCGCTGCCAAGCACAGCTGTCCCACCAGCCCTGCCCCCATGTTTAGACGCACCAAGCAGGTCAGCATAGAAGTAACTCACTATCGTCACACAATGATTTATTGATGTATGTTCTGAGCTGATGCTCTTCTCCTGAGTTACCTACACTTAAAGAAACACTACAAGGTTTTCTAAATGCTCAAACTTGCAGCCAAAAAAGTTACATTTCCAAAATGAAGAAACATTTCTTAAAATAAATGTGAGCCGATAAACTGATTCAGTTTTACAATTGAAGATTCAGCATACAAAAAGGACTGCCTTAAGCTATACATTAAAAAAATTACAGAGAAATGGAAGTTTTATTATTTTGTAATAGTGGCAAGAAAATGGATATGATTCTCTGGGTCGAGGGCGATGGAAGATTTAACTTTTACACGCACATTATCTCTAACAGATATGCAGGAGCCTGATTTAGGCATTAAAGAACTTTTTCCTCACCCTCCTTTTTATCCACAGGAGATCAAATCAGCCCAGAAGATAGCCAAGAAGTACTCGTCCATCCCCCAGCTTTGGTCCAAGTGCCTACTCCGTCACTGCTACGGCTTGTGGTTCATCTGTCTGCCAGCGTACGTGAAGGTGTGCCACTCCAAGGTGCGGGCGCTTCGCACCGCCTACGACGTCCTCAGAAAGATGCAGGCAAAGAAATTGCAGCCCCCTGACGAGGTACACTACACTTTTTACTATTTTTGACAATTATAACTATGTTTACACTAATTTCAGATCAACTAATTGTTTGTATTTAGCTTTTTCTTTTTTAGCTCAAACCAAGGTGAGCAAAAAAAAAGTGATTGTCTTTCTACCTAAACAATCATACATGTACAAATACTGTACAGGTCTGCTACCGGGTGCTGATGCAGCTGTGTGGACAGTATGGCCAACCTGTCCTGGCAGTCAGGGTCCTCTTTGAGATGAAGAAGGCCGGAGTCCACCCCAATGCCATCACTTACGGCTACTACAACAAGGTACACTATGTGCTTCTATTGATCACAATGAAGCCAAAACTTGTCATGTATGGTTGGTAAAGAGGCGTGGTGTAATGTGGCCTTGGATTTAAAGGTGCATAAAGGGAGCAACTCACCAATACCAATCCAGTGCAGGGTCTCACACAGGCCCTAATGTAAACATATGAGCACTGGGACTCCCATGTGCTATACTGTTGCTCTGGGTGTGCTGTTCCTCATGTGGGTGAGTTCAGTTTATTCTGCTGATTCTGCTGCAAGTTTGACGAATGTGTGAACACACCCAAATCTCTGGGATGCTACCTTTTCCATCAGCCGTGATGGATGAATATATAGACAGGAGAATTGGCTACTGTACAAATAGTGTTAAAGTGACTGTGAGAACATATAAAAAACTCACTGTTCAGAACGTATGTCACTGTAGGCGTTATATCAGATGTGTGATTTAAAAATACCTCAGAAAACGGCATGATATATTCTAGAGCAGAATGATTTCAGCCTAGATGTTGATTATTTATTCATGATTCACAATAGCAACATAAATAATTGCATCCATATTATTACACCGCTGTGCTCAGTCGCTCCTCTCTGATTGGTACTTCATCACAGTAATTGTCTATGCAGACACTCCACTTGCAGACAAAAAGAAACATTGGTGACATTTGAAGTACCCCCTCAAGGTGGAACACCGCCGTGCGCGGTCATCCCCAGGTGTCGGGATGAATGGTAGCTTTGTTATCATCGCAACGTGTCCCTGATCTGGCAACCCAGAGAGAAAAAAAGTAAATAGTCTGGTGTGGGAGCAGGCTGCAGTGTTGTTTTGACACTTCACAGGATCTCATTTCGTCTTAGAAATAGAAGTCTTGGAGGCACAATGTGGCCACGGCAGCTGCTGCATCGGACAGTCGGCATCGGCAGGTGTTTCTTTTATGCTTCTTAAGATCTTTGAAGTCCAAGGATGTGAAGGAGGAGGGAAGAGGTTCCATATGGCCTTCAGTTGCACACAAAATGCAAAAGGATGGAATATTTTTGGTGTTAGCTTTAACATACATTTCTAAAATAAAACTGAATTAAGTGAGGAAGAAACTGCTGAATAAGAAATGATTAGCTGCTCCAGAAAACTAAATTCCTCCTGAAATTGTAGAGAGCTTACAACCTATTTTCCAATTTCTTGCTTTAGATGGTTTTTCAGAAATGGCTATCCTGGCTCTGTCAAAAGGTTAAAAAAAAACTTGAAAGCTCACTAATTCAAGTATTTATTGACATAAGCACAACAATTACAGAGAAGCATTCGTTGGCAATGAAATTCTTACAGACAGATATGAGAGTAGAAATCTTCTCGTTGCAAGAAAGTAAATTGGCGCATTTCCCATTGACTATTAATAGGGGGAAATGATGCACTGCACTTACAGTCCTCTCTCAAACACTAAGTGGAACTGTGGCCAGCTTGCTGTTCGTTAGTTGTCGTAACATCCTTTTACCTGGCCCAAATCCTGAGAGCCTTCACAAAGGAGCAGCCAGCGTAATAAACCCAGTTCTGCTCAGTGGCATATCGTGTTTTTTCTCAGGGGGCTTCTGAAGTGTATTTTAGGAGCAGGCCGAGACTGTTGAACGTGACTTGGCCAGCAACAGCTGCAGTGCCTTTCCTTTTTCTGATGCTGAGAGTGACTGTGGATCTAACACCGCTGCAGTTAAGGCCTTTGATGTCAAATTCATTCAAGATGATTTTTATATGAAACGGGGATTGGGTCAGTTTTAGTTCACTCACTTTGAAATGTGGAGTTGAAAGTGTATGCATGAAGTTGTTGCTGCTCTTCACACAATATTCATGTTCAGTGAATTATTTAGTAGATGAATATAAGAACATTTCATGGTGGAAGGTATTTTCAGAAAAAACAAATCCATATTCTTAATCATTTGAATTAAAAATGAATGAACTCCTAGACTGCTAAGAAAAGGCAAATCCAAGACTTTTAAAAGAAATCTGGCCGTGATTCTGACCTTGATCTGATATTGTTCCTTCTCCTCCTCTACCTCGGCTGTCTCTCTCCTCCTGGTGTCCAGGCGGTGTTGGAGAGCACGTGGCCCTCCAGCACCAGAGGAGGATACTTCCTGTGGATGAAGCTAAGAAATGTCGTTTTGGGCGTGGCCCAGTTCAAACAGGCGCTACGACGACACGCTGCCCACACACAGAGTCCTCTGTCAGGTAACTGTGGTCAATAACACTCTGCACGTCTGAGAAAAGGAACGTTCTTGTTGTTGTCGTTGTCGTCTCACTAAACAGTTTTTGCACAGTTCTGCAAACTTGACCAATTTGGCCAAACCAGAGTTGCAGAGAAACTTAACCCTTTCCTTTAGCTTTAACATTCCTCCAGTAAAAAATGCATTGAACTCCAGAGCAACTCTGAACACTGCAGACTGGGATCATAATAAACTCCAGCGTACAATAAAGGGACTGTATGTATAATTCACTCACTCACAAAGTGTTAAATTAGGATTTGACTTTATTGAGTTGATGTATTTGGTTTGTTTACGTTCACACTGTCATTCACTATAATCTAAATAGATAAAGATCAGACTTGTGGAACACATTAAAGGATAATAACAATACATTGTCCTGCTACAATCTCAAATACATCACATCCATGTATCTCAAGTGCAGAAAAGGAAATCGAACGACCCAGCATTTCTTAAATACAATTTGTTTCAGTTGTAATTATTGACCGGCAGAGTTGTAAAGATCAACTATCTCAACATGTGTGATTTAACTCCCCTGCATGCCAGTGAACACCTGCACACCTGGTGCATGCTAATCCCTGCTAATCCCTGCTTTTTAAAAATACTCCCTGTTACCACTGGTAAGCATTGTGTTCATCAACGCTCCTCAGACGAGTTCAGCGTTGATTCAAAGAGACAAATGCTCCTGTGAAACACTCATCCATACACACACCACAAAGAGACACAAGCCACCTCTCACTCCACTCCCGTCCCACACAGTTTACATAATGTGCCTCGACAGTGACACAGAAGGTGAAAACAACTGGCCAGTTCTTATTTATACATGTCCTTTTATTTTCTATTAATTTCCTAGAAGGTTATTATAGAGATTCTCTTATTATGGAGAACAAAGAGGCACTGTATTTGCAACAGTTATTTGAGTTCATTTTGTTGAGTTGTGAGAGGGATTTCCTTAGAGGAAGAACTTTGTTATTGGAGACTTAATTCTCCGTATATATTAAATGATGTACATGCTTTCTTGTAGATAACTTTCACATCTGTGCATGTTCATCTCACTGTGCAGTGAATAAAAGACTCTAGTTTATGCTCCAAGTTAATTGGAATTGGAGTGTAACAATTGAGTCGGCCTTTGTTTTCCCTTATAATTAGTACCAATTTACATCTAAATGTTCCCACTTATTTACATTTGCACATTAGTTCCTGTCTAAGATATGTTAAACTATGGGACCCGTAAATAAGTGTTGCAACTACTGTTTTACTCTGATGGCTGGAATTTAGTCACATCTCAGAATAATGCAAGAAGTATGTTTAAGCTTTTAAAGAGTAATTTCTCTTGCTGGTTCATCTGGATTTATATCTATATATTTCAGAATAAATACACCTACCAAAATACTCCTTACACCGTAAGACACAAGCTCATCAGGACAGTTTGAGTCACCCGCTAATCGACACTTAAATATTAAAAACAATAAAAAGAAAGAACAGTTGTGGAGCAGAAATGGCGCCCGGACTTTTTAACGCCTTGTTGTCTTTGGGCAGATGGCAGCGACCTGGACGCTGTGAGTCACGGCAGCCTGGATTGCTCTGCCGACACTAACCTGGCCGAGCAGGGCCCCTACGCCACTGACTCTGCCAGAGTAGACCCCACTGACGATAAATCTAGCACAGGTACACTCAACATGGCGGCTGCTGCTCGACTCAATCTTTCACAGGCAGCCATCTTGTTCTACATCTTATTCTTCTCTCTCAATTACATTTTTTATTTTTTTATTCTTCCTTCATTTGTCCCACTTA
This sequence comes from Cottoperca gobio, assembly GCF_900634415.1. Lineage (NCBI taxonomy): Eukaryota > Metazoa > Chordata > Actinopteri > Perciformes > Bovichtidae > Cottoperca > Cottoperca gobio. The sequence goes on from NC_041357.1 coordinate 8,525,511, forward strand.
CCGACCGGCCTCTTCCTCGTTTTCCCTCTTCCTCCCGCCGCCTGTTTCTCCTCCACCTTCCTTTCGTCCCTGTTGTCCATCCATGTCGTCTTTCCCTGGTTTTGCGGCTGTGGTTTCTGCTGTGCTCTGTCCCTAACCCTGCCCTTCACTCTGGCCCTGCCTGTGTTGCCCTTGCATGCAGTCGGCCGTGGGGGCGGCAGCGTGGGCGCCAGGGTCCCGGTGGCCCACTCACACTGGGGGGGCTCTGAGCTCAGAGAAGCCACCCTCCACCCAGGTAATCCTCTCTGTCAGTCTGCATGTCTGTCTCTCTCTAGTATTTCTCTGTCTCATCTCACCTGACCTGCAAGGTTTTTTAATTTTCTGTCTTGAGCCCTTTCATCTGTTCTTTTCTGTCTCTGTGACCTCGCCTCCTCTTTTTGTTCTCCACTGTGTCATCTCTCTATCTGGCACATCAGTCTGCTGCTCATCTCTCTTTTCTCTCACTCCTCCCTTCACCACAGAGTGACGTATCATAGTCAATTATGGCGAGTAATTACTCAGAGGCACATTCTTTTTGATTACTGTAATAATTTTAATCATGGAGCTGGCACCTCGGCAGGAGACATCACCGTGTGAGCAGAAATACTGAGAGGGAACCACAGCAGGAGGGAAGGTCCATGATTATAATTATTACAGTCTTGAAATGAGATTTGTCTCCTGCTATCAGTCGCTCCATACTGTGTTACAGCCGAGCTGTGCAGCCTCATGCTTTATTTAGAGTTGAAGGTTCATGAAAAGATGAAAGAGGAGAACAAATCATCAGACAGCTGGTTGCCTGGAGACCCAGCGAAGTTTTAGAGACGGATGGAAGAGGCAGGTTTTTTCCGCCCCTAATGTCGAGTCTTAACAGCTAAATTCATTAGCAGCTGTGTAACAGCAGTTAGTTTCCTTACAGTTACTGTAGATCTCTGCATGCCCTGAGGAGGATTCTTTTTAGTCGGCACAGCTTAGCTGCTTTTTTCTCGCCTCTCACCGCAACAGTGATATGCCTCCCAGAATTGAGGAGATGAAAGGGAATAATCGCCTCACTAGCTTTATCTCTTATGTATGTTTCATTTACTCCTACCACAGTGCAAAGCCACAATAGGTTCACTTCTTTTTTCCCTTGTTTTCAGTAGATCCTCCAACCTGAACAGTGTGTTTGGTAATGAGAGCGGTGTCGTGTACAGTGTTGTCAAAGTGCTGCTATTTTGAGAGAACAACCTATTTCTCTGCATAGATTTTCCATGCGTTGTGATGCATTTTTCTGTGATCTTGTGGTTTAATATCAGAGACTTGTGTGCTTATTGTGTCCCTCTCATCTAATTTCATTTCTGTCTTTCTCTCGGGTCTCTAGGGGATCAATCAGATTTGGGTTATAACTCGCTGTCCAAGGAGGAGGTTCGGAGAGGAGACCCTAGTGCTCAGGACATCGCCCCTGACAAAGATGACAAGAAGGAAAGCGACTGCAGCTCCTGTAAGTACAGGAGTAAGCTCTGTCTGATCTGATATCACCTGATATTTCTGTCTACTGTACCTTCTAAAAAATGATAAGTTGGCAGCCACACGAGGGATTTCCCCTTCTCTGCCTTGATCTTTCTCCCCCAGAGATGATTCATTCTTTTTGGTTTCTCATCATCAAAAGCATTTGAGTCTTGTGTTGTCCTTCAATGGACTCTTTTAAAGAACAGTGCTGTGTTTCACGCTGTGCCGCATGGTAAAAAAAGACTGATTATAAATTGTAATTTCTGTGTTTGCAGTGTCAGAGACAGAGAGCGCCAAGGGGAGTAAAGACTACCTCCCTCAGCTGGACATGGACGTTCATTCCTCCTTCAAACCCTGTGGCATTGTGCGCAGCAGCTGTCCATATGATGATTCATCCTGTAAGCCCAAGAGCTCCGCCAGCGCAGGTAAAGAAAAAGAACCTAAATAGATTCAATAGTTTTGCAAAGTGAGTGGAGAGAAACTATAAATTCCCACTTCAAAGTTTTCTTATGACTTCCTCAATGTTCCTCAACACCAGAAGTCTTCTAAATAACTTATCCGATACTTTGGGTCTCTGTCATGGCAATCCTTTTTAATTATTTCCATGAGCCTCGGCTGCAGAAGCCGGAGGAAAGAATCAGACCTGTAGCATAATAACACAACTTACTAATAACTCCTCCAGCTTTGTAACTGTATTGCTCACTTATGTCACTTCTTCCCTTATCCTCTCACGGTCACGTTGCAGGTCTGCTCTTCAGTTCCTCCCTGAATGAGATCGGTGAGGTCCGCACCAACAGTTTGATCAGGAGACACAAGAGTACTCTGGAGGAGGTGGTGGGAAGCGCCAGCAGCGGCTCGGCTCTTGACTGGCAAGGCGTGAGAGGCCGCCGGCTGAGCGGAGACACAGTTGGCAGCAGCGGCAGTGGCACCACCGTCCTCGGCCTGGGTATGAGCCAGGGGGAAACCGACCCTGTTAAGATCGCAGGACACCTGGGTGCAGATGTCAAAATTCTCTCCGGTGCCAACTTCAGTAAGAGTAAGAGACCTCGTTCGCTGGTCCTGGGCGGATTAGAGGGGGCGGCCGCTGCCAGAAGTCGTGATAACATGGAGGAGGAAGAGGAGATGGAGGGACAGGACTCCAGTGATGAGGACAGAAGTAATACAGAGGCCATTTTTGATTTGGAGGATCTGGATTTGGACAAGCCTGCCACAGGGGTTGGCATCAGCTCCAACAAATCCAACAAATCTCATAAGAAACCTGTCGAACGCAGCGTCAGCTACAGTGGCATGAGCACTGTGATGTCCAGAGGAGTGAAGCGCACGGACATACAGACGGGCTACGACCCTCTATCCCTGCTGGCAGCAGAGTCACACTCTGAGCAGCAAAATGAGGATCAGTACCCAGAGGGGGACGAGACCAGCACGCCGAGCGCCCGTAGGCACCTGGCCAGAGAAATCGAGCTCTACATGAACCACATGGGCAGCCCACTGAGCAGCCGCACACCCAGTCTGGACCTGCAGGACCCCGCCAGCCCCCTCCTCCTTCACCCCTCCTCAGTCTTTGCCCCCCGCAGAGCCAGCCTGCCCCACAGCTCCCCCCTCAGGACTTCTGGAGTGCCGCGCTCGCGCACCTTCCACCCGACCTCTCCCTCCCAGCCCATCGCACGCCAGCGTCTGTTGTCGACGCCTTCCTGTCGCAGCTCTAGCACAACCCCCAGCGCCAGCCCTCGTCCCAGCCCCTACAGGGAGAGGACAGACAGGATGAGCCTGGCGTCACCTTCGCCCTCCTCCTCCTCTTTCGCTCTGGACACTCTGATCACACCGACGCTTGATGTATTCAAAACCAGCGTGTTCTCTGCTGGGAAGGGCGTGGCAGAGAAGGCAAGCCGCTGGTATTCCCGCCTCGCCACGTACACAACACCTACAAAGGTACAGAGTCTTGTTGTGAAAGTTAACTCACTGCAGCTGAAATAGGGATTACCAACGCTGGGATGTTTTTATTTTTTTTTACCAGATTATTTGCTATCACACAGAAAATCAATGGAAACAAAGGGCTGCCTGGACTAGGAAGGAGTCACCCTGTTTTTAGGCTCTGCCATTCTCAAGATCAAATTGTTAAGCCAGTCTGAGATGTAAATCTTATTGTTATGTCCTGTTTTTAGGAGCACAGCTCCAAATAGGTTATATAGAAATAGTGAGCCAATTTTAAAACCTAATCGTATTTTTAAACTGAAAAAGTATCCGACTCCTCTCAATCTATTTGTGTTCCGTAATGCAAGCCAAATATGATTTATAGTAAATGGTCTAAAACCTGCATAAACGGTTTCAGTATTACTGTAAACTCTCATATGAGCAGTAAGACGAGCCGAAAGTGTGATTGCTGCTGCCATCTTGTGGCTTTTTGAGTGTCAGTGAGATTATTCTTCCTGTAAAAGCCTCCATTGACTAACTACTGGTCAAATCTGCTCACTGGGTGTTGCTGTTTCCAATTTCCATCATCAACAACAAAAAACCTCTATTAGTTCAGAGAACATGCATATTTCTGCTACATACAAAATATACCTTGATACCTGATATTTTGTTTTGTACTAAAATGAATTTGGAGATTTGGCTACATGACTGCGTGTGAACTCTTCACATGTAGCTTCTGTTACCTTAATGAGCAGAGCAGTTTGTGGATTCCTTGTGTTCGTATATACTTTCTAGATTTGAGTGATTAAGGTCATAGGGAAGATAAATGCACAAAATATCTTAATTGTTCCCCTTCAAATATATAGTGAGCAGTCTTAGTTGTTAGTCAGTGCTGAGAGTGTTTTAAAGTCAGACACCTGTGCAGACATTAACCTGACAGGCTCTCCGCTGTTCATCCAGGACGGGCACAGTGACCGCCTGAGTGTGTCCTCCCTCGGAGTTGGAGATCCAGACTGCTCCTCCCTGCTGGATGAGGAGGACTGTGGGGAGTCAGAGGGCTCCATGATCTCTCCCCAGAGGAACGGCCCCACGGGGCCCCGCAGGAGCCCCAGACGCAGCCCCCTACGCAGTAGGCTGGACAGTCCCTCTGCAGGTCCAAGCCTTGGCAGACCCACATCTCTGCTCCCTGGTGAGAGCAAACTCTTACTTTACTGATGAGAGCTAAAGAAACCTTATGTTCCCAGCTTTCCTTGTTAGTTTATAACATGATCAAAGTCCAAAACACAATGTTTGTTTATTTGAATGTCATCACTATATTTTCCTTGTGCTTACTGACGCACAAAGAGAGACAGAACATATGAAACAGTCCTAAGACATTTATTAAAAGGCAACATTTTGCTTGACAATATACAGTAGACCTGTTAGCAAAAGAAGTGAGATGAAAGAATGCCGGTCATGTCGTCGTTGGTGACATATTGACTTGTTTTGTATGTTCACAAATCTGATCTCTCTTCATTGTCCTGCAGGATGTGTCCTCTCGCCTCCCGGCTTCCCTCTGCCAGACAAGTCGGACCTCGGCTCTTCACGCTACACCAGCAGCACCAGCATCTTCAACAACTACGCCATGGAGGTAAAACTATACGGTGGAAAGTAGAAAAGTAGGAGTTTGTTTTTGAGCAAATTAAATATTCCAGTCCAGTCTGTGACATAAAATCATCTGAATAATGTAAGAACATGTATAACAGCTTTCAAAATAGCTTCACATGCAAAAAAAAAAACCATTAAGATAAAGGAAATGTATCATTTAACATTTCATGTTGCAGAATTTATTTAACTGAATTTTGTGTGTGTGTGTGTAGCTGCTAATCTCCAGCTGTTCCCGCTGTAAGACGTGCGACTGCCTCGTGTACGACGAGGAGATCATGGCTGGCTGGACAGCAGACGACTCCAACCTGAACACCACCTGCCCCTTCTGTGGAAATCCCCTTCCTGCCGTTCCTCAACGTGGAGATCCGGGACATGCGAGGACCTGGCAGGTAGGCAATGAACTGCTGTAGAAATATAGCTGTGTAGGAGATGTATAAATTATATTTTTTAAAGGGATTTTGTAATTATATTGTATCTTTTTTACGCATGAGACGCTAAAACGGAGCGTTTCAGAATATATTCAAACAGACAGTATGAGATAAATAATGTGGTTTCTTTTACACATTTAAACATGCTCTAACCCCAAAATATGTATAATCATATACAATATATCATATATAAGTATGATCCTGAAAATGAGCATGACGTCCCTGTTAAGAGGGAAATATCATTTAACATTAGAAATTCATGACATTCTTACTTATTTAACTTAAGCTCAAAAACCCTTTAATTGTTTGACGGCGGCCAAGAAACATAAGCAAACAACCTCTACTGTCGTTACCTTTTGATTGAAATGTTGCTAAAGTCTGATCGGTGGACAGAATCACATCGGGCCAACTTTGCTCAACCAGCTTTTAACCAGTGAAGAGACCACAGACGAGCAGAAATCTGTGAGATGATGGATATTAGTGTGTTCATGTTACCCCATGAGCTCATAGTAAAAGTTGGCTGAGAGAATTGGTTTTCAGGGTCTGTAAAAATGAGGCTTTGAATCTCAATAAGAAGCATTTGACTTTCCGACCTCTGCTGTATTTATCATACAGCAGACGTCCATCTCATAAAATAAACAACCTTGGCTCGCAGAAAGTAAACAACACCTTACTTGACCCTCCTGGATTTAAATGTAATTCCTCTCTCCATGTGCCTTCTCATCTCCTCTCCACAGGCTTTTCCTAAAGGGCAGCCCATCGGTGGACGAGGCGATGACCTCGTCGTACTCTGCCTCCACGGGTTTGGACACGGGGACGTCCACCTTGTCCACGCCCTGTCCCACAACAGCTGTCTTCCCTCCCTCCCCTGTGATTGCTGTCCAGGAGTGCGCGGGGAGTGAAAGGTACTCACCACACTCTTCATTTATTTACATGCTGATTCTAAAAGTAATCATGTTTCTGTTTGCTTTGCTGAACTCTTTAATACCTTGGAGCTCAATCAGGTTTGATGAGCAGGCAGCAGGGAGGATTAGTTTACCAATACAAGTAGAAAAGCTGACAGATTTACCTCAGAATATAATTATTCTTGTTGTATTCTCAGATATGCTTTATTCAGCTTCCAGTTTATCTGATTACACAATGCTTTTGAAGTAGGAACCAACTGTAGCTGCATCCACATGCTCCCCATCTGCATCGTAAAAGAGTGTTGTTACATGATCTGCAGCTGATGAAGTAAAACTACCACACCTTGAATCAGTGTTTTGCAGAATAAAAACACCCATTACTTAAAAGCAGTTGCAGCTTCTTGTGACTTGTTAAATGTTGTGACTATGGGTCGCGTATTGGTGTTACAAGCTGGCCGTCCTCGCTGTGTCTTCACAGGACTCAATCAACCAGAGCTCAAGGTATCAACATCCCCTCAGAACGCCTGCAGGGGGTGCTGTCACCCGGAGCGCCCATGGCCCGCAGCGTCAGCGCCTTCGGTCCTCTGGACGAAGCACCCAGAGTGAATTGCTGCGTGCCGACGTCAGGCAGCCTGCCCAGCCGTCTGAATGAGACCACGGTATGTTTCATTACATTACATTACAGTTCATTTAGCTGACGCTTTTGTCCAAAGCGACGTATAATAAGTGCAAACAATCATGAGGATACAACTCTGAACAGCAAGAATCTTGCAAGTACATTAGCTTGAGATGAAATTATTTAAGCTTCAAATAAGACAAACAAAAGTGCAACAGAAACAATAGAATACAAATTCAACTATTAGCTACAAAAAAGCCAAAACAATGTAAGCGCAACATACATTGTTTGAACACAAATCGCTCACGTCAGAGTATTTCAATCATTCAATACTATTTAGTAGTTTAGAGTTACTTTGATCGTTCTAAAAAAACAAACTCTGAAAGAAGAAAATATTGGAATACTGTCAGCAGACAGGTTTCATATGTTTTACAAACACAAAACTCTGATCAGCTCACCAGCAAAACTAACCAATATCTGTTGTTCAATAACAGGCCCATCAGACTCAGCAGATATTTCAGCTTAACCCAAAAAAAGGAGCCAAGATCCCGTGTGGACTTTGAAATGAATGAAAAGACATTTAAAGATCCAGCTGAGAGACCGCTTACGATGTGTAATGTTAAAGGTGTCGCTCATATTAACATTAAACCATTAACACCAGTCCCCCTTCGCATTTGCTTTCAGTCTCCTTCATATAAAAATGTTGGTAGCGTTTGTTTTTCTAAAAGAGTTGTGGTAGTTTAGTGATAGATTCTTTTTTCTTTGAAGAATCACTATTGGGATAATGAGACGGTCTGATCTGAGTGTCCGTGGTGGAATTTAATGACTGAGGTGTTGTGACAAGTCGGGTAGCTACGTTACTGCTGGTGCTCAGAGGGATTGCATCAGGCTTAGATCGGGTTTCATGATTTCAGCCCAACCTGACTTCACATTTCATTTTGACTACTCAGTCCCCTTAAAAGAGCGTGCGGTGAGAGTGAACGTAAGCACAGTCTCCTGGCTGTGCCTGCTTTTATTCAGTCTGTGATCCTGACATTTTGGAGAGCTCAACAGCAGATCATGAAATCTCCCCTCTTATCATTTTTGTCCCACCCAGGATCCGCTGAATATGGAGTGGCGGCTCCACAACCCCGAGCCGGTGACTGTTCCCTACCTGAGCCCACTGGTGCTGTGGAAGGAGCTGGAGAGTCTGCTGGAGAACGAGGGCGACCCGGTGATCACGGAGGCCGACATGGTGGACCATCATCCCATCATCTACTGGAACCTGGTCTGGTACTTCAGACGGCTGGACCTGCCCAGCAACCTGCCCGGTCTCATGCTCACCTCTGACCACTGCAACAGAGACTCCCAGGTCACACACACACACACACACACACACACACACACACGCACATACGCACATACTGAACAGTGATGTCATAGTGCACTTCTCCACATTAACTTCAATGGAGGTCAGCAAAAACAAGATTTTCAGCTGCTGTTAAGTTTCTTTTTAAAATCCAGATTTCAAATTGCACAGATTTTACTTTAGTTTATGAAAAGGCTAAAGTTACATTTTAACTTTAACTGTATGTGGATTTACCTGTCATTTTATTTCTTTTTTTTTCAGATTTTATTTGAAAAACCTATTTTTTTGTTCCCATGTGGACCCTAAAAACAAATTTAATATCCACAATTTGCAGGAAACAATTTCCTTCACATAAGTGAAGAAAAAAACTGGACTAACGCAAATGATCTACTGGTTTTATCAAATAACAGTTAAAATCAAAATGTCAGACTGACTCACAGTGCTTCTCTTTGTCCCGTCAGGTCCCTCGTCACTGGATGTCGGAGGACAGTAAACACGTGTTGATCCAGATCCTGTGGGACAACCTCAAGCTGCACCAGGACTCAATCCAGCCTCTCTACATCCTCTGGAACACTTTCAGTGAGTCCCACTCTCTCTGTGTCTGCAGTTTAAAATCCAGCTGTACAGACTGCTGCTAAAAAGGGTTTTGAAGTTTTTTCTCTAGAAACTGTGGAATTAAACTAAAATAATCCTCAAAGCGGCAAAACAGACCAACAGAAAAATAGAATAAAAACAACAAACTTTTTTTAACTCCAGCAGAGTGAAAAGGGGGGGACGTGTGCGGAAACAGCAGGAGTAGACTGAGATTTAGAAACAAATTAAAAATAGAATTGGTGTGTTTTGTGTATCTTCTCGTTACTGTGGAGGATTGTGGGGAGCTGGAACTTCTCCCAGCATGCTCTGAAACCAAAGCAGACACAGATCACTATTCAGCAACCTTTTTATGCTTTGCTTTGTTTTGTTTGTTTGTTCTCAAATGTTAACTAAATTTAACTTTTTTTAAGTGTATGCAAAAAAAACAACAACATACCAATAAGCATATTTGACGTTACTCAATGATCGTTGATTGATGATAAACCTATAATCACTTCATTGTGATATCAGTTTAAATGTCCCATGTGTGACTTCAATGTTATGTATTCAGTTATAACAGGCAGATATGGGTGGGGTTGCCATGCCAAAACACTTCCCATGAAGGGATGCTGTGGGTTTAGTTTGAGGAAGCACTAGTGTAGCATTCGTCAGTGTTTCCATCCACCTGTTGACCATCCATCCACAAAAGTTGAAATATCACAAAATAAGTTTTTCACGCTTGTCTGTTGCATTTTGCTTTTAGCAATAAACCAGCTTTTCCACCTACAACGGAAATAAACTTAAAACATGATACACATGAACCGAGACGGAAACATCACATCTAGTGTGAAGCGATGATGACGGCACCAGCTGTTTATCGTGTCCAACTTCGAATTTTGTTTAAAATGTCCGCTAAATTTGGATGGAAACTTGACCAATCAAAACTTATGGAAAGGAAAATAAAATCCCACTTGTAGGTGGTTTACTCCTCAAAGACTCTCATTTAAAACCTCAACCAATTTTAAGTGGGAAATGAAAGTATAGTGCGAATCCATCCACAGGTTCTTGTGCACATTTTCATGTTGAGGAAACGCAGCAAGTCTGATAAAAGGCCAAACATGGATATTGCTGTATCGTACTTGAAGCATGTGACTTGAACAACCACTGAGGAGACGAAAACATCTGTGTGGAGCGATGAGACTTTAACTTTCCTAAAAACAATATGTCCCGTGATGTAAATACCATATCTTCATTAGGTTTTCTACACTGTTTGAGGTTTGACTGGAGCTCTTTTAACTACGTCATCTTGGAGTTATGACTCTCGTCAGAGCACCGTTGCTTAGCTAAGTTTGTAATAATTGATTATTTAATGGACGGGGAGGCGCGGAGGCAGCTCGCTCCTCCTGGGAGTCGGCTAATCCTTGTGCTAACAGGCTCTGTCTGCTCTCTGTCTTTCAGGGCTTAATTGTACTCTGTTGTTAGAGAGTGAGTGTTCCTCTCTGACTCCCACAGATGAGTCCTGTTGTTTGTGTGCTTACTGTCTGAGGCCTGCTGCTGCTGCTGCTGCTGCTGCTGCTGCTGCTGCTGCTGCTGTGTCTCCCTCTGTGGTGTGCTCTCTGCTTGATGCATTGTAGTGTCGTCTGTGGAAAGTCAGCCTCTACCTGTCATGGTTTCACAGTGAAAGTCTCTGTGCAGTGTGAAATCTTATGAGGGATTATGTTTTTGTTTTGTGAAACTCTGTTTGGAACGTGTTTGTCTCAAATACAGCCCTGCTCTGTATTTGAATATAGGTTTGCATCTCCACTCGCTGACATCCAGTTGTTTTATTCAGCAACTCTTAAAAAATGTTTCCATTGTTGTAGTACTTAAAGGGCTGGGTACCAACACCAACGTCCCTGTACTGGATCCTTCAGCTTGTGCTCTACTGGTTCATCATAAATCCATCACTAAATGTGTTTGTGAATTCTTCCTAATTCATACTAACAGACTACATTAAACTTCAGAAATGTCTTTGCTAAGAAAGATTTAAGTAAATACGTCGATAGGTAAGGAAACATCTGTAGCGCCAAAACAATCAACTATGTTAACAGGAAACCGCTGCATCATCACAAGTTGTCAGTTCTTTGTTGATATAGATTTGCCGGTTTTTTATTTCTGTTTGTATCATAAATGTGTGTTTCAGACTTAAGTATTTAATTTTAATGCGTGAGTACTACTGATGGCGCTGACCTAACCGACGTTCTTTGGTCATTTGGATTAATTGCCGTAACATTTTGAAAATTGAAGGTGTAATTTATATCTGTGATTTAATCAGCACAGAAGTGTCGAACATATTATTTTACTCCCGTCATAGCTGTTATAGACTAACTTTAAACTCACTAACAGCTGGTGCAACCGGCTCTTGATAACTAACTTTACTAATTAGCTCATTAAGTAGCAACTTTCCACAGAATAACAACATTTAACAGAAACTGACCCAACGAAGCGCATAATATACAAGTACAAGTTAAGTGTAACTTCAACCAAGAGAGAAATAATACAACAACATTGTAAAGGTACAGGGGGCAGCAGGTGTCATGCAGAAAAAGAGACTAAGAAATGTATAAATCACGCTTTCAAATGAATAAAAATTAGCACTTTTCCAACATACCTCGGAATATTATAAGTTTCTAATATTATAATGAAATCCGTCTGGTAAGCATTGTTTTGTCAATGAATCTAAAATAAGTCTACACCAAAATGTATTTTTGAAATGTAAATTAAAAAACTTTTAAGATATTTGTTTAATTTACTAAAAAAGTAGTACAAGTCAAACTATTCAGACTTTTGTAACTACAGTACATGCCATTTAAATACTAAATACATTTTTTAAAGTACCAATATTGTTTTCTAGAATAGTGTAACTTTTACCAGATCTAACTGGACATGCAGTACATGCCAAATGAAGTACTGCTTTATATGAGCACAGATACCCAGCCCCAAGTACTTCATCTGAGTGAAGAGATAATCTGAGATATTGATGAAAACCATCCTCATTTTGCATTATTGTTTGATGTCTTCAGCACTAATATGACGAGTATATACTGAACTATATGTGTGTGTTTTGGTAGATGTGGGTTACCCTCTGTCCCGGCCGGTCCCGGAGGAAGAGAAGCCGTTCAGTGAGGAGTTACTGCAGAGTGTGGTGAAGAGCATCCAGAGGAACGACCTCAGCCGGCCGATGGCTCAGCTGCTGCAGCTGCTGGCTCACACGCTCGGGGTCAAAAGGCAAAGGTCAGCACCGACACGTCACATATGGCTTCTTTATGTAACGTCAGAGTCATCATCACCTCGTAAAAACACCTATGTAGAGATTCTTCCATGTGTAAACTAATACGTAAAGTTATTACATGTGTACTTAAAGTGACATTCCTTTGAGAGGAAAGAAGATGTACAACGTTTAGCTTACTTCTTTACCAAGAATGGTAAAATGTAACTAAGTACATAAAAAAAATATGATATAGCATTTTAGGTTAAGCTACACAGCAGTATATACAGTAATTCTGCCCACATTTAGCAGCTGCAACATTAAAGTGATACGTACGTTAATGCATAATGCAATAATAAAATACATATTATTTTAGAATTACTAGAGTAGTTCATGGTGGTTTTGTATGCACTTCTATGTCCAGAGCTAAACTCTTCAGGAATGTACTAATTGAAGGTCTGGGAACATTATTTGGTTGCTGACATATTTCACAGACAGGGCGAAATTGCCAAAATGGCCACGCCCATTTTTGGCACGGTCCAATATATTGCCAAAGCTGTATCTCCGTGACCGTTTGACCTAGGAGGTAGCTTGACCACTCCAAATTGCTCAATGGCCAACTTATGGGTGGTCAGTAATACATTTTGATTACCCAAAATCAATAGTTTTTAAGATATTTACAAAAAACTGTATTTAGCATGTTACAAGCTTATAAACTACATACACAATAACACTATACTTCCGTTTGTACCTTGCATAAAAAGTTCAAAGTTTGAACTAATCATTTGGATTTCTACACTTTACGCCATTACTACAGCCACAAAATGGCACATATGTTATGTTCCTCTCTCTGCAAGTGCATATTTTTATACTCCTGCATGATGTTGGGCATTTACATGGAGGAGGTAAATCGTCTGGCCTACAGGGTCCTGGCAGTATCACTGGTGTTAAGCCAACATCTGTTGCCTCAAACCCATACTGGACTGGATCTGGTTTAATAACCGCTGGAGTTGGGGCTTGCAACCACATCTTACACTGTAGATAAGCTCGTTTGATGTGTTGTTGTATCGTTGAGGAACAGCAGACAAGCTGATTAAAGTCCAATTCTTTCTTCGAGTTGTGGTACTGTTCCCAACGATACTCATCAAAAGTGGAGCAGTCCATACTCTTTAATCCAGATATAAGGAACTTTTCAGCATTGTTTATCATTTGTAGTGACAGTTCATCTACACCAAAGCCTTTCAGTAGCAATAGATCCATAGATGTCTTCAGGCCAGCCAACTTCGGACCCACTTTGCTGGTACTGTCGCAACCACTGAGGGCATGAATGGCTGGGAGACATGAAATCAAACTGTTGTCCATTTAATCAACCAACATGTGGACCAGTACTGTTTTCTTTGTTTTTCCACTACCAAGCTTCACATACAGCTTTTGTAGTTTCCAAGTTTTGTTGAAGTGGAAGATGAGGTTGACAAACACGTCGGTGTCTGGCGAGTAAACCAAGACTGATTGAACACCGTGTTTCAATGCACCATCATTTATATGGAACACTGATCCTGTCATCCGGCTTCTTCTTGGTTGCTTGAGAGCTCTGTTATCTTTGTTTCATTACCGGCCAACAGTTTCCTGCATTCACCTCCAAAGAAGATTTCCTTGTCTGATTCAACATTCCGCACCATCCACTTGTAAACATACTCCTGCAACCGTGTTTTGTTCAACATTGAGCCCCAGAACATATCAAAGTCGACAGGGAGTTTCTGATTGTAAGACATTATGTTTATAGTGATTTGTTCTGATGAACTCCTCTGTGCCCGTTCCATTTGTTTGATTGACGATTCTTGATATACATCAAAAATAATGTCTATTCTCGTGCACTCAGCAGCTGTAGCAAGAATGCTGCGGGACAGACTGGCAGCCAATTCACCGAATGTATGAAGCCCCATCTTTTTTATTGGTAGTTTACGTACAAGTGCCATGAAGTCCACAACTGTCATCTGGGCATCACTCTTAACATTCCTCGTCTCCTGTGGAAGTTTACTGACTAATTCTCTGGCTAAAGAAGATCTATCAGGCTTCTTCAATTTGATGCCGTCTTTACATTCAGAGGTGAGGAAGTGAGATGTGCTGGTCAGTTCAAACTTCAGCAGTTCTAACATGCTGTTCCCTCTTTCTCTAGCATAGTCAATGTACCTAATCATTTCTGCAGCGTCCTTTTTTCGTCATGGATTTTTTTGCTGTGGTCTGAGTAGAATCGTGTTTCACAAAAACGGTTTTGTGGTTGGCTGGGATCATATCATGAAGGTGCATATCTTTATGCTGAAATCTCGACTCGACAAACTCTTGATTACTTTTTTCTCCAACTTCCAGACATTCTAGTATTCCGCCAATAACGTACTGGGGTATTTCGGCCCCTGTAATGATGTTCTGAAGTCTGTCTCCAGTGCCGAACGGATTTTTGATAGATTGAATGTAATCCACAAGTGTCTTTGCACGATCATGACCAATCTTGATAGAACTCTGATTTACCTCATGATGTAAACTCAGTTCACTGTCATTTCTGTCTCCTAAGTTACACCATTCCAGCAGCTGTGCAACATGAAGATCTTTCTCATGCTTTAGGAGATTCCACAAGGCTACTGCTTCTTTCTGTCTTGTAATCCCAATGATACCACCAGCTACCTTGGCAGGTTTGTTGTAACACTTCTCGAGTGCCATGTCAAATCCGACTGCACTACCTTGGCGGAGAGTGTGGTACATCACCCATCCACCATCCACAAAGCATCTGTAGATGCCCGGGAATTTTCTTTGTAAGTCAAGACAGTCTTCAAGGAAGAGAGCACCCCATCTGCTGTAGTTCGTACGACCGACGCCAAAGAACAATGGCATCGATCTCCTGACAACAGAAACAAAGAGATGCCAATCACCTTGTCTGATAGAGTGGGTAAGATATCTCAGGATTGGATATAGCTCATCTAAAAACAAGCTCCAGTAGCTTACATTCTCATTACTGGTACTGGCCGTTTCTTTCCACTCGGTGAAGAATTTCTTTAAGTCTGCATGTAAGGGTCACATTGGACGACACGTCACACTATCAGCTGAAATTGAAATTAAATTTTCTACCCCATCCTGAAGCAACAATGAAGAATTCACATCTAGCAACTACTGCTAGACTGTTCAGGGGAATCAATACATGTAACTATAGTAACAGCAACATTTACCTACAATTGTAGTGCATGAATAATATGCTAAATACATTTTAGTAAAAAACTATTGATTTTGGGTAATCAATATGTATTACTGACCCCCCATAAGTTGGCCATTGCGCAAAATTTGAGTGGTCAAGCAACCTCCTAGGTCACGGAGATACAGCTTTGGCAATATATTGGACTGCGCCCAAAATGGGCCATTTTGGCAATTTCGCCCTGTCTGTGAAATATGTCACCAACCCAGACCTTCAATTAGGACATTCCTGAAGAGTTTAGCTCTGGACATAGAAGTGCATACAAAACCACCATGAGCTACTAGAGTAAATGTCATTCTGCATAATGAGTAGTTTTACTTTTGTTACAAATGTAAATCATTGAATGAATTCAGTGTTTGAATGCCTGGTATGAAAGCAGTGTTTCCAATATAGTTTGTCTTGAAAATCTGCGTCATCATTATGTTCCAAAAGATATGCAGATATATACTCGGTCACAGAAGTGACTAATTTTGTTCTCTGCAGGTTTAGCTAATTCAATTATGTGATTTTTTTCAGCTAATTGCTAAATCCAGTTTTCATTGAAGGGAGTGTGTTTTAACCTTGACTTTCTCCATCTCAGGAGTTTGTACAGAGACATCCTCTTCCTCGCCCTGGTTGCTCTGGGAAAGGACAACATTGATATTGGTGAGTCATGATTTTATGTCCTGTGGGCCCACCACTCATGGGAAAAACCGCTGGGGTCGGGTGCGCTGTCACACGGGTGGCAGTGATGGTCAGGGACCTCGACGGACCAGATCCGGGCAGCAGAGGCTGGCTCTATGGACGTGGAACGTCACCTCTCTGTGGGGGAAGGAGCCGGAACTAGTGGGGGAGGTGGAGCGCTACCAGTTGGATCTGGTGGGGCTTACCTCTATGCACAGTCTTGGCTCTGGAACCGTACTCCTGGATAGGGGTTGGACTCTATTCTTCTCCGGAGTTGCCCAAGGTGTCAGGCGTCGTGCCCGGGTGGAGATACTCACTAGCCCCCGGCTGAGCGCCGCTACGTTGGAGTTTACCCCGGTGGACGAGAGGGTCGCCTCCCTACGCCTTCGGGTTATGGGGGAGAAAACTCTGACTGTTGTTTGTGCCTATGCCCCAAACCGCAGTTCGGAGTATTCGGCCTTCTTGGAGACCCTGAATGTAGCCCTGCACGGGGCTCCAGTAGGGGACTCAGTAGTCTTGCTGGGAGACTTCAACGCACACGTGGGAAACGATAGAGACTCCTGGAGAGGCGTGATTGGGAGGAAGGGCCTCCCTGATCGAAACCCGAACGGTCGTTTGTTGTTGGACTTCTGTGCTAGTCATGGAATGGCCATAACAAACACCATGTTCGAACATAAGGATGCTCATAAGTGCACGTGGTACCAGAGCACCCTAGGGCAAAGGTCAATGATCGATTTTGTAATCGTATCATCTGATCTGAGGCCGCATGTTTTGGACACTCGGGTGAAAAGAGGGGCGGAGCTGTCGACTGATCACCATCTGGTGGTGAGTTGGATCAAGGGGTGGGGGAAGACTCTGGACAGACCTGGTGAACCCAAACGGGTAGTGCGGGTGAACTGGGAACGTCTGGAGGAAGCCCCTGTCCTGAGGATCTTTAACTCACACCTCCAGTGGAGCTTTTCAGACATCCCTGTGGAGGTTGGGGGCATTGAACCTGAGTGGGCGATGTTCAAAACCTCTATTGCTGAAGCTGCGGTGATGAGCTGTGGTCTCAAGGTCTTAGGTGCCTCAAGGGGCGGTAACCCTCGAACACTGTGGTGGATCCCCGGTGGTCAGGGAAGCTTTGGGCGTTGAGGGGCTGTCTTGGTTGACACGCCTCGTCAACATTGCGTGGAAGTCTGGGACAGTGCCTAGAGGTTGGCAGACCGGGGTGGTGGTTCCCCTATTTAAAAAGGGGGACCAGAGAGTGTGTGCCAACTACAGGGGTATCACACTTCTCAGCCTCCCTGGTAAAGTCTACTCCAAGGTACTGGAAAGGAGGGTTCGGCCGGTAGTCGAACCTCTGATTGAAGAGGAACACTGTGGATTCCGTCCTGGTCGTGGAACAACCGACCAACTCTTCACTCTCGCAAGGATCCTGGAGCGGGCCTGGGAGTATACCCATCCGGTCTACATGTGTTTTGTGGATCTGGAGAAGGCGTATAACCGGGTCCCCCGGGTGATACTGTGGGAGGTGCTGCGGGAGTATGGGGTGAGGGGGTCACTTCTGAGGGCCATCCAATCCCTGTACGCCCAAAGTGAGAGTTGTGTCCGGATACTCGGCAGTAAGTCGGACTCGTTCTCAGTGAATGTTGGCCTCCGCCAGGGATGCGCTTTATCACCAATCCTGTTCGTGATTTTCATAGATAGGATATCAAGGCGTAGTCGTGGAGGAGAGGGGTTGCAGTTCGGTGACCTGAGGATCTCATCGCTGCTCTTTGCAGATGATGTGGTCCTTATGGCATCATCGGTCTGTGACCTTCAACAGTCACTGGATCGGTTCGCAGCAGAGTGTGAAGCGGTTGGGATGAGGATCAGCACCTCAAAATCTGAGACCATGACTCTCAGCAGGAAACCGGTGGATTCCCTACTCCGTGTAGGAAATGAGCCTTTACCCCAAGTGAAGGAGTTCAAGTACCTCGGGGTCTTGGAGAATCGGAGCAGCGGGGGCGGTACTATAGTCACTTTACCGCACCATTGTGACGAAAAGAGAGCTGAGCCAGAAGGCAAAGCTCTCAATATACCGGTCGATCTTCGTTCTTACCCTCACCTATGGTCATGAAGGCTGGGTCATGACCGAAAGAACAAGATCACGGGTACAAGCGGCCAAAATGGGTTTTTTCAGACGGGTGGCTGGCGTCTCCCTTAGAGATAGGGTGAGAAGCTCAGCCATCCGTGAGAGACTCGGAGTAGAGCCGCCGCTCCTTTACGTTGAAAGGAGCCAGTTGAGGTGGTTCGGGCATCTAGTAAGGATGCCACCTGGGCGCCTCCCTAGGGAGGTGTTCCAGGCACGTCCAGCTGGGAGGAGACCCCGGGGAAGACCCAGGACTCGGTGTAGAGATTATATCTCATCACTGGCCTGGGAACGCCTCAGAATCCCCCAGTCGGAGCTGGAGGATGTGGCCCGGAGAAGGGAAGATTGGGGTTCCTTACTGGAGCTGCTGCCCCCGCGACCCGATCCCGGATAAGCGGTAGACGATGGATGGATGATTTGATGTATTAATGATTCCATGACATCACATATTTCAGCTTTAAAGGCACAAAACATTTTGTTATTTTACATCAGTGTCACTGGTTTAGTTCTTTTGTTGACATTTTAATATTTCAAGTTGCTCTGAGTAAATACAAACTGCAAGATTTCTTATTTAAACCTGCATTATTTGATTTGACCATAAACAAGCAGTAAACACAAACAGTTGAGTGATTATTTTGAGACATTTTACTCATGTGTGAATATTCAGAAACTCTCTTTAGCTGCTAAATGTTCCCCTTTACTCACCAGCTCGTTTCTAACAGTGTCTTTTTGTGATTTGGTGCTGAGCATGTAGTGTACAGTGGATTTTTGGAGCTTTACAAACAGGTGACTGTTGCGTTTTGAAACGACGCGAATGAGAGCGAACTAAAACTTTAAAGTTGCCGAAAACCAAAGCAATGAGCACTAAACACTAAAATGCTCCATAGAGCATGAGGGGATCTGCAGAACCGTACAGAATGTATTTGGGATTGAAAAACTATCAATGTCTCTTCTCCCCTCAGACGCCTTCGATCGCGAGTACAAGTTGGCGTACGACCGCCTTGTGCCGAGCCTGGTGAAGCTGACCCATAACTGTGACCGTCCTCCCAGCACGGGGGTCATGGAGTGCCGCAGGACGTTTGGAGAGCCTTACCTGTAAAAACTCTCTCACACACACACACACACACACACACACACACACACACACACACACACACACACACACACATACATACACACACACACACACACACACACACACACACACACACACCAGGATGAACTCTCCCCACCCCACATCATCGCTTTAAGACGAGCTCAGGAAACCTGTTGGAAGACAGTGAATGTTTTTGAGAAAACTGTGCAGGTGATCATAAAGGTTCAGTGTTATGTAGCCGCTAACAAAAAACTAAGTTTTACAGACTTCATCTGAAGTGACTGAAGAAGGGAACGCCACTCACACTGTTCATAAACAACTTCATGCAGTTTCTTCCTGTGAAAATGATACTGTAAATACACAGCAGTAGAGGATTTTTTTTTAAATTGCAACATTTATATTGTATAGTCATAAAGCATATGAAGACTAATATTAGCAATATTTTAACTTGAACTCTATTTATACAAAGTAAGCTTTATTTATTGTAATGTCTTCTTTTTGTCGGGCATTCAGTGTTTTATCGTTGTCGCTGGGCGTTTGTTGTCTTGCTGTTTAAACCAGAGCGAGCTGAAAACCATGTTGCAGTATGCATTTAGTGTCTGCTGTAAATGATCACTAGGCTTTGTGTGCTTTATGGTCGGGCATCAAAAAAACAAAAGGTTAAAATTAGAGCTGCAATGATCAGTAAATCCACAGAAACTTAATTAAAGGTTTTGGACTGTTGGTCGGTCAAATTTAAGACATCGCAGTGGGCTCTGGAGAATTCTGAGCAGCATTAATTCCCAAATGTTAAACATTTGAAAGGAAACAAAACAATGAAATGCTTGATTTATGAATTGACAAAATAATCAGCAGATTAACCAAGTGTTGTTAGTTGCAGCCCTAATTTAAATGTTTAAAACCACTTTTTAAAACTGCCTTTAAAGTTAGTCCAGATTAATGTCCGCTGTGCTCTAATCGAGTACAATAGTGCTCTACGTTTTATTTCATTTCAATGTAAGGTTTTCCTAAACAGTATATTTTTAGTTTGTTTACAAAACAGGTTTTTGAACTTTGAAAAAAAATATAAATGATAAAATGTTGATCAAATATTTAGTTAACTTCACTTGTGGAGCACTGCGCCGTAACGAAGGAAATATCAGTATTACTGTCCATCGACTTCTCACTAAACTGTCGGGATCAAGGTGAGAGGAGAATTTAATGTTGGGATAGAGATCACTACAGTATGAGCAGCTTGTCCTCAATATACAGACGCTGCTCTGATGAAAACACAAAATCAAATAAGATGTCACAGTCACTTTTCTGTCCGTGGAAACACTTTCGGGTGTTTTAACACATTTTGACCGCCATATTCAAGGATTACAGCTCTTCACAAAAGCATTTCTTCTAAATTCTGGTATATTGCAACTTGAATCTTATTTTTGTAGTTGTATCCTTCATTTCAATTACTGTAACATTGTTCACAACGAAGTCCGACGGGACAAGAAACAAGTTTAATCCAGATTATATAAACCACTTTATTTGGGGGTAAAACGGAAGTCACACCTGATTTGTTGGTAATATCGCAGAAGAAGTTTACCCAGACTGTTACTAATTATTTAGATTTACATAACCAGCCTGTGAATGTTTATTTATGTCATGCGTGTATGTATCATAAATCTCTTTCTGCTCCACATCAACTGAAGGGGACAAACTCTGCAGCCATAGTTTTTATGAGTGTTGCACCTGAAGGGGTCGTCTGTGATTTTATGATTGTCATTGGTTTGTCAAATATCTGTGGATACACATTTGGAAGTTGAGCAGCACAGCTTTGGGAGAATGTTTTAATTTCCCCGCACTGTAACATCCAGTCATCTTTGTTTCATGCACCAGCTTTATCTCGGCCGTTTCAATTTAAAACCAAAAAGCAATTCTCATTTCATTGCACACAGGAACTACTAATGATACAGTAACAGAAGGTAGGACCAGGAGATTGTTTTTTTTCTACTCACCGTTTGCTTTTTCAGCACATAAATGTTTGCTCGAGCCACAATGAGAAGAATGTCTAGACATGATCAAAACACGATGCTGTTACCATGCAGATAATCCTCCACTCTTAAGCATCACTAATGCACAAATGGAACTAAATAAAAAAAGTAATCAGTGTCCAGACTTTCCCCCCAAACTGTTGCAATGCAGAGTCACTGAAATCTAGAAACGCGTTCATATTCTGTGTTGACATGTCCTCAGGAGGGACATCTGTGTATAGTGATGTATAAGTGATTTTATTGCACAAGTGTTTAATCAGGACTTTAATATTGAAAATGCAAAACAAAAGCACGGATCTGTAAATGTTTACATGCTGAGGTTTGCAAATGTGTTGAAAGATCTTTCTTTGTACACATTTGCACGTGTCTACTTCTACATTTTTAAAGCTAAAGTTCTGATTTTTATTGCCATTAAAATAATTGAAGTGAAACAGATAGTCTCGGGTTGTTAAAGTTTTGAAGATATTCTGTTGGAGAAATAATACCAAATAGATTCTGGATAGAACTGGATTCAAGCAGAAGAAGAACCACACATTTCTTATTGTTTTCATGTGTATGAGGATCAAAAGTGATGACTGTGATGATGGTTGAAGGAGGACCTTCGAGTTTAACCTCATGAAGGTCTCATGAATGTCAACCATGTGTGTGATTTGTGGAAACCAAAACTGGAATAAAGTCAGGAAGTGGCGCTGAAGTGAAGCAGGAGAGGACACGTCGACTACGATGTCAGCAGCTGGGAAGAAAAAGCTGCCATTCATCTGTGGATTTTTGTTGTGTTGAACATTTGTACAAAATGAATGATTTTGCAGAATCTGGGCCCATGTACATTTTAACTCGCCCTTTGTAGAAATCACATTTTATAACATGTGGTGAAGGTTCTGTACAGCAACCCGATCTACAGGACTGTTTAACTGTAAATAAAATCACATACACTCATTGTTGGCTTTGTGTATTCTCCTCATGCATTATTAACCTTTTAAATTTGTATTGTCTCGTTATGGCTCTTGGGAAAGTAATGTTTCCAAGGTTGATCTAACTATTGAAAGGACCGCCATGATGAAATCTCTACAAATATTAATGGACTGCAATTCTCACTGGAGTTTTTGGCCACTACCTCTATGGAGCGATGCAAACACATTTATGCAGTTGGGTTTACATTACAGTGACGAAGAAGACTGCGAGATTGAAAACATGGATGTAAACAATGCATTGAAAATAAGCATTTGAAATACTTTTAGAAATAACTCAGCTTTGCAAATGTTTCATCAGGAAAGAAATGACTCAACGTGTTTGTTAGACGTCAAGGAAACACGATGCATTTTGGTGAAAGACTGAATGTAAACAAAACTTGTTTAAATTAAAGTCCGTATGTTAGCAAGTATAGTACAGTTGAAGTTATCATGCCAACTGTATGCATGGCAACATTTACCATTTACAGCTGAGGCTGACAAAGTACCTTTCTGAAAGGGGCACAATAAGTGGTGCTGTCTTCTGGCGCCACCACCAGGAAAAGTTAAGTTTTATTTAATTTTTCATCCATCCGGCTTATTATTTTCTGACGTAGATGAGCATCACATACTGCCCACACAGCTCCAGTTCACAGTTTAAAAAAAATTATTTATTGCAGCATGACATTTTAATTGGAAATACTGATAGTTTCCCATCAATAGTACATGTTTGCATCCACTTCAATCCAACAAGAGCATTTAACAAGACCATAACATCTGACAACGTGACACCTCAGGTTTGTTTTCTCACCGCTAAGACAGTCTGACACACACAATCACTGTTTCTCTTCACCCCAGTATGGTGACAAAATTAAAGACTTGTTCACACAAAAAACTTTCTTTTCTACACTGAACAAACACTAGTT